>NW_024884253.1:70050171-70196127 GCF_019232065.1 Centrocercus urophasianus
CGGCCGCTCGGCGCCGCTCTGCGCGCCGGGCGCCCGAAACACGTGGGTTTGACACACGCACCGCACACGGTCTGCTTGGCGGCGGCGGAGGGAGAAAGAGCGGCACCGAGTGGCTCCTCCTGACGCCGGAGCGCCGGCGCGGTACCCCCGGCCGGGCGGGCTGCCTCAGCCGGGGCTTCTGGCCCCGGCACCTGTCAGCCGGCAGGGCGCGGAGGGTCCCGCGGGCGCTGTGCCCGCTCTACGCCGCCCGGGGCCATCTTGAGGCGGTGGGCGTCGGCGTGGCAGCTGGCGCGCCTTGGGTCGGGTGCGGGCCGGTTTCCGTTGTCTTTCAGTTCCCGCAAGCAGAAGGCCCCAGCGAGAGCACCGCAGTACTGTGTGGGAGCCTGGCTTCGCTCGGCGTTTCCTTAGTCCTCTAGCTGCTAGTGCTGGGCAGCCCCAGCTCCCTGCAGGGCCTGCTGCAGTCTCATGATGCCTTGTGTGTTTGATGCCAGCCTTCCTAATGCAACTGGGTGCAAACAGAACTGTGGCGGTGAAGGGCTGCTGGCTGCTTCGTGCCCTGTGCAGGGATGGAATCAGAATCATTAAGGTTGGAAAAGACCTCTGAGACCATCTAGTCCAACCATTAACCTGCCACCACCATGCCTGCTCAGCCATGTCCACCTGTGCCACATCTCTGCATTTCTTGAATACCTCCCTGAGTAGCCTATTCCAGCAATTTGTCACTCCTTCTGAGAATAATTTTTTTCTAATACCCAACCTGAACCAACCCTGGTGCAACTTCAAGCCATTTCCTCTCATTCTACTGCTGTTACCTGGGAGAAGAGGCCAACCCCTACCTCACCACAACCTTTCAGGGACTTGTAGAGAACAATAAAGTCTCCCCTGATTCTCCTCTAGACTGAACAATCCCAGCTCCTTCATCTGCCCCCATTTAAGAATTGTGCTTCAGATCATCCACTGGTTTCATTGCTCTTCACTGGCTGTGCCCCAGGGCCTTGATGTCTTTCTTGTAGTGAGGGGCCCAAAACTGAACACAGTACTTGAGTATCAAGTACTTCTTTGCCACCTGCACACACTGCTGGCTGATGTTCACCTGGCTGTTAGCTAACATCCTCAGATCCTTTTACTCTGCGGTACTCTGCAGCAAGAGAAAAGCTGAGTGGGTTCTGTAGCTAGACTTCAACCAAGGAGAAATCTAGTCCATGGCTTTTCATCTGATATAAAGTGCATTATCTCCCTTGTTTGTATAAAGGGAGAATGTATGCCAGTATCCTCTGTTTTTTTCAAAGTCTCTGCCTGAGTTCTGGACAAAAGGAATGTGTTTGAGGCCCAGCCCTGGTCCTTGTAGACAGAGAGCGCACATGGCTTTCTGACCCACAGCACTGAAAAACTGAGAGGCTCTTTCAGTTCAGCGGATAGGAGGAAAGACACAAAGCCCTGCTAAGAATTTTACGGAAGTTTCTCAGCATTTTGAAACTCACAGAGGGATTTGCGGTCTCATTACAATTGAGTTTTCCGGTGGCATTTAGCTCAATTATGTCACCTTTCACATCTTAAGAAGACAATGTTCAAAAAGAGGGGCTGGCAAAGAGCTCAGGAAGGCCGAGGTCATGCAATGACTGATGTCTGTGTCTGATCCTCAGAGGAGCAAAGCACGGCAGAGGAGTGGTGGGCAGATGTCCTAGCCAAAAGCTTATATGAAACATTCACATTAGAAAGATTCCTTCCATGTGTTTTGGAGAGTCAACGGGAGCTCAGAAGGTCTGAGCAGGCAGATGTGAGGCCATGGGGTAGAGTGACAGCTGACATGGCAAAGCCAGCCTGCTGCTAGAGGTTTTGTCCCTCCCATGGTTGGAGCTGTCTCACCTCATAGCCTTCATGCCGGCACAGGGCACGGCCTTCCTTGTGGCACACAGGATTCAACTCAAAATGCTTATGATCCTTGTGAGGATGCAAACACGCCTGTGGATCAATTAACATGCCACAGGCATGGTATCATGGCCGTTTAGCAGTGAGGCAGGAGAGGACAATAAACTGAGAGATTGTGTATGTGTTTTTGTACTAACAGCACCATTATATTCGATAAGAAGGTCTCCTTCTTTGTCCTCTGGTGAGTGTATGGCCTGCTCCTGAAGCATAAACACAAGTAAATCATTAAAGCATAAATCATGCTCAGTGCGCCAGTGTTACCTGTAACTGCACCCATGTGAATGTTTTGTGATCATTTTTCAAGGTTGTGGGGAAAAGTACAAACTCGTTTGTTTTCCAAAGAAAGTAGACTGTAAGCTCTGCTCTAGGTAGGTACCATCTAACCTCTGCTCTAAGTAGGTACTATCTAACCACCTCCAGTTCTTGCGGGAGATCATGAGGCTTTGAATCAGTGGCTGGTCCATAGGACCACTTTGAACCAAAGGCATGATGGGGAACATTGAGTCCAACCAACTTGACTGAAGTTAGGCTGAAGTAGAAACTCCAAGGTGGAGGTAAGGTTTCTAGTGCTAGCTGCCTTTCTTCACTTGCTCGTGTCAGCTGAACTGAACTGCCAGCCAGGTTAGACACAGCCTGTGTTTATGCTTATGTGCCAGGCTACAGATGACCTGTATAGTAGGGCCCTTTCTTTGAAGGAAGTCTCATGGCTTTTGAAGACAAGAGTAGATGTATCAAAGCATTAAATCAATATTTGATTCTCTCTCCTGAGATTGCATTTGTTTTTAGATGACTGTATCGCCAGAAATGTATTCCTATCAGGAATATCAGGAATACAATTCCTATTTCTGATAGGACTAGGTTTTACTGTGAGGTCATATTCCTCATTGTCATAGGTCTGAGAAAAACTTAAAACTGAAACTGCAGAATAACATTGTTCAGAACTCACTACTTTTACATATTTTCTAGTTAAAGTTACTGTTTTATTTTTGTTCAGAGGGATTTTTTTTAGGGGAAAGATACCTTTAGTGCTTTCCCTAAATCAGAAAAGAAGTGGCAGAGAAGCCTCCAAACTGCTTGTAAATGCGTGATTTTAACTCGCCATCTGGAGTTTTCAGGTGAGCTGATGTTTGAGAACTGCCTCTTCTCATGTCCAGCAAAAACAAACCACCACAAAATTAAAACTTCCTAAGTCAAAACATTTCAGCATTGCACACGTGCCTCACAGTACTAATTATAAAGCATCCATAGTGATTAGCTATTTTGTCACAAAATTATGCTCAGGGCTGGAAATTCTGAGACACCTGAGCACTTTAATGGAGTGTGACTGAAGTAGGTCCATTTGGGAATTTATTTTGTGTTCATAAGGTAGTTGATACTTCTTCGCACCAGTAGATAGTGGATCAGATCCCTTAAATCTGCTATTAGTTTTTATCTGATTAGGTCACTTGAGAGCACTGATTAACTTTTTATCTTCCTACTGCCTAAAGAAATAAAATAGTGTAATAATGGTGTCCATTTAGCTCATAACCTGTACTGAGGTGTCCTGGGAAAATGTTCACAAAACTGATTCTTTCTGAGTTCTAGATATTAAAAGTATTAAACATTTTTAATAAACAGTTGGGCTATTTTTTAGGTTTGTCTGTCTGTCTTCTCATTCATCTCTTCTGTTTATGGAATGAATGTGGTTCTTGTGTGCTTCTTTTCCAGTCCAGATCATATTTACGGTCATAAAACATAAACCCTCGGATTCATTACAGAAACAAAATTGTATTTGGAACCTAAGAACAAGAACAGTTTCTTACATCTTGAAGTCAGTAGTTTGCTCAGCTGATGAGCTGAGGAAATAGGTCATTTTAGCTGTCTTGGGCAAAAAGCAGTGATTACTAATCGTTTCCTTTCTAGCATGTTTTCTGTTACACTACATTACTTACTCATATACCAAACACTGTCTGTTTGTTTAATGGAATAATAAGACACAGAGAGGACAGCAGGAAATAATTAGACACAATATCTCTACTTTTGATAGAAGAATAATCTAGTCCAGGAATATCTTGAAGCAGGGCAGTCTATGGAGATGGAAGTCCATATGGATCATATATGATCCTGTAATGTATATTATGTTGTGTACTATAACCCTCTGCAGAGGATTGTAATATGAATGATGAAATGTATCATTAGAAAATTTCCTTGTGCCTGGTAGTAATATGTGCCTTTAGCAATATGTGCCTTTAACTTCTGTTTATATAACAGGGTCAAAGTCTGCAGTTGTCTCCGTAGCAGATTGTATGAGGACAATGCACTTTAGCTTCACTCATGCTGCCAGAAATGCAATGTGCAGGTCAGTGCATGAGCTTTAATATGCCTAAAAATTCACAGTCCTTTCCTGAGTTTAAGGCAGGTTCATCACCTCAGACTACTAGATGGGAATCCTGAGAGGACCCTGCAATACATCTTCAGAAAAATGTCCCTATTTCTTCATTGAGACGAAGCTAACCAGCTATAAGAAAAAGAAAAGGCTTGTGTTTTTTAATTTCTGGTCTTCATCTTCTTATCTCCAGTTGGCTATTTAGCTGTCACCTATGCTTTGTGGAGTCACTTGCTCTCTTCCAAACCTTATATTCTACCTAGATTTTTTTTTCCCCCTGTACAGTCCAATGATTGAGAAGCATTCAACATAGAAGAAATTCAAACTGGTGGTTAACAAAATTTGTGAGCCCACTGCTCCATGAAGGAGAGACAAAGTTGGTGTCCCAGCCTACAGAATGGCCAATGATTCTGATCTCTGAATGGCCTTGGGCCGGAAGAGAGTAGATGGCAACTGTCCTTTACTGCCCGTTATCTGAGAATTTGGAAGGATATCCCTATGGTCATCTTCTGCTTCTATCCTCAGTTATTCTTCACCTTGCAACATCTGCTTGCAGTCAGAAGTTTAATTTTTAATGGAATCTGGTGCATATTTCAAGCTCTTTCTTCAACAGTAGTTAAAACAATAAGATTTTAATTTCAAAAGGTTGTCAAACTATGACTGTGTAAATTCTCAGGATTTATATTTATTTACAGAATCTTTAAGGTTATATTCAGATTCATATTTAATATTGAGCAATAAATGTGAAAATCATCTACTCACTTTTTTAGTGGACTGGCCAGGCCCAAAGACTGATTTTAAGGAATCTCCATGACCCGGCTGAAGAACAATGCAGCCTTTCTTTCCTCAAACTCCAGTTCTGCAGAATGGAAAGAAATATGCCTGGCCTCTTCTTTTTCTGCAGGGCCAAGGAAACACATATATACAAAACCTTTTCTTCTTACATGCGAACTAGGTCTATATAACTGCAGTTACTGTGAGCTCGTTCTTCTTCTGAAGAGGCTTCATCTCATGGGGTTGGTAGAACTCACCTTGTCTTATTGGAACCATGTTCTTGGGCTGTGTGCCTGGCTGTACCTTCTAGGCTATTGCAGTTCATAACCAGAAAGAATACAGAAATGCTGTGAGAAAAGGCTGTATATATAACATTCTATTGCATAAAGAGATAGAGCTGAAAGAAAAGATCAGAAAAAAGCCAAAGGAATTAGGGTTGCCAGGCAGACAAATGTCCAACTAATCAAATTCTAATTAACTACAAGCTCAGTGTGAAGAATAAAAATGATCTTTCCTGTTGTCCTGTGTCCCCTCCCTAAGGCCAGTCTGCCTGGCCTCAGCTGGCTTGTCAAGTTAGATGATAAAGATGATGGTCCTGCAGGAAGCCCATGTCTTTCTTTTTTGGCTGACATAAGTGCACTGGGAGCTCCAGGCAGATGTTTCCCAGCTCATGATGTGGGAGAATCTTCCTATTAATACTTAGAAGACCAAGATAAAAAGAATGGCAATTTTCAGTGGCACAGGAGATCTGGGTCAGTCAGAAGTGCCTAACTCATTTTGCAGGTAAGTATCACAATGCTGTCCTGCGTCACCTGCAGCAGGAGACCAGCACAGAAAGTGCCTTCTACCACAGGACATCAAGGAATTTTTGTTCTGCACACCTTGTCTACAGTCTGGCGTGTTTTCCACAATTCACTGAGACTTGCAACCTAGGGTAATCCCAGCTGCATGTATGATGTGTGATCTGGAGTTAAAAAAAAAAAAACCTTATTTTTATTTGGGGTTGTGTTCTGAGTCCAAAACTGTATCTTCTTCTGAAATGACACCAGGCACATGACTCTGCAGCATTTCCAAAATGAGGGAACTGGTAGGTGCAGCTGGTCTTAAGCTGGAGGCTGTCAGCAGGGACTCATGCCCAGCTGCAGCACCACTAGGGCAATGCTGTGCCATGTCTTAGAAAATTAATCCCAGTGTCTTCTTTCTCAGCGCTGGAATTGCATACATGCTAATACAGCCTTGCAGGAAGCTGTCTGGACCAGGCTCTGCCTGAATTAAAGATTTCTCTTTTTAAGTGTATGTAGAGTGGCATCTGCATTCCTTAGGGACTTCAGTGCTTATGAACCTTGTACACTACAGAAAGGACTGCATTGTCCTTACATCGTGCCTGAGGCTCTGGCATTGTTTTAGGATCAGAGTGAGGGAAGAAGGAGAGAGATCTCCTCTTTAGCTTTCTAATAATCAAAGCAAACATATACAAATGTTGCGTTTTCTCATCATAGGGGAATTTAAGCCTTTAAACAGAGAGCTTTTGTTGTTGTTGTGTGCAGAGTTTCTCTTCAGTAATTTCTATAGTTACTTAGGAGTGTGGATGTATCTGTAACTGATGCTGTTCTGATGTATTCTGTTGTAGGATATTTTTGCTTAATCTAAATGGAAAAAAAAAGAAAAAAGAAAAAAGAAAAAAAGAAGAATTTGCTCACAGACAGGATGTTCACTCCAACCGATTAGTTTAGAAGTATTTAGAGAAAAGAACTTTGAAACTAAGTATAGTCATCTGTTTGTGTGTGGATGACGTTCTTATGCAAGGTCTCAGAAGTTTATTTTTCATTTATAGATTTTTATCTATTTGCATCATTTGCGTCTCCCACAAAGAAATAAAAGGGAAAAAAAACCCAACAAAAGCCAGTTTCATCTGAAAACTTGAAGTGTCTCCTCCAAAGCCTGGTTATTTTGGATTATTTGAGAAAATAAAATAGAAGTATATTCACTGATAGAAGAATGCAAGCTGCTCTTACAGTCTACTTAGTATCTTATATTACTTTTCAAAATGCTTACTACTGAAAAATGGATTGACCCTTGGCCATCTCTCTTCTGTCCTTGCAGGGTGTTCACCTCCTACTCAAATAAAGGGAGTGTAGATACTGGGTAGTTAAACGATGTCTGTTCAGTTTTTTTTCTCTGATCAGGGAGACAAATCAATATGTCCTATTCAAACAAATGTAGTTGTAGATAAAGGTGAATGTGTAAATGATAAAAATCTAAAAGCAATTCAACTTCAGCTAATATAAAAATTCCACTTTAGTATGCTACTTGTAGATACGCAAAAGAGTCAGGATGATCAGGTCCTCTGTAAAAGGAAGCTGTGATGACTGATGAAAGAGAATTCAGTTTGCATAACCACTCGTTACTGGCACTGTCTAGTAGTTGACAGATTTCAGTAGAAGATGTCCCTGATAAATTCTGTAATTTTGATCAAATGCATTTCAAAATAAAAATAAATTTGAGATTTTAAAAATTTCCAGTACTTATTGCACTTTCTTTCAAATCCAGTACAAGAGGCCCTGTAAGCTTGTTAAAAACATGTAGATATAACTATGCTTAATAACACAACTACTGGCATTATCCCTTCTCTCAGCACTTTTGGCTGTCATTCTTTTCTGTAGTTTAAAAGCAGCATTATGGAGGGACAGGGAAGACTAAGCCAAGTGTTGCTCATCATTTGCGTGTGGGTACAAAGTACCTTAGGTTCTGCTGGATTCTCTTAGATTCCCCCAGCATTCTTATCAATGACATACACATTGGGACCCTCAACAACTTTGCTGATGACACCAAGCAGAGTGGTGCAGTTGACACGATAGAAGGAAAGAATGCCATCCAGAGGGACCTAGGCATGCTCAAAAAGGGGGTACAGGAGAGTCTAATGAGGTTTAACAAGGTCAAATGCAAGGTGTTGGACTTAGGTTAAGGCAATCCCAGCTATGAGTGCAAGATGGGAGAAGATCTCAGTGAGAGCAGCCCTGCAAAGAACTTGTGGGTCTTGATGGACATGAGTGTATGAGCCTATGATTCTCTTGGAGATTCGCATCCTTAGCGTATGCACTGCTCAGCAACAAACAAAGCATTGTTGTGTTATCAACATTATTCTCAATCTAAATCCAAAAAGCATAACCATGCCAGATACTAGTAAGAAAATTAACTCCATCCTAGCCAAAAGCAGGACACCGTTCAAAGCCATAGGAAAAAATCTGCAGTGAGGGAGGCTCATTTTGGTGATGGGTAATGACTTGGAGGTGTCCACTGGAGATGTTAAAGGCCAGGTTGGATGGGACTCTGAGCAACCTGGTTTAGTACTAGATATGTTTAGATATATTTAGTACTAGTTGGCAGCCCTGCCTGCAGCAGGGGGGTTGGAGCTTGATGATCTTTGAGGTCCCTCCCAGCTCAAGTCATTCTGTGATTCTGTGATTCTATGACTTGAGAGTTTGCTGATTAAGATCAGCCCTGCAGAGGGAAAAAGATGTGAATTTCTTGAACTGGTAGAATTTTGTTGTGAGTGGCCATGGAAAGGTCTTTATCCTTGTTAGTTGAAGGACAGAAAAAGATTCCATATTTTAAATGTGGATCATGTGAGGCTGATACCTTCTATCAGACTCTCCACGAAACAGCTGCACGGCACTATGGTTGTTGCTGTAAGCAACAGCCAGTAGTGATGTAGTTAGCAGGAATGGCTAATGAACCAGTAGTAGCAGACAACTTGGGCACCACGAACAGCACTTTAGTGATTGAATTGTGCTGAACTGTACCACTCTGACTGAGCAGATATTGGAGTTTATTGGAGTTGTCAAAACCAAACATTCATCAAAGGTAACAAGGTTACCCCCCTTCTAGCTGAAATATGCAGAGTCTAATTCTTCATCACTCTGGTCCACCAGGATGGGAAATATCTTTCTAGCTACTAAGTGTGGAAGAAGGCAGGCTAGGTCAGGTCTTTTGCCAGTCTGCTCTGAAGTATGCTGTTATTTTTTTCAGTTTTTTCCAAGTTAATTTTTTCCCAGTTGGTTTTCTTGCAAACAGAAAGCTATTCAATATTCTTAAATGCCTATAAAATACAATTTGGTTTATCAGATGCTCTTATGTTCCCCGAATACCTAGCTGCTAATCCTTAGAAAACTTGAAAGGTTTTCTGATTTTTATTCCTCTGTTAAAAATTAGTTGAAGATGATCATACGATTTAAAAAGTGTCAGGCAAGGACAAACGGATGGACTGGTAGAGTGGGAGACTGCCTTATATGTTTAGGAAACGCTTATTCATGCTCACTGTGACCTGTGACAACTATGCCTTCAGCCTGCATATTGGTCTATGAAATAGAATAACAAAAAAAAAATCTTTATTTTTATCAGATATTTTATATCAAATTATTATCTTTCAAGTTATATTTCTATAAAAGCAGAATGGATTCATAAGACTTACTAATGTAGACAAATGTAGACATTTCACTAAGGCCTATTATGATATACAAAAGCACATACAAAAAGAAACTATGGTCATTGATTGGCTCAGATGAATCACTGGGAATACAGTGTAAGGATCAATAGCATTTGCCTGAAGATTAATCTCCCTGTTAAGTTTAAGTATTGTTTGATTCACAGCACGCCAACTCTCTAGGCAAATTCTTTTAACTTTGAGCTTTGGTAGTGAAAGATGTTATAAATGCAGTGAGTTAATTTGCCATCCCCAATCCTTGTCATGTGATCTTACAGCTCTGGGGGCTCACGTATCCATTGGGTAAAGTGACAAGGCTCTGTTATGTGCACTGAACTGAAACTATGTGAATAAAGCACAGCCTTTAATGTTTTGGAGTACTGTGTTATGTACTTTGACAAGTTTAGTTGAATCTTAATTATTTATATAGCTCCAGAATGTAAAGTGATTAATTTCTGCAAAAAAAGTAATTGCCTTTGCTGCATGAGAGCAAGTGCTGTTAGTAAGACTGTGACAAATTAAGACCTGTCACCAACAGGCTGGCAATGGCTGCTTGTTTCCACTGGGGGGTATCTTTGTTTCTGTACCGATTTTATATATTTTAGCATAGAAAAATCCTTTTTTATCCGTATGCGACATTATAATTATTCACTTAATAGTCATCATGCTACAATCACTTCCTTGTGTGTATTAATTAAGATGACTGGGTGAAGAAAGTGCATTTCTTTTAGACTGCTCTGTGCTGTTAGGGCCCTGCTGCTGATCAGTTCTATGGCATCATCAATGGGAGTCAGGGTGAACAGAGCGAGTGTTCCTCCTGTAGCAGTTTAACATAGATTTTCCAGGCTTTCAGCATATCTCCTAAGCATGAAAATAGGAACTAAACTGGCCAAGGACATGCTCCACACTGTGAAACAGCAGATCCTTACTGCGTTTGATAACCCTAATGTGACAGAAATATTCCTCTGGTAGCTTTGTGCTAGATTGATGAGAAGCAGTTATTTGCAATGTTAAATCTTGGGCTGATCTGTTGCTCATAGTGGTCAGATGTCCAGAATCTATTTTTGGACTCTGGCTGCTGAGACGTGATTCAGAAGAGACTGCTTATTGTGAGGAAATTATGAAGCCTTGGTTTTTTTGTGACATAGGCAATTCTGAGACAGACTTGCTACTTCATTTCAGAATTTGCCTTCTGAAGATAGATAATACGTATAAGTTTTTAAATGATTAATCCTGAAATCCTCATGTTCACATTATCACTTAGGTCATTGGAGATGGTGGTGTATTATTGCTCTGGAGAGATAGAGTTGAGAAGAGTCTGAGTTTTTACTTTTGAAAGTCCAGTCCCCCTTACCAGCCAAAGTCATTCTTCAGAAACTGATCTTTATTCTTTCATTCTATCAAGTGGGATTTCATTTATTTATTTATTTATTTATTTTAAAAAGGAATATTTTCAAGAGTGAATCAAGCTGATACTCAGTTCTCCATTAACTGACTGTAAATTTTTGGTTTTGTTTTAAATACAAAGATACTTACTAACATGTACTAAACCACTACATCTAATGGGATTTCCTCTTCTGCCGAATGTCAGTGCAGAAATGGTTAGGTCAGCCAGGGACACCAGATTTCATGAAAGAATCATTGTTAAAGCTCCATGTGAAATCTGACTAAATTTTTTTGTACATTTTATAGTAGGTCTGACAGTTCTAGTCATATAACAAATAATTGAATGTGTCTTGATATTTCTTCCTAACATTTCGTTATTCTTCATGCACATTTAGACACATTTGGAGAACAGGATTGGGAAAAAAAAACACCACAGATATTTTATATTGATTATGACACATGTATTGAACTGGATTCCTCCTGGTGCCTCTGGGACTTCAGTAATAGTATAGATTAAATGTTTTTGTAACTACTGTCGTGTTTGCTGCATTTTTTTGCAAAACACATTTTTGCATTGCATTTTTTGGCCAGCTGTTGAGGTAAAGCAGGCAATGCCTTTTGTCTAAAGGTAGTGGTGTCCAGTGGATAGGAACTAAGGTGCTCCCCAAGAGAGGGTCCTCTCCAGTTTCTGGATACTTCATGGTTACAAAAGTTGCCTCCAAAAGTGTTGGTTAATAGACGATTGGTAAAACTGAGGTTTGCAATTACTTTTTTGCTGTTGATTTCTAAAACATCTCTAAGAGGTTTCCCACTTAGGAAAAGATACTTGAGGAATCTAAAAAGAAATAAGCTTAGTTTGTTTATTATGTGCAGCCATTCAGGCTTCTGACCGAAAATTTCTTAAGCACTATTACACGTAATGATAATTTGGAGACTTGCTCTGTAACCACATAGTGTTAAATGGTTCCTGGGCTGTTGCTGATGACACTGGCTGGTCAATGCACAGCATCTGCTTGGGCTGCCGAGCCCTGTTTCTTCTCTGTCTCTGCATGCAGGCACCTTATTCTCACTCAGTAAAAATCTGCTGCAACATAGCTTCCATGGCTTCCATAGAGAGTCATTTACTTGCTTCACATTGCAGAATAAGTGAAAATATTAATATGCATTTGCAGAGTAAAATGTAATGTGTTCATTAGCATTAGAAAATTATGAATGTTGATTTCTTTCCATTGGATATCAGGGCACCAAAGGGCTCCCCTGGTGGGACGGGTAGTGATGGGTCCTGCCTGCCTGTCCTCACCAGGAGCAAGGCACTGGGGGCACCAGGGCAGCCCCAGCCTCCGGCAATGGGCACGTCCCTGCCCCTGCAGCTGGGCTGAGTCCAGGCCATGACTTGGGCTTGAGCCTGGGCCCATCTGAGTGGGGGGCTATGGCCAGGTACAGATGGGTCATGGCCTACAACATGGCAGAAGCTGTAGCTCAGGTGGACGCTGCAGGACAGAGGCTAAGCTTGAATGTGGCCGCGTGGGCAGAGGTCAACCTCACCACTGTCCCCAGACACAGGATGAAGGAGACAACATACAGCTGCTCTGGCCCTGAGCCCAGGGAGCCAACCCTCCAGGAAAGGCTCTAACAAAGGAGTATCCCCCTGACACAGATTTATCAAAGTTAAATTATCTGAGATTGGCTGGTCACTGGATATGTTTCATGAGAATTAATTGATAGAATAGAGATTTATATGCAATGCTTATTTTTAATCTTTTACAGATGCCTATTAATCTATCCTCTTTACACTTCCACACTCTCAGCAGAAACAGTTCTTACAAATCTGTATGCTGGTTTTCTGTTTTATCTAAGAAGAAAACAGAGATTTGTTGTCTGCCTGCTTTGTTCACAGGGATAAAACTGCTGGAATCCCACGAGCCTGCATCAGAAGGCATCTGGGAGTTAGACAAGCCATGCAGTTAAGCAGATTAACGATGATTCCTTTTCTTCAGTCTGGCAGCAGGTGTCTGTAACTGATTCTGAACTTTGCAAGATGATACTTTATCAAATAAATGTGCTGTCAAAGTTAATTAGTTACTTTTTGTTTTACTATTCATCCCCACAATGACAACCTGCCAACAGTGAAAAGTGCTCAGAAAAAAACATCACTTACTGAATATCATGTACGCATGAAAACAGACTTCTGGAAAATAAATATGAAGGTTATATTGGATTTTGCTTCCCTGGTTGTGGCCAACAATATAAATGATTAAAAGCTTTTGGAAATTTTGACCATTCTGGCACATTTCAGGGGTCTGTCATCTGTCTTCATTTGAAGATGTCTCTCACCCTTGCAGTGATGCCATGCACGCAAAGAAACCTATGAACTGTGCTTGAACTGTGATTACCACAAGACTGAGCATTGCTGCCATATATATCACTTGTGATGGTATGGACAAAAACTGTTCTTCAAAACAATTGGTGAAACATGCCTTAGATCTTATCTCACAATCTGCGAATAAGGATTCTACCTACTTGATACCATCTCTAACAAAAACAACACGGAGACCATTTATTTCATAACTGCCAAACTGGTTCAAGACAAACACCTGCATATTCACAACATTTTGAGCTATCCTCCTACAGACAAGGATCCTGACATCGTAAGAAATGAAGCAAATAAAGTGTATAGGAAAATTCTCACAATAGAAGCAGGGTGTTTTTTTCACTTTCTACCCTATACTGACTGGGGACAGGGTTCACTGAAAAAGTCAACAGCAGTGTAAAAGACAGCAAACGCGTGACAGCAATTGCAAAAACAATTGTATTGCTTACAAAGCATTGTAAGGATTACAGTGTAGGTTATTTATATCTCAGTAAATTAAAATAAAAACATAGTAGTTCCATTTTTTTCTGTGCAAGTTATGGTACTTGGGCAGGATAATTAGTTCATTTTCTTTAGATATCTGAAAAGTAGCTTATATTAATTATCATCAACAACTGAATTGATGAATTGTGTTGTGCTTTTATGAGCAGGTAAAATCAGTTGTGCCATTTTATAGTTGTGAAATCTGGATGTCATGTAGACTGCCAACAAAGACTCTGTAATATTGCAAACCCAATAAACCTTTGACAAAATAACATCACATTGATGCAGTTAATGTTAAATAACAGATTTTGGGTGGTTTTGTATGTTTTAACTTCATTTTATTTTTTTCAGTGTCAGGAAATACCTAGCCAACAAAATTCCTTGATAATATAGTAGTAGGAGTCTGAAAATTGAGCCCTTAGCTCTTTCAGAAACCTTCAGATAATCTGGTCAGAAAACTTCATCATTAAGGTGTTTTTTGAACCAATACCGTTCCAGGAAGCATGTGTACCAAAATTTCTTATATATCACTGGCATACATGTTTAGAAGTGATTGAGAAGAGAGTCTGGAGAGTTCCTGGTTGTTCTGTCAGTGTGGTACATCAGCTTCCTTCCACTGAACTGAGAGGCCTTTCTGAAGATGGAAGATTTTCCACCCTTCTCCATAGACAGTGGAAATGGATAGGTGTTTCCAAGATACGGCTGAGAAGGACTGAGTCATCTTTCTGACTGATACTCATACTTCACTCTGATGATTATCTAGGGCGTCTAGCCATCCTATTGAAGTAGTAGTCACACCTTTCCATTTCTAGCGGGTCATTATACCTACAGTCTAAATCTGTACTTGCTTTTTATTTCTGTTTTTAAATGTCAAGTTGTCAGGATGTCACGGCAGTAAAATTCATTGGGGGGAGAAGGGGAAGGTATGGCATACCTGCCAATTCCGTGAGGGAAATAGACTCAGTGTAGATCTACAGTGGATCTCGGTAGTTTGTCACAGCTTCTGGGAAGCAGTCTCAATCAAGTGGACAACTTCCCACTGCTTTCTTTTTTAATGGGGTAGCCACATCCTCCCCATTTACCCCCCACTTCCTTCCTCCCTTGCAAAACTGCTGTGATAGCATAACCCACAATTACCAGAAGCAAAAACCCATCATTACATTTCCATGAGACTGTGCAAATACTAATTTTAAAACACAGGAAGTCCTTATGTTGTTGCTTACCTACATTCTTTAGGGAGAAAACAGACAGACAGGGATTAAAATATAGATGACTGTTGCTGCTGTGATGACAAGCTTAGATTCTGTACCAGTAGCTTTCAAAATGCAATACAGCTATATTCTCCTGTCTTTTCCTAAGCAGTGATGTAACTGTCGTGATGTGGTCATAATTGGGCTCCTCCAATACAAACTGCAAATTTTGTACAATCAGTAAAAAATAAACAAATAAATGCTTTTAGATCCTAGCAGGTCAATTTCTTCACTTATGGTAGTTATCTACGTGTCCCATTAATGTTCAGCACTGAAATACTAAGTCAACATCTTGCAGGTAAAGCGAATGCTTTCTCTGTGGGGTACTTATTTCTCCCCTAGTTTTTTTTAACAAAAACTTCCTTTGCAGATCTGTCACTCAGCAACATAGGCCTGTAATTAGTTGTTCATTTAGCCAGAACTGATGGGTGGATTTCACTAGCTTTACCCGTGTAACTGGGGACAGTCTGGATTAATATGTCTATGACAAGATATATATAATTATAGAAATCTTGTGACAGATTACATTTCTGAATATGGTACTTTACTTTCTGCCCCACATTGGCTACAACCAGCAGTTCCCAAAGACTGACTTTTCAGTGTTTTGGCATATTTAAGCTGAAAAAACAAAGCATGTATTTTAGATTGGTTATTTTCAAAATAAGGAAGTATGTTTTTTTCTTTTTGATACATACTCGAGTTGTTTTTTTTTCCCTTCCCAATTAAAAACACTTTGTAATGCTATCCATGCTTGCAACTTTGGGAGATTATCATCTCTTTGTTTCCAGTGGATGCATGCTACATAACCAGCATCTCCATAACTTGCAATAGTAATAGAAAAATAATTGTCTGAGGTGCATATCCAGAGTGCTGGTGGAACAGAGTAGTCTTGGTTGAGCTTGGCATCTGCAAAGGGTTTTTCTTCAGCTTTTTGAAATATAATCATGGTCTAAGTTTGCTGTTAGTCTAAGCATGTGTGTTGTCTGAAAATCAGTAAAAGGTTTTTTTGTGGGGTTGGTTTATTTTTTAAGTGATGAATTTTCCCTGAGAGAAAAAACGAGAAACAGCAAGGAAACCTAACCAGGCCTGAACAATAAAGTAGCAGGAGCAGCTGGTAGAGTCCTGTGATCAGAAGGTAAAATATTATTTTCCTTTGTGGTGTATGCATGGAAGAAGGGTAAACTACTTTGTTTTTCCATTGTGATAAATTTTCGGGAAGGCCTAGGCTTCTGGAACTTCTTTTTCAAAGTCAGTTTTTGAGATTTACAGTAAATTTAGCAATCAGGAAGTGGAGTCATCCTTCCTGACTTATGATGAAGTGCAAATATCATCTCTTTATTCACTTGAAAGTCATATTACTTGAACATTTGCTAGAAATATTAGCATCTTACCCCAAAAATAATAGACCATTATGTGCACAAGACACTTATGTTCAGTATGGAGCAAGAAAGCGTAGAATCAGAGAATTGTTTGAGATGGAGGGGACCTTTGAAGGTAATCTAGTCCAACTCCCTTGAAATGAACATGGACATCCACAGCTAAGCAAGGTTGCTCAGAGACCCATCCAGTCTGACCTTGAATGACTCCAGGGTTGGGGCATCCACCACCTCTCCGGGCAATCTGTTCCAGTGCCTTCTTGCCACTGTTGTAAAAAATTTCTTATAGAATCATAGAATCATAGAATCATAGAATCATAGAATCATGGAAACATAGAATGACCAGGGTTGAAAAGGACCACAGTAATCATCTAGTTTCAACCCCCCTGCTATGTGCAGGGTCATCAACCACCAGACTGGGCTGCCCAGAGCCACATCCAGCCTGGCCTTGAATGCCTCCAGGGACAGGGCATCCACAGCCTCCTTGGGCAACCTGTTCCAGTGTGCTCCACCCTCTGTGTGAAAAACTCCCTCCTAATATCTAACCTAAACCTCCCCTGTCTCAATTTAAAACCATTCCCAAATCTAAATCTCCTCTCCTTTATATGGAAACCATTTAGTCTTGTCCTATTACAACAGGCCCTGTTAAGGAGTTTGTTCTTTTCCTTCTTATGGTCCCCCTTCAGATATTGAAAGTCTGCTATCAGGTCTCTTCTCCAGCTCCAGTTCTCTCAGCCTGTCCTCACAGGGAAATGTTCCATCACTTTAGTCAGTTTTGTGTCCCTCCTCTGGATACACTCCAACAGGTTCACACTGTTCCTGTACCAAGGACTCCACGTCTGGACATGGTACTCCAGGTGAAGTCTCACCAGTACAGAGTAAGGGGGCAGAATCGCCTCCCTTGACCTGGTGACCATGCTTCTTTTGATGCAGCCCATGTTGCACTTGTATCTCTTTGCACAACTGAATACCTCACAACTTCTCAATGTTTTGAACACAGATTTTATCAGTTTCAAGTACCATGAAGGTACTTTCTTTTCTCTTATTATTATAGTCATTATAATTATTTAGTATTTTTATTTATGTGTTAATTATTATTTTATTATGTTATTTATATTTATAATCATTACATTAATTACTTTTTGTGTGTTCAAAGGGACTATCTATATGGAACACAATGGAGAAAGCCTGATATGACAGGCATAGAGTATCTGCACAGAGCACCTTAGAGTCATAGTCAAAACTGGTACATGTAGGAAATGGATATCAAGATGTATTTTTATATGCTTTATATATATATTATATACTTTAGTAGTTCCCAGTGTTTAGAATAAGAAATAAGGGAAGTATATCTGATAGGATCTGCTAGGTAAATATTGAATTCTTAATAGTTCCTGTTGTACAGTCATATACCTAATGTCAAAAACTTTACAAGTAAACCTGTCCAAGAGGGTCAGTGTTGTAGACACATCTCCACTTATCAGAGGCAGCAAAATTCAGTGGTAACTAGATCACTGTGTAAATTACTGGCATTTCCTTCTATTCAAGGAAAATTGCATGGTGCACATTTACTCTCAAGACAGTCAATCAAGATGCCTGCATAGGCCAAGGAGGCTATCTTCATGTCAAATTTTTCGCCCATGATTCTTATTTTTTATCCTGACACTTTCTTAAGAGTAACACAAAGTGGATATGTGTGGGTATGTAATGCAAGGAAGGGCTTTCCTAGTTAAGACCTACATGTCTGGAATTCTCTCTCCATAGTAATCAACTGGCTGAGTAAATATCCTGTGTGGGATGCTTCACAGAAAAGTTCAAGTTCTCTTCATTTTCTTTTTATCATGGTTTCCCTATAATTGTTGCTTTATGTGGTTTTGATGTAAGAGTGAAAGGGAACAGTGATATGTCTTGTGTTCAGAGCTTCTTTGAGGTGTCCCTCTGAATTTCCTAACAATTATCTTCATGTGTGCCATTTGCTCAGTTTTCTGATAAGACTTTAACCAGTGACTACTGAGCAAAGAGGAATTTTCCTAAAATGGTTGCTGTTAACTGTTTGAAAGAAACTGCAACAATATGAACCTTCACTAAATCTTGAACTGCCAGCTCAGTATTCTGATTCCCTAAGGACATTGGTAGAATGTGAGCTGGACACATGATTTCCTGCATTAAGGCTAATATAAATCAGTCATTGAAGTCAGTGAATGTTTGTACAGTCCAGATTCTATTCCCTGTCTTCCACATATATTTGCTTTGAAGAGGAATACAATGGGATGAAAACCTTATTATTTTAAAGTTTTCTAGTGTACTGTATGAACGATATTGAGACTGGGTGTTCAACTGCTGACCTAGGGTTGGCTTGGATTTTTTCCCCTGTGTGATTAAGTGCCAAGAGAAGTTTGTACAGTCAGAAGCATAGCTGCAACACAGGGAATGGACTGAGACAACTCAAGATCTTTTGTTTTGCAAACAGCCTAGTCTTATTTTTGGTGGCTTTGGTTTGGTCACTTTTCAGAGACCTCTTTCCATAAGGGTTTTTCCTGCCTTTAAAACCTCAGTTGTTTTAACAATAACAAATCATAAGTGTCTCTGCAAGAAAACAGACTTGAACAAATTGAAAGGCTCATGTTATAACAGATGTAGGAAACAATGTGCTGAGTGCCCTGCAGGCATTATCCAGAAACATTGCTGTGGAGATTTCTGGACAGCAGAGTACCCATGGGTACAGAGTTTCACAAAATAACTGTCTTCACAAGTAATTTTGCAGTGTGGTTGGTTCTAGGCTGATTTATAAGAGAAATAATGTTTGGAAATGCACATCAAATGAGCTGCTGCTCTTGGTTTCCTTGCAATTGGACAGATAGCTTACATGTAAAAGCAACAATTCACCTGGCGTACCAGAAAGGCTGAAGAGTGAACTGTATCATGATTTATGGTTTGCTCTCAAAAACAGCTCACAATTATTTATGTAGCTCTGCAGTTTCTTTCTCTTCTATTGTTGGCTGATTAGTCCCTATCAGAGCATTAGTTCTATGGTACAGTGCATCTTAAGACCTCAACTGCATGTTTTGTTTATATCATCCTGCAGTAGAATTGTGTTTATTTACAGGGCAGGAAGAGTAGATACTACAGATTGTTCACTGCTGACTTGAAGCACTTAGCTAATATACCTTAAAGATCAGAATAATTTCTGTGGCTCATAAGCAGAGGACTTCAGGCTTAAAATTTATCAGCCTGATAGTTCTTTTTAGTATAAGTAACAAAGATTGAATTCTTTGGTTTATTCACTGCAGAAATGACTACTATAACAAAGCAATTAGTGAGGTATATTTCATATAGTAATAATAATAATAATAATAAATACAGAAAATGCTACTTACTTCTGGAGCTTTATTTTATTTTATTTTACTATCTAATGAATCAGGAAGAAAACGTGTCCTTGCATAAAACATGTAAAATCCAGATGTTTATTTGTAGTAGTGTTACTAGAGTCTACAAAAGAGCATGTTATTCTGTTAGACTTATTCCTCTGAACATAACCAAACAACTCATGCTGAGTAAGATTGGGGCTTCTGTTAAACAGTGGTGGTAAATCTGTGGGACTGGAATCTCCTGTATGAAGGGAAAATTTTAAGACTACTCTCACAAAGTTTGTGGAAGTGTAATATACTGGGCTCTTTGTGCTTTAGAAATATGTAATGATTTTTTTTTTTTTGCTTTGAGAGTTTTGTTGTGTTACATTTGCAACTATCTGAAAGAATTTTTATAAACTCTATCTAAATGATGTGCATCAAATCACAGGCAGTGAAAAGTTGTTCACTACCTGGGAACAGGTTTTTTTCTTGCAGTTACACCTAGGTGAGGTGAATGTTTGGCTTTTAACCAGGTGATCAGGTTTTATCAGCAACCTCAGAGTCCTTAAAGCTGGAGACACCTACCAGGAGAAAACTGCTTCCTTGAAAGTGGGAACTTCTCCTTTTCCCACATGATTGAGTCTGGAGTTGCACTAGATCAAATTCCCACCTGTTAGCTTTTCTGGCCCAGACTTTCATTCCTTTGGAAGATACTTACTGCATTGCAGTGATTGGCTTCCCTCTGTTGTACTGAGGAGTGGCTCTGTGGTAAGCCAGTTATGAACAGAAGTGGCAGGGTACTGCTCCTTTGGCAGTCCCAACCTGGGGCAGGCACTGATAGAAAAATTTTGAATGGCATAAGATGATAGTTTAAAACTGTCTGAAGATGTATCTTCAATCAAATTAAACCCTGTATATTAATGGCAGTATTTATCAGTAAGAGAAGTCAGTCTTGACCCTTTGAGGTGGTACAGTGAAAACATCCTGGAGAATCTATTATTTGTAACCTTCAGTTCCTCTGTTCACTATGGCTTTTTCGATTTTGTTTTTTATTTTTGTGTCTGAGAGCACATGGAGTTTGAAATGTTGCAGGTAATGAAGTCAGTGGGATAGGAACAAAGATGTGAGGACTGTTCAGACAGCTTTTTCCATTCTTGTCTGCATTTCTAATTTAATTCCTTGATTATGCACACAAATGCAGTCTTTAATTAGATCACCACATCCTATTTTTCATTCTGAGTCAAGACTGAGGATCAAGTTCCCAAGACTGCTAAGATACCAAAATGACTAGAGACGATTGTGTCTGAGTCAGTGATGAAAACATACATAATGTCCATCGTAAAACACTTCACATAGCAGCATGCCAGCAAGTGCCTCCCCCCACCAAAAACCACCCACCAAAAAAACCCCACTTCTTACTGAGGCACCCACCAAAAAAACCCCACTTCTTACTGAGGCAAGGTGTTCTTCAATGGCCAGATAGCATCTTGAAAGACATCTTGGTGTACTGCCAGACTGTGCAACCTCCTTTTCCCAACCCTTCCGTGTGGCCTGAGTGAGAAGCTGTCACAGAGGGGTGACATCTCCCAGTGATCACCAATTGAACATGCAGCTGCCTGAGGTTCTTCATTTCCACTCTGTTTATAATGCTGCACATCATTTACAGCTCTGTACCACACCTGCTGGAAGAATCTTTATGCTTCTGTTGTGTACTTTAAACAGTGTGCCCTCTGTGAACATTAATTCTCATGCATCCCTGTATAAAGTGCTCTAACTTTGATAGTGATGATCAAAACATAAACTAAATTGAAGTTGTTAGGCAATCTGTAGTACCTTGAGATGCCGATAAGCTGAATATGAAAGAGCACTATTGTTTGATATATTCAAAGTATGGCTCCACCACTGCAACTTCATTTCTATTGGTGCTTTGAACATTCTTAAGATAAAGCTCAAGAATCCCCTGTGAATACATGGAATTTATACATTACTAGATTGAATGAATGTCCCAAATCCTACGGGGACTGTGCCAGAGATGGGCACCTCATTGACTTTTCCAGCACAGTATTCAGTTGCCTGAAGCAAAGCCACTCAATCTCAGTATGATTTTCCTTGCAACTGCATCTTCTGACTGCTCATCAGTCTTATTTCTAGGGAACAAGTAGAATTATTAGTTCACTGAACACAGCACAGACAAAATTGTTGGGAAAATAGGAGTTTTACAGTTAAGTAGGGTGCTTTGGCTGTGTAGATTGTGACTAGTACAACATCTTGTATTTTGACCAGATTATGAAAGGTGCACTCCTTTCACCCCTGTCACTGCTGTCCTATTCCAGCAAACTGCAAATCTTGCTGAAAAATGCTGGGTAGGATTTTCAAAAAGGAACAGTTTGCTTTTTCTAGTTAAATCAAGAAGACTCCGTTTCTTAGAAATTATAGATTTTTTTTTATCTAAGTGCTAATGCCTGCAGATTGAGGAAAGACCCAATATGGAAGAGGTGGCTTTTTTTTTTTTTTTTTTTTCAACCAAGGAAAGAAGGTTAAATGAGAGAAGCTGGCTAACTTATTAGCTGTATAGCACTGCCATTTGCCTTCTAGTGCTAGAAAATACTTGTCTCTATTTGAAATCTAGAAAATGGTAGTGTCAAACCAAGAACACAGAAGGATATTTCTCATACTGCCCCAGGAGTAGAATTTAATTAAAAAAAAAAAAAAAAAAAAAAAAGCCACAAAAAAAAACAAATTAATCAGTAGAAGACCAGAAGGAGGAAGAAACTGTCAAAAATCAAAAAAAAAAAAAGTGTGAATTAGAGCCCCAGGTATATAGCAAGAACAAATCAAATTTAAAAGTGTGCCCTAAAGATATTCCTCTTGCAGTTGACTTATTTATTTAAGTCCCTCTTGTACTGTGATGAACAAAACATCGGTGTTTTGATGTTAAGGGATATATGGTCCTTTGTTTTCAGATATTTTTGTGGAAGAACTATTATTCAAAGTTTATTCTAGGTCTAAAAGGCAATTTGACACTGATCAGTGTTGTTATATTTTCTACTACTGTTGGTTCTTTCCCAAATCAAACATTTCCCACTTGACAGATTACACATAAATAGAAGATGACTCTCTCCTTCATCGGTAAACAGAGCCTTGTTTCTGTCACTCTGCAGGCTCTTCACTACCCCTGTTTTTCATGCAGTATTTAACTAATTGGTTGTTATGTTGGCCTTCTGTCCCCTATATCCCACGACTCTTTCTGCTGTGGTCAGTGCCATTGCATAAACCAGTCATCATAGTCTCCTTGTGGAAAACAGGTCTGTGACTTCATCATATTGTGAAATAAACTCTAAATTAGTGCACGAAAATATTGTACAAAATAACAATTAAGTAAGTAATTAAGTTCACAATCTGAGTGTAAAAATATTGTTGATCTAAAAAGAAGTCTGTAAAAAAATCTACTGCTTTAAAATACTGAAGTAGCTTTACTTTAACATCAATCATTTGTTATGTGGATTAGCTTCACATAGCTGTATTTTTACTAATTAATGTTCAGTATCTTGCAGAGTAGTTCAAGTATGTTGTGAATAGGTTTACGTTCTCATCCTTCATCTGGAAAGAAGTTTGTTTCTTCAGAAAGGAAAGCCTTTGTTTTGAAATTGCATTTCACAAAAACTCATGCAAGAGTTGAGAAGCACTTATCTATAGTTGTCTAACAGGGCCCACTATGAACTACCTAAACAAGTAGGCATTCCAAACTCTCTGTCTCTCTCTCTTTCTCTCTCTGTATATACATATATATATAGGAAGTCTTATGGCTCTCAATTTAAATGTCCTTTCTTTTATTTTAGGATTAAACGAGTTTTCAGATTTTTGTCCCTCACTTAAATTTTCCATACTAACACACTGTACAAGCCAGGGTCTTTTAACACTTTTATGAGTAAGACAGTTACTGATGGCCTGTTATATTATGAAAATCTTACTTTGATGATGTGGAAGTGAAGGAAATCAGTCTGTAGGTCAGGGTTAGGATCAAGTCCAGTGATTGCCCAGAAGGTTCATATCAATAAAGCTAGGTTGAGGTCAAGACAGGAAGTCAGTCTGCAGCCCAGAGCCTGAGCTAAAGGGCTCTGTTGCTTGGCATGACTTAATGCTTTGACAGGATATGGTCAAAGAAACTAGTACTCCTTTATCATAGCCCAGGTCTTTTAACTTGGTGACAGCCCAGAGCTGAACTTGAATAGAGCTCCTAGGCTCAAGGATGAGCAAGCAACCTCAGGCTAGGCTGATCACAGATATTAGGGCACATTAGTGCACTTAGGGACATCATAGACTATTTTGTAACTTGCTCCAGAATATTTTGAAGGTAATTCCTGGTATGCAGGAAAGATGCATGCTTTGCATTATTCTTTTGTTATCCTGGGTGCCCTTGGAAGCAATGCTATATGAAAACAGTGCAGATAAGATATTCTTATTTTAATGTACTAAATTTTTAAGAGTTTCTGTTGTGTTTCTGATGTGTATTCATTAGAACTTCCTTTTGCTGTACTGCTGTTTTATTCCTTAAATGTAGCAGATTAAAAAAAAAAAGGTACAGATAAGGTGCTTCATTATGATTTGAAAACAGCTTATGAAAGACAAACTCTACAGTTTGCAGACATCAGTGAAGTAAACACTAAACTTTTCATTTAGTTTGGTTAATTCCTGTTTCCTCTTAAAAGTCATGAGGACCTCTTAGAATTCATGAGGGAGGTATGCGTGGAGAAATAAAGGCAGAATTGCTGTCATTTTACAGTGAACTAGAGGGAAGGAGAAGAAGAAATACCTGGGCTTTCATATCTAAGGGTATACTGGGAAGACTGAATAGGAGACTTTTCTATTCTATTAAGCTAGGACATCAAATCTGGACTTGAGCTGCTGATGAAATATGTCACAGAGGGAATGGGAGAAGCTCCTGTTTCTCTTGATGAGACACATCAATTTGAGTAATGAGCAGATGAAGTAGAAAAACGTGGGCTTATGAGGGTGCAGAAATGCTTTCCATGAATCAGGTCAAAGCACTTTTAAAACAGATGTAGGCCAAGCAGCTTCATGGATTTTCTGTACTTGAATTTGAAGCTTTATGTGAGATGCCTTGTGATATTTTCTTATCTTGCTCTTGCTGGCCTGTTTATCTTTGTGTCTCAATAGCTGTACAATGAGTTTAAAATTACATTAGTGTTTGACTGATACACATGCACTCCAATTTCTAATCTACCTTTAGTATGTTGTACAGTTGGGAACAGTTTTCAGTAAAGAAAACTGAAAAACTGAAAACTGATGAAAACATGCAAACAAACAGTTGGTGGAGAACTAAGATAAAAGTGCAGTGCAGAGTTCAAAAAGAAGAGTTCCAAGGGATGCTGAGTAGCTCCTGGGGGAGAGAACCACATCCTAGCAATTTGTTAAGGTTTGGTTTCTGATTCAACTACATGCTTCATAGCGTTTCTTTTGTGAATTTACATGCTTGAAGTTAATGAAGAACTTACACAAATAGCTGAATTTTTTAACACAACAGGAGTCAAATTATCTCTATTTCCATGCTGGTAAGTGTTAAAATGAAATGATTCATCTTTTTAGCTGTAAAATTTTGCTGGTTTTTACTTTTTGTCAGTTGATTCTACGGCTGGATTAGTATCTGACTTGGCAATGAGTTGCAAAGCATATAACGTTTTTCCAACCTTTCAGTTTTTTCTTGCCTATATTGTTAAATTCTCAGAAGTATAATTGTCAAAAGCAGGCATACATGCTGAGAACATAGATTGCCAGTCATTAAGAAATATCATAAGATTGCCTTTTACCCTCTGAAAATAAATTCACTCTATTCTGTTCTTAACTGCAGTTACCAAGGCTCCTATGATATCATGCAGCTGTGCTTGTGGGGACAGAACAGCCAGCTTCTGTCACTTTGGTTAACCTTAGAAATGATGCCAACTGTCTCATTATAGCATCATATGAGAAGCTGGAAAGTTGCTGTCCGGAAATAGTGCTGTAATTCGCCTATTATCCTGCACCATCACCCATGATTAACTGTCTGAAACTTCTTTCCTGGAAAATATGGTTCCATTGACATCAGACCAGCACTAGAAGGATAGTACTCATTCCTGGTGATTTCTATCCTTCTGACTTGACCTGAGTTGTTTCCAAAACTCCCTCAACTGAATGGAAAATTAAGGGAAAATCCTGCATTGTAAAGCTCTTGAAGTGCAGGGCCACCTCTTGATCCTCTGAGTGCTGTACAATGCTGTGCAGTTTGCACTGGCATTGACAGTGCATAGTTTTTGGTAGCTTGTGTCTTACTGATCGTCATTTTGACTTTATCTGACCCAGCTCTGCTTCTAGTAATATCCTGTTCCTCATGATACCCTCTTTCTTTGATCTGTGCTTTAACCTGTGCCATGTTCCTTTGTCCCTGTCTCCAGGATTCCTGGTCCTGCACCCATCCAAGCTTAGCATAGAGAGAAGGAAACTTCTTTATAGTGGGGAGCAGACTATTTAAGTTTGGTGAGAATTTTCAGGAAAGGAGAGAAGTCAAGAGTATCCAAAGATTACCCAACTGGTAATCTCTACATTGAGCTACTTTAATATCTATTTCTTGTTTTGAAAATGCTGCCTAAGATTATTCTGATTATGATTCTAAAGGTACAGTTGCATTTTTAAACTCTCCCATCTTATTCAGTACCACAGAGTTTTTCACTTCATTGCAAATGTTATGATTGGAGTGGGAAATGGCAGCAATAATCTTCAAATAGCCTTTGATTTTTCATCTTTATTCAACAGTCTGAGGTGAGTGAACCTCCTACTTAGCTCTTATATTATTAAGCCTCTAGGACAACTTTTCATGGTAACAAAGTTTCTTACAATGCTGCTTTCTGCTCAATAAGCTCTTTCTCCACTCCTTCTAGCAATTATTAAAAATTGATTTTAAGATAAGTAAAACTTTCTTTATTCTAGTCATGCTGCTGGACTGTGAAGTAAATACATGTAGAAATATTCAAGCCAGAAGCCACAGAACACACAAGTATTCTTGTTTTACACACATTAGATGCACATTGTTTACATTTGAATGAAAGAATAGAACTTTACAAATATCTTATCTTAAAACCTGTCTCTTGACTCCATATTTAAGTCCTGGAAATATTGGTCAACATCTACTCACTATTAAAAAGTTAAATTAATCACTTTTAGATTTTCTTTTTGAAATAACTCTTCCTATCTTACAGAGCAATATATTTTGTAGAACTCTAGCTGTGTCATCATAATGGTTTACCATACGAGTGCAACCTTTTAAGTTGTCATTCACTAAAGGTAAATAAAGTATAATAAATCCCAGATGTACACACCCTTGACTACTTTGTGTTGAAACACTGCCCTCCAGATTAGAAAGAGCTGTTTTACCTATAAGAATAAAAAATTCTAAATACACAGTCTTTGTTGCATGTGATAGGCATAGTAGAGTTAGGCAGTGCATAAACCCTAAGTATAAGTCTGCAAGTGTTCTTCTCTTAGCTTACATGCGAGTAACGAGTCAAAGATTTGGTGAAAGACAACTTAATTGACATTGAGAATCAACAATGTTTTTTTCTGTATTGGGGCTTCTGTGTAAATGTATAAAACAAAATGTTAGAGAAAGCATATCTCTACTTCTTATGAAAGGAGATAATCTGTAGGTAGTGTGTTTTTAAAAACATTCCTTTTCCTTGGGATACTAAAGAATAACTTATTTGTGTTGCATTTATTTGACTATGTGATGGTTTCTTCAGTTCCTGTTGCTATTTGGGAAGAAATTTTGAATCTACAGAAACAGTACTTAGCACATTCACAAATTACATTTATCAGCACTGAAGCCTAAAGGAAAGTCAATGTAATTGCAATAGATTTCTAGCTCAGAATGACAAATTGCAGAAAGTTGGTGCAATGTAATAGCTTCTTGTAGAATAAATGTCTTTCTGATTCATTTGAGATATTTCATATTTTTATCTTTGAGCATAGAGAAACAGGTTTTATTTAGCCAAACTTTATTGCATTGAATAAGACACAGGATTCTATGATAGCTGATTCACAGATGATGATGTATCAGACTGGGATTTCAAATGTGGTAACCTGTGTTTTTCTTCACTTGGTACTGGAATACAGTTGACTGTCACACAGACAAGAGCACAGGAGTATCTGTTTATCACTGTCTACTTGATACTATTGGTCTATTTTGACTTCTGCTTATCAGCCTCTACACCAAAAGGTGACTTCAGTATTGGAATTCCTTTAGCCACATAGACTGATAGCACTGGTTGAACTGGGAAAACAAACAAACAAACAGCACTTATTTTGAAAAGAAAAACAAATCTTTTATAAATTGATTTAAATAGTGGTATAGGAATCTTGAGATCTGTTCTGCAATCACAGCACAGGCTGAAGAGCACTTCATTACTTGAACAGCTGCTTCGTTCAATCTGCAGCTGCAGCTATGTAGCCTTAACATGACCTATGCATCAATACCTGTTCTACATTACCTGTGCTCTTAATTTGCTTGCAAATAGTGGAAAGTGTGTCAGGCACAGGTGAATATTTCAGGATACTGTTGTCAATCTTTGAATTGAAATTTATCTAATTGAGAGTTAATGGGGCAATGGGACCCAAATCCCCATCCACCCCATTAACTCAATTTCTTTCTCCTGGTGCAGGATTGTGCTCTGGTAAGGTGAGTGGTAAGTGAGCTGGAAAAGCAATTGGTTTAGCCTTGCTGACATGAGACTTGTTAATCAAAATAATGGTGAACTCCACTAAAGGAAGGGCACGGCAGTAAATCACAATTCCTTGTACTACTCTTTTCTGTCTAGAATCATCTGAATACTGACCCCTTGTGTAAAAAAAGCACTGTTAAAGGGATAATGATGATGATTGAAGTTTCCCAATTTTCCAGGGAATTGCAAACTACTTGCATAAGAACATTTCTATTTTCGTGGAAGTGTTATGTGTCAGATTTCTGCGGGCACAAATAGAAACTAATGGTCGTAACTAGCCTCTACCACATCCCTTACCTGCGGCTTATTTCAAATCCCGGCTGTAGGCCTTGTGCTTCCCTTGTTGCTGAGAAATCTAGGTAGAGTCAGGAAGCTCTGGTAGTGCTCTTGGGACCCTGAGATCATGAATATGCCTGAATCTTGTTTTTGATTTTTTGTCAAATGTTAACATCATAACAAATGTTATGGGCTTGATGTTAGTGATTATGAAATTGGTTTCTCTCAGGCACCAGCTGAGAGTGTTGTTGGTTTGAGACAATTTACTAAGAAGTATAACTCTGGGGCCAAGGGTCCTTTATTTATTTATTTATTTATTCATTCGTTCATTCATTCATTCTGAAAGCAGTATTTAACTACTTAGCTTTATTTTCTTTGGATTCCATTTCCAATATTTCCAATAAGAAGTAAAAAATTTTCCTGTTGGAAGGTTACAATAGCATTGAATGCCACATGTGATGGCCTTACTTTCAGTTTATGATTGGGACAGATATGCTGTCAATTTGGAATCGTGTTAGAAGGCTGGTGTACGAATTAACACTAGAAAATTAAAAAAATTAGAAGATTTAAAAAAAAAAAAAAAGAGAATGTCAGTATTACTTGTGACAAAAACAGAAGTCTCTGAGTTTACTTACATTAGTTATGCACATTGCTTTTTCACAACTGTGTTCAGCCTAAATGCTAATGGTGAGAGCTAATGAACTCTTTGCAGGTAGGTTATGATAAGGTCTGAACCTGACCATACTAAACTACTACCTCTGTTTGTCTTGTAACACCAGTCAAGGTGTTGACTATGACTATAAGTGCTGTTAAAAATGTGAAATGTGGATCTTGTGGCCGGTTTCTTCCTTCCTTGCCATGCTAGCTCCAACAGCTGTGTTCAGCTAGAATGGGCTTGTTGGCTCAGGTGAATTTTCAGGTAAGCTGAGAACAGGACATTTTTAAGGAGTACTCAAACTCCCCAAAAGAAAATGAGGAAGGATCAAAATATTCAAAACAGTTTGAATCTGTATGTTTTCCAGGGCTTGTTTTGATAGCTGGAATAAAGCAGGAATATTTAATGCAGTTTTCTGAGGTTGGAATCCAGCTTGGGAGGATGTAGGAGAAATGAGGAGAAATGCAAATCTGACTACAGTTCCTGAAGCGAAGTATGCAGGAGGCTAGTCTCTTTTCATATAGTTAGGAATCCACCCACTTTCACTGAGATTTTTAATTACAGTGCCACAGCATCAGTACTGGATCTTCACCAGGGCTCTCACATTGATCAGTTCATCAAGACAGAAGAGCAACTTTGTCAGCTAACGGAGTGTGGGTAGTGCCATTCAGAGAGAACTTTCTCACCTGCTTAGCAGTTTTGGGGATGCATTCTGAGAAAATAAGTTTCTGGTGTTTTAAACTTACTCTTGTAGATGCTACTATAGTGTTGTACTCAGAAATGCTACCCATAATCTCCTTACTTTTCAGTTCTGCAATAGCCAGTCATGAAAGGGAGTCTAAAAAAAAAAAAAAAACCTTGAAAAACCCCAGTAAAAATAGCTCTGTGAATCTCCATTTCTGAAGGGAGAGAGAAGGAGGGAAAACAGACAGATGCACTTTGTTGACCCTTCATTCTCTTCCCCCACGCTCTCCTCCCACAACAACTTGGCTCATTAAGCTCCTGTATAATTAAAACTTGGTCCAAGTCACACTAATTCTGTTTACCGGCCACAGGGAAGGATATAAATACCTAATCACTTCCTTACACAGAGCCTGCTTCCTGCTGGTGGTTTGCCGTTGCAAGAACTTGGTCCCTTATTGAGCTCTGTACAGCTGCTCATCCTGAATGAGCCCTGCTACAAAGTGCTCCCCTGCCACAGTGCATTTATTTCCAGATTTCTTCCTCCTGTGTTTTCCAAAGGGAATGATGTCACTTTCTATAAACAGAAGACAGAAATGCTATTGTTAATGCATGTAATACCTGGAATTAAATTTATGGTATGAAATTAAAAGTGGAGGAAGAGACTGTCTTTTGAGAGTTTCCCAAAGGACGGCTGTTCTAATGGGCAGCTGAAGCCACAATGCTGAATGGCCTCACAGGTCCTGAGCATAATTCTACTGAAGTTATAGCAATGGTTCATTGATGGCAGTGTATTTAACACATAGTGCTGACTGTTCCGTGTGGGTTGCCAAAGGCACATTGATAATCTCTGAAGCATGCAGGAGTTAAAATGATGCCTGCAATAAGATTTCACAGGCAAGTTAGTTCGATGAGGCACAACTCTCTATAAGGAGAGAATACATGAGATAGGGAAAGTGCGGGAGACTGTTCTTCCTAATTTGCTTCTTAATGGTGTTGTGAAGTTGTCGTAAGTAGCGGGCTTGAAATAATTACTTGCTCCTGAGCTCTGATAGGACTGATTTGGCTCATAGTTTTATTTTTTGGGGGAGTGAAGGGGATAATGTGGTGTGGAGGTGAGCAGAAGGTGGGCAACAGTGCGTGAAGTTACGAAATTGTACAGGTTGAAAGGGACCTCGGGAGATCATCTGGGCCAATTCACTGCTAAAGCAGGTTTTCTAAAGTAGGTTGCAAGGGAAAGCATCCAGGTGGGTTTTGAATATCTCCAGAGAAGAAAGGAGATTCCACAACCAATCCGGGCAGCCTGTTCCAGTGCTCTGTCACCTTCACAGTAAAAAAGTTCTTCCTCGTGTTTGTATGGAACATCCTGTGTTCCAGTTTGTGCTTGTTGCCCCTTCTGTTGCTGGATACCACTGAAGACAGCTTTATTCCATCCACATGATATCTGCTCTTCAGATGCATTTAAGTGTTGATAACACCACCTCTCAGGATTCTCCTGGCTTAACAGTCCCAGATCCAGTTGTACAACATATTTTGAGCTGTTTCTGGAGGAGGTCTCAAAATTGTATGGCTGGTTTTCTCAAGACACCAAGCACACAGAGCTGTTCTTGTTGCTTGCCTTGGGCTCAGTGACTCTAAGTAATCAGTCCGTGATCTCTTGCTTCTTCTGTGAAAGCGAAAGGGGCAGAATCACAAATGAAGTGAGGCCAAACAGAAGCACTTCATTCAGTTCCAGTACTTATTGCTGTCTTTTCCCTCTCATAGTTTTTGACATGTAATTAAATAAGATTTGATTGTATTTTCCCAAAGGCTTACATATGTAGCTGAGTGGAGTGCTTGGTGGTAAAAGATACTAGTTGCATGAACATGGGCTTTAAGGTCCTTTAGTGAAAACATACAAGTTATAGTGACTTACATTGCTTTGTCTTAGGAGTAATGATTATAATGGATTTATTTGAGTTTGGATCACTTAGCATTACAATTAGCTTGCCTTGTTCTCTCGTTTTCTGCACCATTGCAGACCTCCCCATGTTTCTATGTTCCATTCATCTTCTTCTATAAAGCCACCAAAAAGCTGTTGTGATTTTTTTCCTCCCACCTTGTGGGGGCAGAAATGCAGTGGATTGCTCTGTGGGTGGCTTTTTCCTTATTACATGCAGATTTTTAGAAGAGGCAAAGAAAAGAAGTGGGCATGAATTTTGAGCTGGATTTTTTAAAACATGTATCTCCTACACAGTATTTCTTCCTCCCTGACTACCTCATTCCTCTCCCCAAGAGATGGCCATAAAGTCAGAAGGGAGGAATGATTTGCTCCAACTTCCACCCTGAAGCTGCAGATGGTCTGTTAAAATCATGTGGCTGATCTCTAGTGTGACTAAAGTATTACCTTCCTCAGATTTCATTTCAACAAACCTTCCATCATCTTCTAATTGGCCTTCTCCACATGCTGAATCATTGTGTATAACAGTAATGTTCTGTAAACAAAGAGCTGTGTGTCATCCAAGTATTACTTAAGTGATATCTGGCTAATCTGAGTATTTAGAATTATAAAATATGTTTACAGGTGCCATGGGTCTCAAAGTTAGAGATACAGTTCATGATCATAAGGAAGACTTTAAGACCTTCCTTTACATTATTATAGGACGCTGTTGCCTATGTGATAGGAAAGGAAAAAAATTGCCATTTTTAAAAAAAAAAGCAACAAACAAACACTTCTGAGAAAGATGAGAGTTCCCACACAGATTCAACTTTACTGTCAATCCTTCTTCACATTTAAAACATATATTAGATATTAAAGTACTTAGAGAATTCTATGTGGAATCCACAGATTTGAAGCAGAATACTTGATTCAACCTTAGGCATAGTGTCATGATTCTTACTTCTGTAGTTAATCATTGTACTACAACTGTCTGTGTAATAACAGTAATTTGGCTCCTTGGTGTTTTTTTCTTATTTCAGAACTTTCAGTTCTGAATTTACCCATTTTACCCGTTACATTGAAGACATCATGCACAACCTATAAAATGAGGGACAAATGCTGTTTCTGGGTTCTGTACTCCTCAAATGTTCTGGGAGGTTCACCACCAAATGCAGTAACTTCAGGGAGACTTCCTGAGATGATGTGGAGTTTTGTGGGCTGACGGGGACAAACAATACCTCTCTCTCCTTCTAATTAACTTCTGTGGTAATTTAGAGTATGCTGAAAACTGGTTGGAAAAGGGGATGTGATTGTAGAGCTACTTTTCAAAAAGCTAATTTTGTTTTAACTGTAGTTCTTAGCAAGATAAAGAGTTTATTCTAAATGTGTTGCCTGGAGTCTCAGTGTAAGGAGTTTACTGGCATGTTTATTTGCATTTTTACTTTGTGATTGTGAAGTCAGGATTTTATATGCTGTAACAGATACTCGGAGGTAAGTTATGAATCTGCAGATTTCACGAGTCCTTTGTCCAACATTCCTGGTTGCCAGTGCCACTATCCATATGGATTAGGCTACTGTAATTATCGTCAGATTGAAAGCCTGTCACAGTTATTGCAATAATCTTTGCTCCATCTTGCTTGCCAAGGCTGGATGATTTACCTTCCAGGTCAATAAATAACTCTTGACTAACTTCTGCCCTCCGTATTATCTAATCTACAGATCTCTTCTGTTCCAGTTGTTCAAGTCAAACAAACGAAAAAATCGAAGTGAGCAAGGAAAAAAATCTGCCAATTCAATGAATAATTGAAGACAGAGTTAGGTTCAGAGAGAGGTGCTTGAATGTGGGGAATAATGAGGGGGAGAGGAAATGGCAGCTGCATAAATAATTGATAAATTCTCTACAGCAGTCCCTTTGTTGTCGAGTCTGAGGGAGATAAGGGAACAGTGCTTTTCCTCTATCTCCTCATATGGACTGAACTGTAGGCAGCTGCCTGCGTAACTGTGACACGAGCAATGAAATCACAGCTGCTGTGGGGAAGATAGTGCTTGGCTTATCTGTCTTTTGGAGGACATGTAATGTGCGCTAGTCCTGTTGCAATGCAGAGAGTGTGTATCTTCAACATATTTCTTTAGGCAAGCTTATCTTTGACCTGCATGCTACAAGTAAAGTGTAGTGTGGAATCACATTCTAAATGTTGTTTCCACCACTTCTACTTGGAAAGACAGAGCTTATTTCTCTTCAGAGGTCAGCAATCAGTACGGAGCAGCAGTTGCTTCAGTCAGTATTTCCGTTGCAGGATTTTCCTTATGTTGGCCAAAATAATGATGCTGAGATGTTGCTACATCTTAACATATCTGGACTGACTGCATAGCTAGGATCCAAGAAACAATGGTTTCCACACTGCCACTCAAAAAATCGTGCAATCGTATTGTCAAAGACTATTGCCTTCAATTCTAATTATAGTTTTTATTAGGGTATCTTGTATGCTTACTGCATACAAGGAAGAGTATTTTTTCTGTAAGATCTTCTGTGTGAAAATCTGCTGGACCCTTGTTTTTTCAACAATGCAGAGAAGTAAAATCAAACCCAACAGTAGATTGAAAAAAAAAACGAAGGAATGAAAAACACAGCACAATAACTAGTAAGTGATGCAATGGCAATTGCATGAATTGTGCAGTAGTCAGTGAACGCTGACTACTGCACTCAATTATGCTTCCTTTTACTCTGCAGTTTTACTATTACCTTCAATTTCAACTGCACTTTTGCCAGTACTACATCAGAGTACACATGAAGATGTCTTTGATGCTATATTATGCTTTTAAACAATATACTGAAAGCCAGCATCACTGTTCTAACATCCATTGTTAGTTACTTGCAACAGATTACATAGAGGAGATTTCATTAACATCTCTAGATATGCACTAGAGGTATCTTTTTGTATGACTTTCTTTATCCCTTGGTGATAAATACAAGAAAGGAGCGCTCTGATTAGAGAGGAAAAATAGAAGTCAGCCTCTAAAATGCTGTCTTCCTTTTTTTTTATCTGAAAGAAACAGGAATTAAACTCTTATGTCTAAGCTTTGTTATTGTTTTATTTATGTAGAAACATTCAACTTCCAGGGCAAACTGAAGAGAGCACAGTATTTCTTATCCTTCAACATACTTAAGAAGTGGTCAGGAGTTCACAGCTGTTTAATAATGCTTGAGCATACTTGACATTAAGTAGTTTGATACTCAGGCTATTGACCAGTAGCAGCTCTACAGGAAAGCTACATTTTTTATTGTTTTGCTGGTCATAGGATCGTGTTCAGGGTGTAATAAGTAAAGGAGACTGAAGAATTGCCAAAGAATCTTGCAGAACTGAAAAACTATTAAAATTCCATGTAGGCAGGTATAAAGCAAATTTCAAGGGATGGGTGAATGGAATAATTCCCATCTTATCCCCACCACACTGGGCATCTTCTTACACTTCTGAGGGATAAGCCTTGGAAGTAGTTATAGTCAGCTTTGTTACTATCAGCTCAGTAATGGTAAGAGACCAGAACAGGCAGCACTGAACCATTGAATAAATGAACAATAAGCATATATCTTGAGTTAGCAGATGTGCAAGTTGCATTGCTTTCTTCACCAGTGCCCAATGGACCCAATCACAGTGTTAATTAAGAAGTCTTTCCAAACCTTCACTTTTTTCTGTATGTCAAGAAAACAGCTTCAGATCTTTGACTGCAGCCTCTTTGTCTGACTGGAGTAGCCAATCTCACCAAGAAATAAAAGTGTTTGGTGAGGTTCTAAGTTAAATTTATGCAATCTGCTGCACAGGAACATGTGAAAGCTGTTCCTTTTCCCAAGAATTTAGGTATATTTAGTAGCAACTCTGAATTTAAATGTCAGACTACCTGTTTCCTGACTAGAGAGTATTTATCTTCAAAGCTAAGTATACTACTGCAGCAACCTTCCTCTGAGGATGCAGCAATAGATGTAGTCTACAGCTCACTGGCTCAACAACATAGGGAAAACTAATCTTTTTAGCTTGGCATTAGATAAAAACAATGCACATAAAATAAGGCTTAGTATTCATCAAATGGTCAAGGAACTTAACGTGTTTCTCTGAATGAAAATAACTCTGACATTTCTGTAAAGCAGATATTTCACAAATGCATTCTGCCAAGACTTTCGTGGCCACAGTAGAGGATGAGGTGTTAAATGCGCCAGTTTTCTCACAGAGGGGGGACAGTGGTAAATGTGAGTGCAAATACTTAATAAGTTGCTGTGGAATGAGTTTGAATCCCCCAGTTAAATACTATAACTATCAAGTTAGCATTTTTATGATTTTTACCTTTAAAAATATGTTTAAATCATTTTTTCTTTGCAATTTGAAGCAAGTGGAAAAACTCTGTGTCATAAAAATAAAAGTTATTTTTGATGGTTCCTGAGTATGGAAAAATGTTTGTAATTAACAAAAGATAGTTCTGTGCTACTATGCAAAAATAAATTCCAGCACAGGCAAAACAAAACCATGGGTCACTTTTCTTTAGGCTTAGATTTCTTGCTGGACTGCCATTTTCAAATCCAGAAAGTAATGCCCTTAATGATCAAGTTTTGTTGGTGAAGGAAATAATCCGTGTACAGGTTGTATTTTTGAGGTAATAAGCTGTGAAAAGCAGTGCTGAAGCTTTGAAAGGCATATTTTTCATTAGTCTTGGGTTAGGTTTCTAGACTGCCATCCCCGTTAGGGTGATGGTATTGTCCTTCAAGGAGAGAGGTGTACTAGGAGATTTCTTTTCTAGTCAAGATGCCAGAGAATTGTCTGCCCTACTCTCCTCCCCACATTCCAGACTCTTCTAAGTACAAACTCACTGTGACGTTAGTTTTACATTCATTTTCTTCATTTTGTACTGTGTCTGGGCGTGGACAAGCACAAGAAAGACTAGGAGCTGTTGGAATGAGTCCAGAAGAAGGACATGAGGATGATCAGAGGTGGATGGAACGCCTCTCCTATGAAGAAAGGCTGAGGCAGTTGGGCTTGTTCAGCCTGGAAAAGGCTCCAGGGAACCTCCTTTAGGCTTTTCAGTACTTGAAGGGAACTTATAAACAGGAGGGGGACTGATTTTTTGTATGGTATGATAGTGATAGGACAAGGCAGAATGGCTTTCAAGTAGATGAGAGAAAACTTAGGTTATGTGTCAGGAAAAATGTCTTTACTCAGAAAGCAGTGAGCCCCTGGCACAGCTGCCCAGAGAGGTTGTGGATGTCCTATCCCTGGAGGCACTAAAGGCCAGATTGGATGGGGCCCGGGGCAGCCTAACCTGGTGGGTGGCAGAGCTGCCCTTGGCACAGGGTTGGGACTTGATGATCATTAAGATCTCCTCCAACCTAAGCCATTCTATAATTTTCTCACCCCACTAGAACTTTAGAAATACCTGCACCACCCACCAAACTCCTCTTTTTTAAAAAGATAGTTGTTTTTCTGTTCTCTCCCAGTATCTCCATACCTTTGTTTTCTGCATATTAAAGCAACAACATTGTAGTTTTTTATAATCCAGAGGAGACTTCTCTAATTCCTTTGATCTTCTCCAGAAGTCAGAAAAGAACAAATTAAGCTCTTAAACAACCTTCTTTTACCCTCTGCCACTTGTTTGCAGCTTTTTATAGCCCGCACTCATCACCACACCTGGGCCTTTTAGCACACTCTCTTTCGGCTGCGTCGGTGCTCTTTAATCTTTTCTTACAGGAAATCTGCTCTGTCAGGTGTTTTTCTTTGTTTGTTTTTAAATGCCAAACTGTAAAAGTAGTACTATCCAATTTCTGCTATAATCACAAACCCAGAATTGCTTGAAGTTTGTACAGGACATCACAGGTAACTTTCTGGATGCTCCTAAACCTTTGTGTTGCAGGGTTGATCACTGGGAGGAAAAAAAGAAAAAGCTTTCCTAGGTGCTCTTTTTTGCATTTGGTTTTTGGGGCCGGTACAGCCAAGCATCTGCAGTCTTGAAATAGCCATGCGGTAGAAAGTACTGTGGCTGCTGCCTTTCCAGCTGGACTGTATGAGATATCTGTAATGATTCTTACTGCTCTTGTGGCATAATACTTAGAAGCTATGATTTCTGCCTTCCTCTGGCGTATCCTAAACTTCCAGATTTTGAACTGTCTGAAGGAGGCTTTTATTTGGAAAGATAAGTATAGGCCAGTCAAACCTAGCTGAAAAAAAAACCTAGTCCTAAATATATATTTGATAGACAAAAAGGAAAACCAGTGATTTGGTTTAGTATCGTGATGAAAAGGAACTACGAAATATACTTGAACTGCCAAAATTGGGGTGAAGTTTCTGAGACCTTCATGGGAAAGCACTGAATCTTGGCTAAAGGCATTAATTCTCAGGAGCAAATGAGTTACTAGTGAGCACTGCAAGCAGAGCAGATATTCATACAGTCTTTATACCATGTAATGAAAACTAAGGTTTTAGAAATGTAGGCAGAGTAATGTTTAACTAAAGATTAATCCTTCTCCTATAGAAATTGCTGTATAAGTTTAGCATTATTTGCTTAGTAGAGAAGTACCTTGTAATAAACCTCAGTACCTTGAAATAAAAAAAGGAAGAGGGAGAAGAAAAGGGTATTACTAACTTCTCAGAAACTCAAAAGGAACTTTGAAAAATGGCATTTATATCAACTACTTTAAAATGCCTTTGACCTCTGAAAGAGGCCCCACACTGCAGGACTATAGTTCCCTTATCCAAAAGAATTTAGTTCACGTAAACAGTTTTTGCTGGAGCCCTGAAGGCACTAAAGGCCAGCCTCACCCAGGGCAACCTCCAGCCAACTGCCAAGGAGCCACACTGCAACTTGGCCCTATGCTCTCACTTCTTGCCAGAGAAACTCCATAGCAGCATCAGTCTGTTGTGTCTGTGCCTGGCTGTGGGACCACTGATCCTGACCTGTGAACTGTTGTCCTTGCCTAGCTTTGGCCTGTTCCTATGGAGGTGCCTGGTGCCTGGAGCTAGGGCTATCTCCAGCCTACTCTGCTTCCTGACTGGGATAAATGGATGGCCCTTGGGAGCCCGCTGCTCTGGCCTGAGCAGCCAGCTTTGTAGCACCTCAAAATACTTCTTCAAAAGTGAGCAAAAAAAATGTTTGTTGAAGACTACCAGCATTCCAATAGCAAACATGTTTGGTGGTAGTGAGTCAAAATTCACATCCTGCATGGCTAACATTATTCCTTTGCTCATGTTGATATGTGTGTAGTAAATAATGAGCTGTATAATAAATTATAAAAAAAAAAAAGTTGATGTACAGAATGCAAGTTAATAGTAGCTTAGACTCACTGTGTTTGTTGTATGTATACTAAGATAGAAAAGTTCATAGAAGCAAAATCCAGAGATGGTTAGCTCCAAGGAGTTCATAGATATTTGAGGCTCTAAGCTTCTTTAGATTGTTGGTGAGAGGTGCTGGACCATTGAGCTGTAAAGATCACAGGTTTTGTGAGGTGGTGTCCAAAAGTTCTGTTCAGAAGGCAGACATCCTGGAAGTTAGGAATTTAAGAAGCCTGAGGTTTATTTTTCTCATCTTTCAGGAATAATCCCTGCAAACCAGAATCTAGTGTTACATTGCCATCATTTGGTAAAGGTATACCAGTTCTTGAGACCCTAAGGAGAGCCTACTATTGCACCTGCAGTCTAGTCTCTATCTGAAAAGCAGTATTCAAGTTTGCCTGGTAGGCAGGGAATAGTGTCATGGACAATGGCTGTAATTGCTAGAGCACTAACTAGCAATCCATTCTCTCTTGTTTCTGAGTAAAAGTGACTGGACATCATGTTTTATAGTGGATTCAGCCTTCTCTGCACCAGAGAAGGTATAAAACAAATACTCCTGGAAGCTATGCTATGGTACATGGAAGAGAAGGAAGAGACATGGGATAATCAGCATGGCTTCATCAAGGGCAGGTCCTGCCTGACCAACCTTGTGGCCTTTTATGATGGTGTAGCTGCACCAGTGGACAAGGCAAAAGCCACTGATGTCATCTATCTGGACTTCAGTAAGGCCTTTGACATGGTCCCCTATAATATCCTTCTCTCCATCTTCTCTTGTACCTGGGTCGTGGCAACTGCCACTATTAGTACAAGCTGGAGGATATTAGGATAGAGGACAGCACTGCCAAAGAAGAACTTGGGGGTACTTATGGATGGCAAGCTGAACATGAATCATACAATCATCAAGGTTGGAAAAGACTTCTAAGATCATCAAGTTCAACAGTCTATCTACCATCAATACTGCCCACTAAACCTTGTCCCTAAGTTCTATATCTATTCTTTACTTACCTCCACAGATGATGACTCCGCTACTTCCCTGAGCAACTTCTCCCAATGCCTAACCAGTCTTTCCATGCTAATCTCAGAACCAGAAATTTGCCATCACAGCTCAGAAAGCCAACAATAATCTGGCCTGCATCAAAAGAAGCATGGCCAGCAGGGCAAAGGAAGATGATCCTGGCTCTCTACTCTGCACTGATGAAGCCTCAACTGGAGCATTGCATCCAAATGTGGAGCCCTTGAGAATCTTAGACATGTTGGAGAGCATAGGGAGAAGGGCCACAAAAATTATCTAAGGGATGGAACACCTCTCCTGTGAGGACAGGCTGAGAGAGCTGGGCCTGTTCAGCCTGGAGAAGAGAAGGCTCTTGGGAGACCTGAGAGCAGTCTTTCTGTATCTAAAGGGAGATTGTAAGGAAGAAGGGAACAGACTCTTTAGTGGGGTCTGTTGTGAGAGGACAAGGGGAAATGGTTTCAAAATAAAGGAGAGGAGATTTAGATCAGATATAAGAAACATTTTTTTTGTAATAAGGGTATTGCAGGTTGCCCAGAGAGGTGGCGGATGTCCTGGAGACATTCAAAGTCAGGCTGGGTAGTGCTCTGTAAGAACTTAAATCCAGGGGAAAAATATGACAGTTATCTTGTTCCGTGAAGCAGATATTGAAAACAGGCACTATCTAGAACTGAAGTGAACATGTTTAAAGCCCTTGCTCCTCTAAAGACTCAGAGCTACAACTTCTGAGTAAAAAGAGAAGGACACATCTTTTTCCCCTTGCAGTTTGTGCGACAATACTCACTTGATGGGGTTTGTTTAGCCGAGTTACTGAATGACTGAAATGAGTGTGAGGAGCATTTTACAGATACTTCAGGGGGGAGTCTTCTTTTAGAGAACCACGCTAACCCTTTGGTTAAGGGGTTAGAATGTAACCTCAGTTTGGGATGTTCATAGCTTGGCCTTGTTCATGCTTTCAGACACTATGACTTCTCAGAATTGCATTGTGGAAGTCTCTGAACTCTCAAGATTAGCCAAGGCACTGGAAAGAAAAATTCTTTGTTACTCTTTGTAATGATCACTGTTTGGGGAGAAAAGCTTAAGTTCTTATGATGTTTTTATTGTTGTGTTGTACTAACCCTTCCATGAAACTTAACTGGCATTTACCTTCTTCCATTCTTTTAATTCTCTTTGGCCCTACCTCTTTGCCGATTTGTTGAAAACAACTTGTTTCAAATTAGCATTAGTTCAGCATTTAAATTAATCTGTTGAATATCAGTTACTGACTCTGGCAGTTATTAGAGTAGCTTAAAACTAAATGTCTAATATGCTGGTATAGTACATGTGTGTAGTATTATTCTAATGTTACTCTGCAGGCAGCATCCCTCCCCCTTCAATTTTGTTTTTGTGATTTTCATCCTCATATTTTATCATGTGTCGCCAATATGACTTATGAAACAATTTAGTCACCTCAGTTTTTTATTTTCCAGCAGTAATGTCATGATCTAAAATAAGCAGTAATAGTAAAATATCACTATTGAATGGGCTAGTTCCATGGATTACTTTTCCTATTCTTAAATACTGTTTTCCATTTTTTCCTTCTTTGAGTAATTGACTTCCAGAAAAAAAGGTTGACTTTTACTTTGTTCATCCTGTTGCCATTTTTTTTTAATGAGCCTACATAAAGCACTAATTGAGTAAAAAACATTCTGCTTTGCAAACAACCAGTGTGACCAATGCTAGTCATTTCTTGTTTTTTTCCAGAATTTTATTTGGCAAGCAGAATGAGTATATGTGGGAGGAAAGAAAATGAATTGAAGTTGGGGAAATACAAGGTGGAACTTGATAGGGTGTGTCCTCAGATGTGTGCACATGTGTCACACTTGCAAACTAGATAATTGCATATTTAGTTTCCAGTCTGTATACATGTGTGGGAGCAAATGTAAGGTTTGTCTGCCATAAGGGAGATACATACACTGAAGGCATCATTTTTAGTCTGTTTTGAACCTAGTGCTCTGGAAGAACTTACACTGTGGTATGTCACTATGGTGACTCAGAAATTCAGTCTGATTTATGTCTGTCTAGTAAAGACTGTTAATAATCGTGATGTTAAGTATGTTTTGAGGTACACTAGCATTAATTAAGCATGAATACATTGCTGTCTCTTGGGGGCCTGTCATCCTCAGGTCCAAGTAAAGCCTGGCTATCAGCAACCTTGTTCCATTGTATCTTAACTGCCACTACATTCTGGATACTGCTTGTGTCCTTCTTGTGGAAAAATACCCCTAGTACTATGTTTTTCTGGTTGGTACACATGGATAGCTCGAAATAAAACTTGGAATAAGAGGGAGATAAAGAGGGCATGTACAGGTCAACATTTAGTGACAGTGAGATGCAGCAAGACAATGAGGTTTTCTTGTAAACAGTTTATATTAGTAGTTAAGAAGGATAAATTTAATGCTAGTTTTCATGTTTCTATTCTGTACTGCCAGCCTCCCACCTGATGATGATCATCTTCCATTTGGGCTCCTTCTGGTTATAATTGTGAAAAATATGCTATTTCTGAAATGCCAATAAATATGCCTGCTTACTTGTCCTGAAAAACAACTCCCTGAAATTACCATTGTGGTAACTACACGTAATGAACGATAGAGTTAGTGGCGAAAAGTTTTACCATCATAACAACAATTTTAAAATACAGAATTTTAAAATAAGCGCTGTTTGCACTTTGTATAACGTGTTTTTGAAGCATGTGAAAAGCAAGTTAAAACCTTTTAGTTTCTTTTTTTTTTGCAATGAAAATTAGTGATATGGCTGCTCACCGGAATAATATCTGTGGGTTTGGGTTTTTTCGTTTGTTTGTTTGTCTATTGAGTATATATACTTCACTTGAATGGCAAGGAAGCTTGAAGTTAGCATCTTATGTCTCTGAGTGCCAGCCTTTGAAATTAGCTTAGGAGTCAGTATCTTTGAGCCCTACAGAAGCGTTGTTCTTGCCCACTGCTGCATGTTTGCTGGCTTCAGTATATGTCCTAAAGGGCTCTTGCCATGCGTTGGGTCCCTTTTCAGACTGATCTCTCTCTAGGACTCTGCAGCATAAGGGCTTAGGCCCTTTCCTTCAGAATTAAACTCACTGGGGAAATCTCAAGTCCTACAGATGTTTTGTTTGCCATTGGAAGTAATGGGCTGCAAGAGGCTGTTGTGGGAGTTTTTATTGGAGTACCCATTAAGCAGTTCAAGAAAGATACAAGAATTTGTACCCAAAGCCTGCCTGTTTTTCTATGGTAATTCTAGGATGCATTCAGTTTAGTGCTGTGCCCCTACAGTCAACCAGAACAAGGATCCTTCTCCCCAGAAGCACATGCAGCCTGTGCTTCCTGCCATGGTTTTCTACCTTTGAGAACCTGCCAAAACTGGATGAAGATAACTGCATGAAGTGTCTGCTAGTCCTTCTTGGTTCCTCTTCACACTGTTTTTCTTCCACTTCTGTGAAGGTGTCCTCACTTTTGTAGCAGCCCAGTGATAAAATTCAACTAATCTGGTTTCTTTAGGCCTTGAAGACATTCTATCAGCATGAATTGATTTCTCATTTAGCCAAAAGCTGCCTGTGCCATTTTCTCTGGCGTTGCTGAGGCATAGCAGTAACATTTGAGGTATCATGGGGTCAAAAGCTACCTAAAATAATTGAACTACCTCAACTGTGTGGTGCTCAAGTGATCCTGTGCAGGTGTGGCTATGTTGCTCTATGCCAACGCATTGCATTTGAACTTGTAGGAGAGTGATCCCTCTGGATTCAGGAATGATCTTGTGGCTGGGTAGTTGTGCTTTTCAGCTGGGAGAGAGAAAAGAGGTAAGAAGTTGAAGCAGGCAGCATCTTCACTGAAGCAGTCATTCTGGAAAGAAACCCGAGGGACAGATTTTAAGCTAAGCATCCTGTTCTACACTCATCTGTAGTTAAACTCCTTTAGTGTTTGTTTCAGATGTGGAAGATTTGAATATTATTTGCTTAGATCTTTTGGATTTTTGTAAGAATAGATTCTGTGACTTCTGGGAAATTGGGCTTTTCAGTCATGTTTTGATGCCTCTTGCGATCTTTGATGCCATATCTTTTTACTGGCTTATTTCCTGTAACTAAAATCTGTTCTTCCAATGGCTCAAAATTTTATAGTATGTGCTCTGGACTGAGTATTAGTGGCCTTTCATGCAAGTCCCCAGCCTTAAATGAGCACTTTTGAAACAGTCTCCATTTTAAAGTGAACCCACTTCTTTGCCTGTCTTCTTAAATTCACCGTAACGCATGAAAATAACGAAACAATAATTGTGAGTCTGTTTGTAGTTGCAGGTGTGTATGTGTGACTTGAATATATTAGTATACACACACATATATATGTATATGCATCTTTCAGGGGATAAGAATGTAATTTTTCTTTTTATACATTTGAAGGCTTGAGTTTTATAGCAAATTCAGCTCTTTATTCTGTCTTAATAGTTTTTATTCTGGATAGTGCTGGTTTTTTTTGAGACAGCAAAGAGGGGAGGAACCTGTCACTCGTCTACATGAGCTCAGCTCTGAGAAGCTTGAATCAGAGTCAAGAGATGTTATTTCTATAGCCCAACATGATTTTTGTTCTCTCATTATTTTCCTGCAACCTCCTTGTCTTTCTTGGTCTGAGATGTTGCTGACTGGTGTCTTCCATGGTACGTCAGTCTTCTGCTTTTTCTGTTTTTCCCTTCATGTCAAAGCATTGTGTTGCCTTGGCATATGACTGTTACTCAGTCTGGTCTACACTGTGGCTTCCATCTTTTAAATTTCCTTAAAGAAATGTATATTCCTTCATGCAAACTGTTCACACTTTGTCTGAAAGCTTCCTACAAGTTTAGATTGTGATGTTTAAGTTTGTCATCCTGTACGGCATTTCTTACAACACAAATCCGCAGCTGCTTTCCCTGACTCCTGGGAAGAGAGAAACTTAGAACTCAGCTATTTAACATGTAAAACAATACACAGACCAAGAACAGCCACTTGATGCTTTTTTTTCTGCAGATCTGGAGAGTCAGTTGGGCTGGGACAGCATCCTCTTTCTTAGACTTGGAGCTGTATCTAGGAAATCTAGCTCTAGACGTTGCTAATGGCGTCTGCATTGGAATCAGATCTCTTTGCTACAAAAACAATATCCCACTTTCTCTTTTCTGTTTAAAGGTGATTTTTTCCCCTATGACAGAATCTTCCATTCCACTGTTCTCCTTAAAACTTTTTAATAGTTGCTGAAAGTTTACCCTAATCTCTGTTTCTTGCTCCTGATGAAAGATAGGAAGAAATCTGGACAGCAAATGAAAGAGCCAGGGGAATAAATATTTATTACCTAAAAAGGCAACTGGTGAGTTTGTCCTGTTTGTAGTCCATAAGCACAGAGTTTGTCTTTGGGAGTCTGCATTCAAGAAAGAGAAGCCATTAAATGCAGGTGACTCGGTGGCACCCATTAGGTGGATGTAGTTTGTATGTTTTCTTTATATCATCTTCAGAGGACAAGTGAAAAATGGTCAATCAGATTTCTTAATTTTGATGTTGGATTTCTGAGAAGCTGTGAAGTATTTCAACTTGTCAGGGCCCTGGTATATGAATGGTAGTGTCTGACTTGGCAAGTGCCATATCAGCTGCATCACTTGGGGAAGAGGTGGCAGTAGAAAAGCATAAGCAAAAAATTTTTTTAATCTCTTCAAAATCAAGGGAAAGGAAAATAACTGGATTTGATTCCCTAAAATCTCACTAGTGAATTTTGTCATGATCATGATGTGCTACCTGGAAAGAAAACATATCAGCAGGGAATATTTTCTTCCCTCTCTCATATACTGAAATGTTTCTTAGTCAGATTTCCCCTCTATCCTTAGGATAACTGATGGTTTTTCACCCTTCTCTAACTATTGGTAAAGAACTGAGTTTTATTACTTTCCTGGCATGCAGATTGGAAATTCTATTTCTGCTCCGATGTTGAAGAAAAAATGAATGAACATAGTGTGTGAAAGTGTGTCTGAAAACTTAATGAGACTTTGTTCTGCTTTTGGTCAAACAGTTTTGAGGTCTGTCTTCACACTCTTGGAAAGGGCACAGGAAGAAATACAGTCCTTTAGAGAGTCTTAACCTCTTGCATGATGTGTGTAGCAGAAACTGCCCTCGGTTAAGCAGGGAGCAGTCAGTCATTTGGCTGAAACTGAAGGCAACTGAAGTCAGCTTCTTGATCATTGCATTGATTGTGGCCATCCAAGATGGTTAGGCTGCCCTCCTGATGTCATCGTGACTAGTAATTTACAGAATCGATGGTTATAAGAACATGTAGAATACATAATGAATCCCAGTTATATCATGTGTGTTGGGGCAGCTGTATCCAGTAACATACCAAGGAGACTGCTGCAGCCCTGTGCCCCATGTGCTGCCCAGCAGGGAGGCTGAGCATGTATTTCCAGTGGGAATAAAATACCACACACCTGGCCACATGGATCAACACAGGCAAACATACAGATGGTACCAATGGCCTCATCCTGTTCTCTCTGGCTGATCAGGATGAAGGTGTGTGTAAGACATTAATAATATATAATTATATGTACCTCTCCCTGTTTATATAGAGATAGGTACATATATAGACATTATTTATATTGTGTTAGTTACATTAATAATAGATAAATATCTATTAGTTAGTACTTATCACTTCTAGTTATCACTAGTATGTATTGCTAACTACTGTAATTATTAATTATAATTACATTTAAGTATAGCATTGTTTCTGCTTCTTCCTCTCCTACGCAAGAAAAATGTAAGGTTATATTTATTTTCAACACTGTGCTTGAAACCAAAGTCTTCAAAATAAACTATATGGTTACTTGCTAATTATAATAAATAATTTGGAATGCATACGGTATGTATAACATGTGTCCTTCTAGAAGCTGAACCCCCATAGTCTTGCCATAAGAAATATAGACACACAGGTTAGGAGTAACTTTTGCGTTCAAGATCAGCAAGTATGATGGGGGTTAGAGAAGCCAGAGGAAGGAAACTGAACTACAAAAATACCATTTCAGCTTTCCGTCCCAAACCTACTTAAGAGGAGAAGGAGAAACAGAAAAATTGTAAAGAGAACTTCAGGTGATGGGAGATACCTCTCTAGGCAACCTGTTTCAGTGCCTCACACTTTTACTGTAAAACCTTCGTCCTTATATCCAGCCTAAGTCTTCCCTCTTTTGTTTTGAAACCATTTCCCCTTGTCCTGTAACTACAGACCCTGCTAAAGAGTCTGTTCTCTTCTTTCTTACAGCCTCCCTTTAGATACTGAAAGGCTGCTATCAGGTCACCTTGGAGCCTTCTCCAGATTGAACAGCCTCAGCTCTCTCAGCCTGTCCATTATAAGGATGTGTTCCACTTCTTGGATAATTTCTGTGGTCCTCCTGTGGATGTGCTCCAACAGGTCCATGTCTCTCCTGTTCCTTAAATAAATTCTTCTTGTGGTACTTCTGAGTTCAGTTAAGGTGTGTGGGAAATGGAGTTGTGCATTGAGACCAAGAAAGTGGGCAGAACAGGTGCCTACAACTTATTTTAGGATAGGAAAAATTAATTTCAAACAGGACCTCATTTTTTTTTTTTTTTTTTAAGAAATATGAAGTGTTATAAATATCCATGATTAGAAACTGAGCATTCATCTCTCATCAGCTGTAGGCTTTCAGCTTTTTAATGACTCTAATCCAGGCAGTATCTGGCACTTGAGAAAATCTGGTATATTGAATTAGCTATTGGCTTTGAAAAGTGTGCCTTGTTACTCAGCCATATTTAACCAGCAGCTCAAGTAGCAGAAAGTTTGGTTTTGTGTCACAGAGCTGAATTGCTCTGACAGGCAGACTTTTATTTTAATTGCCTTTCTCCTGTAGCATCTTGCTTCATAAGAAAAGTAAAGGAACCTATATAAAGCAGCCTACTTCAGTTATGCTGTTTTCATTCATACCAAAGGCAAGTCTCTCTGTGCTTTGAAACAGGAATATTCTGGATGAGAAGAGAGAAGATGCACAAATGATGCTATAGGGTAATTAAAGATCATGGTTTTATTTCATCTTCCCCCTTTTCTTATTGCACTTCCAGTTGTTTTTTTGTTTGTTTGTTTGTTTGTTTGGTTTGTTTTGTTTTGCAAACAGATCTTTGGAATCTGTATATTGAAATTATTTTTGTAGAATTTATTGATGAACTTTTCTTAAGGGAGAGGCAAACTCTCTCATATAGTAATGCTGTTATCTGAGGTCACTTCATAAACTGCTGTGCCTACAAAAAGCAAATAATTGCTGCTTGAATGAATGAAGTGGCTGACATGGTAACAGAGCTCTTCTGTGATCAGAGAAAGATTCCACAGGTCACTTTATCAGCAGGTACTTGGTAGCAAGTAGGAGGCTTGTGGGCTTCCTGTAGTAAAGTGCTAGGAAGGACTTGGTCAGAATAGCGTCAGTCTTGTTTGATACAAGCAGTGTGTTTTAAAATCACCAGCATCTGCTTCATGGAAAGTCATTATACCTGTACTTGTCTCAGGGAGCAGATGTACTTCTGATCTGAATCAAAGCCATCCAGTGTGTGTGGCTGTGCTCACCCCTTTGTTCCCTGTTAAACTCTGGCAGTTGTTTCACATGAACCGTTCATTCAAAACACAGCCATAGTTTATTCTGCTTCAAACTCTTTTCCTTCATTCTTATTTCATGCAATCAGTAATGCCTAAAAATATGAATGAAATGTGCTCCTGTTAAACTTTAATTGTCAAACACCCAAGCAGAATGGGATTTATCCTCTCCAACTTGCATGAAAAATTTCAAATGGCAGAACTATTCCCCTTATTAACTTGGTACAAATTTGCTAACCATTGAGAGGGAAAGGTTGCGTATAACTCGTCTAATTATATTACTTCTTTATCTAATTTTATGTACAAATTAATAAGCTCAAGTAGCTTCTCTTTTCCACCTTTTTGGAAAACAGTATGTTCATTTATAAGCAGAAAACCATTACATTTCTTCCTTGTGGGACTGCTGCAGGGCAGAAGTCAAAAGATCATATCAGGGCTCAGGATGAATTTGTCTTTCAGAAATTGGGAATATGTGAGATTATTCACCAGTATTGGAAGACTGCTGCATGGAAGCTAGCCCAAGTCCCTCTTTCTCCTCTCTCAGTTGTTAAAATGTTAGAATGCACCTCATTAATACCTAATCCTCTCTTCTACTAGAACAATTGTTTCCAGGTATAGATTGGTAATTTAGTAGAGAAAAGATTATAAACTTAGTGTGGTGTGTTGGTTTTTGTGATTCTATGATTACATTTATGTCCTCAAAAGACAAGTATGGCCCTTCAGTGAGACAGAGGAGTGGCAGGAGGAATAAGGGACAGGGAAAGCAGCTGGCATGCAAGAAGCAGGCACTTGCTCCTGCTGCTCGGTTTACATGGCTGCGCTTCGCACAGGAGTCACACTGGAGTCTGAAACCAAGGAGGGACTTGCTTTCCCTAGCGGTGCGAAAGGACTAAGCCTTTAAGGCTCCCTCTGCCTACTGAGAGGGCATCTGTTGCCCTCTGGTGTTTACTCGAAGGAGAGCGCCTGCGGAGAAGCGCCGCAGGGCCGCGTGGTCTGGTCTGGCCGCTGCGGTGGCAGCAGCAGGGACATCGAGGGCACCAGCTGTACGAGGGACTGAGGAAGTAACTGGTTTGCATTGCTTTTCTTTGTATAATATCCTGGACGCAGTTATGTAATCAGAAATGATCATGAGGACAACAAAAGGCGTGCTGTGCTTGCTGTAAGAAATTGCCCAGGCACTGTACTGAGCTTCTGTGGTCCATACCTGCAGTTCCATACAGGTGAGCACAGGATCCTGAGTACACTCCTTCTAATAGCAACAGCTGAGATGCTTGGCAAAATCATGTGAGGAGATTCCTGTATGGCTAATTTCTGCTTTTTGGTGGCAGGGCAAGCCAAGGTAAACTAGACAGCTGTTTTGACTTCAAAGCTGACTGAAACTTTTCCTGTGTCTGGGAAACCAGGGGTGTTATGAACCCTTTCATTCTGTAGGATGGGTTCAGTCTGAGACACCTGAACCAGAGCCGCTCAGCATGCGGCTGAGCGATTTCCTTTGCGCTTTGCATGGAGATGGAGGATGTGATGCATAAATGCTAACTTTTTACAGAGATGAAATACTGAAATGCCCTTCATGCAGAGAAATCAGAAGATATGAGTTAACTCAGTGGGTGTTGAGACTAGGCGGTCCTCGCAGCTGAGAACAGAAAAGGGGTGAAGTTTTGTAGTGTATTAGCAGAAACTGCAAATAAGTGTGTATCAGGTGTGCCTTTTCCACTCGCAGTCAAGTATTCCCTTAAGAAATCATGCTCACTCATAAGCTTGAAATTGCACCTTAGCATAAAAGTAGGTATCCTTTTATTTATTTATTTAATTTTTAATGAACCAATGTTTAAGAGATGCTGAACTTGCAGGATCTCTCATCATCTCATTCAGGGCTATGTTGTTTTTCCTTCACCCCATTCCTGCAATGATAGCCAGGATGTTACCAAGGGGACTTGTGGTACGCATTGCTGACCAAGCTGTAATTACTCACTGATGGGTATTTTGACCTTAAGTTCTCTGTTACCTGGGTGCAGGTTGAATGGTGTATGCTATGTAATTAGAAGATTTATTTGTTTTTTTCTCTTATCGATGGGTGGGGATCCTAAGTGACAGTTTGATGCAAGCTGGAGCTGTAGAAGCTGACAAATGCATCAAGTTTGGACACCCAGTAGGCTTTAATCAAACTCCACTTAGAAAAAGAAAACAAAATTAGTCGCCTTGTATCACTTCTCTCACCTGATTTTATATTGCAATATTGATATATGTGGTTCTCCTGAGCTCCTCTTTCTGTTGGGGATGGGAGGGGAAGGGAAGGGAGTGAGGATCTGTATTAAACAGTGATGCTGAGTCCCATCTGTGGACTAGTAGTGCTACTCATGATGATTAAAACAGGACTTGATTTCTTTAAGTAGATGTTAAACTGGCTTAAAAAGCCATAGGATAAGACACTTGTGCCCTAGAGCAAATGTGTTCTTCGGAGTGTGGTGATGGGAATCTGTGGCAGTCAGTCTAGACAGTCCCTGAGCAATTGCTGCTTCAGTGACTGCTGGTGAGGAAGCAGCAGGGCTCTGCATCACCTCAGGGCACTCAGCAGTAGCTCTGGAGGACAGCCTGGGTCTTCAGCAGCTGAGCAGATTTCTCTCTGCTGTGCAAAGATCTTTTAGAAACAGTGGAGAGAAGTGGAGAAATAGTTAACTTTATTATGTCCGAAAGCAGTGCCAGGCCTGGAAGACTTTCTTTAAAATTTCCTTTTTAAAAATACACAGTGACATGAAAGACAGCCTGTTCTACTTCAACAGTATGGTTTGTAGTGTTTACAGAGCATGATTATGTGTATTTGGTTTACAGAAGTTAATGATTCTAACACAATCATAAGTAAATGCTGAACACTTGCTTCAGTACTTGATTGTGTCTTATGATGAAAATAATTAAAATTAAGTAGGCCATCATAGCTTTATTTCCTCTTAGACTGGTACAATCGAAGAGTCTTCTCTCTCTTAAAGAAAGCTTCAGAGATAGAAAAATAGTTGGCCCACAGATTATGTATTGGCTTAATCTTCCATCACAGTTGTTAGGGGAACATAAATACTAGAGTTGTTTGTAGGAGTAATCAAATCTGTCAGTGGAGATGGACTTAGCAACATTTTATTTTTAATGTATCTAACTGATAAAACATCTTTTCTTTTTCCAAGTGAAATAGGTACTACTTTGCATAAATCATAGAATCCTTAGAGTTGGTCTGTGCAATGCTTTCTTACAGTGACGGGCTGCATGGTCCAGTAGGGCTGCATAGTCCAGTAGGGCTGCTTTCACTGATAATGGTTATTCATGGATTGTTTTTGGTTTTACTTGTTCAAGTATGACATTATAGTTCAATTCCAGTCCCAGTGCTTCTGAAATCATCTTCCTGAATACAAATATGGGTGCCAAAGTTCTCTTGGCTTACATTCAAGCATAAAAAGTATCTTGGTTCATTGCAAGTGTAAAGAGTGTAAACTTTGTGTACGCGGGGACCAGTGTAAGTTTTGTATCAATAAAAATTACCTGACTACTGCCTATTAGATCCAGATGCCTTTTTGGGGGAAAGAGTGTTTTTCCCGGCAGTTCATTTTCTTGGGAGGAATGCTATCATTCCTTCTAACTGTGTACTGTCCTTCCCCTTCGAGCCGGTGTTCTATTCTTGAGACAGGCATACTGATAAGAGGAAATATTGTGTAGAGGGTGAAATTAACCATGTAGACTTTTTTTTTTTTTTCTTTTGGTAGTCAGTACTGTTAGCTGTGCTTCTCTATCTTGTGCTGTGCTGCTTGCATTTGACAGTGCAGGCAGTTGTATAACTATGAAATCTTGTGTGAACTGAATTTGAATTCTTGTTCCTTTTCTGAGAATAAGAGTCTGTTCTAACATGTTTGAAAGGTTGTTCTAGACTCTTTGGAGACATCCTGGCTACTTGACAGTTCTCTGAGGACCTATAGCTGTCCATTCAGTGTGTTGCTCCCTACACGCCTACAAAATGCTTAGCTTGGATGGGAGAAGCGATGGTGAATGGTAACAGTTTATATTCCAACATTCATATGTTGACAGCCAAGAGTATTTGTCTGAATATCTTGTGCAGAAAAAGATTGTCCAGTATAAGATGGGGAAAAAAAAACTCAAAAAACAAACAAGCAACAAAACCACCACCACCAACAACAAAAATCTAAGATTTTTTTTTTCTCTTTTGCCATTTTGTTGTTATTGTTGGACATCTTCATCTGAGAAATGGTTGTGCTGCAGTCTTTGGTGAACAGTGCAAGTGGAAGCACAGACTACCTAAAAAAATATTTCTGCTCTTTATTAATAATTTTAGTCACCTGAATCTTCTGTGGTTGTGTTATGTTCTACAGCGATGTAGCGTCTTAAGATATACCAACAAGGCTGTTGATTTAAACATAAAAGTGACGAGATAACTGTGGCAGATTACAATGATCTTAAAGCATACTTAGTTACAGAGTATCAATAATTGCAACACTACTAAATGTAGTCCTATTGTTATTCAGTAGTACATTGTGTTGAAATAATGAGGCTTTAAATTTTAGATAATACTGAACCTGGCATAAATGTGTCAAATAAAAACTTCATGGAATCTTAAAATCATAGAATGGCCTGGGTTGAAAAGGACCTCAAAGATTGTCTTATTAGCCCTCCTCTGGACCCATTCCAAGATCTCTGCATCTTTCTTCTGTTGGGGGCCCCAGGCCTGGACACAGTACTCCAGATGGGCCCCACAAGAGCAGAGTGGAGGGGACAATCACCTCTCGCTCCCTGCTGGTCACGCCTCTTCTAATGCAGCCCAGAACACAGTTGGCCTTCCAGGCTGCAAGCACACACTGCTGGCTCATGTCCAGCTTCTCATTCACCCGGACTCCCAAGTCCTTCTCTGCAGGGTTGTTTTCAACAAGTTATTTCCTCAGTTCGTTGAAACGCCCAAGGACAACACCTTGCATTTGGCCTTTTTGAACCTCATTAGTTTCTCACTGACCCACTTCTCCAGCCTGTCTGGGTTGCTCTGGATGGCTTCTCGTCCTTCCATGTATCGACCACACCACTCAGCTTGGTGTCATCTGCAAACATGCTGAGGGTGCACTCAATGCCATCATCTATGTCATTGATGAAGATGCTGAAAAGCACCGACCCCAAGACCGACTCCTGAGGTACACCGCTTGTGACCAGCCCCTACACTGACACAGAACCATTGATCACAACACTTCGGTTGCGTCCAGCCAACCAATTCCTAATCCATCAAACAGTCCATCCTTCAAATCCATGCCTCTCCAATTTAGAGAGAAGGATGTGGTGAGAGACCATGCTGAAGGCTTTACAGAAGTCCAGGTTGGTTAAAAAACTTGAAGTTTTGTGAATAAATGATACATTGTGCTAAATAAATGGGACATTATAGTTATGCAGTGTTTTTCTTCCTATAAAAAATCATAAGCTCTTCTTTCTCTACAGCTGTGAAAATATCTTAGTTGGGTTTTTATTTGGGCTGTTTACTTATTTATTTATTCATTTATTTTGAAAAACTGTCTGAAATGCAGCCCAGTAAGTACACTGAGTATTGAGCTATCAAAAGTTTAAGCACTGCTTGGGCAAAAGTGTGAGTTTTTTAACTAGCCAGCTGTGAAAGCAGACAGAAGCTGGATGAAAGCACTTCAGAGGGAGTAGGAAGAAAGCATCAGGCAGAAGAGCTATACAGGTAGGAAGCAGTCACAGTGGTCTGTGTCCAGTAGGCACAGTGCCTGGCTCTTGTCAAGATTCATCATGTGGCTTGCACAAAAAACAGCTATCGGTGTGAATAAGCAAAAAAGCCCTATTTTTTTTTCAGTCTTTAACAACAGCCTGAAGCATGTTTTCAGTGAAATGACTTTATGGTTTCTCTGGAACACATTATAGCCTGGATATAAATTCACTACTGGCTGGGGTACCTTGTAGGGGAAAACAGTGTCTGGGAGGACAGGTTGTGAACTGTCAGATGACATCACCCTGAGCAATCAGATTGGCTGTGCAGCTGTGCTGATGTCATGCAGCTGACTGCTTTAAAGTTTATGTCTGTGATATTACACTCAGCGTAACAATAACAGTGGTGGAAGATGGCTAAAGGACTTTCAGATGAAAGTGAGAAGACAGTGAAGTACAGATGCTTATCAAAGCATCAGTGGCTTGTACTTTCTCAGGAACTCAGCCGTAGTTTCCCTCTCTTCTATGTGATGTCTCCTGTGAAACTTGTCACTATTCTGATAGTAAGGATTATGAATGTGTTCCCTTTTTAACCTTCTTGAAAGCACTGAAGTACCCAAGATCTAGCTCCTGGCAAGTGGCTGAGTTGCTGAGTTGACAAAGGGCAAGTAAAACAGTGAAAGAGCTTATCTGGAGTGCTTGTTTTACTGCCTGATTTACAAAACCGAACATCTTGTGCTGACATGAGAGAAGGCTGCACTGTCATGCACACAGCTGTGCTGCAACAGTTGTTCAACTGAGGCTTAAGTGACATTAATGAGATCTGCAAGGGCTGTGGCTCATGCGAACACAGACTTCACCAGAACACGTCCTGTTTTCAACAGGTTATGGATTCAGGAAGGGCCATGCTGTAGGTTGTTACTTGGAATATAACCAACTTCAGAAATGCAGAGGGTTTTTCTTTTCATGAGTTCAGTGTCACTTGGATGTTAATAAAACTGCTGTCTGCATTCCTCGTGTTTGGTGTTTCCTGCAGCAGGCAGCTGTGTTCTGCCTCCTGGCTCCTCAGTGGATGTGTGGATGCAGGAACTCCCTGAGAGCAAGGGAGAAAATAGTTTATTCAGTCACTAAGAGAAGGATATGTCCACTGGGTCACTTTACAGCTGGTCTTCTTAATGTAAGGATTTCTTTCTCTTTTGAAGGGTTAATTAGTCAACTTTTGGACTGGGGCTTTTTGCATAGTGTTCCGGCTCTTCTGGAGACAGATATAAGAAATGAGTAAATGCAGAAATAGCAACATTATTGGTAATATCCTCCCCAGTTAAGGTGCTCTTGACATGCTTAATAAGCTCCTTATCCCGCATTTCCTCTCCAGAAGAAATAGTCAATAACTTTAACTGTGTCTGAAATATGTTCTGAGAGGACAGAAAAAAACTTCTTGAGAGAACATTGCTCATACTCAGCACTAAGTGGGACTGTCCTCTGCAAATTGTGCTTCATCAGTAAGGATTGCATGTGGTGTTTCAAATACAGAAACTGCAGGAGCAGCTCTGGGAAAGCTGATTGCATACAGTCCTGGGAAATTCTGATGATTCTGGCAGAATAGAGGGTGACACTGATTTCCATTGGAAAGCCTAAAGTACTTAGTGTGGGTGATGTCTTCATACAAGTAGAGCAGCCCCACAGGATTTCTTCTGGGCATGAAGAGGGGGAAGCCTTCCCTCAGCACCTGAAAGAAGGGGAAGCTGACTTCAGGGAGTCATTTTCCATAGCTCGTTTGAGAATTGTTTAAGGTGTGAATTACTGAATTACAGTTATGTTCAGATGGGAGGTGCAGGTAAGGTAATGCTGCAGCTGGTGGTGATGGGTGAAGGAAAAAACACCTGGACAGAACTGACCAGCCAGTCAGGCTGTGTTTTTTTTTAAATAGGGTCATAGAATCATTAGAATTGGAAGGGACCTTTAAAGGTCATCTAGTTCAACTCCCCTGCAGTGAACAGCATCATCTACAGCTAGGTCAGGCTGCAAAGTGTTAGTGTTTTTAAAAATCTCATATTCTTCCAGCCCCACTTCTAAGAGCTTAAATACTGCAAGATGATGGGAACAGCTGAGAACTCTGTGCCCATTCTGGCCTGTGGGAGAAACTACTACACAGGCTAAGAGTACAAAAACATGTATGCAAGCTTGGGAACATGTGACAGTGGTGCTGGGAAACCTGGCTGGTTTGCTGCTGATGTAAAATCCTGTACCTACTTCATGACTCTGCTTCACGATTTAAAGGATTGACTCTCAGTTAAGATACAGAAGTAGATTGGAAGGAGGCTGAAGCAAGGGATGAATCACTAGCTTTGAAAGTAATCACAGATTTAACCTGCTGACAGCGGTGGTGTAGTAGTCATTTTGCAGAGACAGATGCTGTGAGCGATTACTTTGTGACAGTAAAGCATCTTCTGTGATGCCAGGTAGTACCAAACTCAGCCCTCGGCATCGCAGAACTGAAGTGAAACTACTGCTTTTTCTGATGAATGTGGAAACAGATGGTGAGGAAAAAAAGAAAAAATCCATCCACAACCTCATTGGTTACAACAAGTAGATAACCAGTGTGTTGGTGCTCCTAATGAAAGCTGAAATAGGTATGTCCTTGGTCCTTTGTACCACCTTTCATATGCTAACCATCGCTGCTGCTTTGGTATACTGTTGAGGAGGTAATAAATTATTTTCACTTGCAATAAAGGCAAAAGAGATCACAAGGGAAACCCTTTTAGGGAGATCCCAAGTTTGGAAACCTTGTGATGTTGCAGGTGATAATGAAAGAAATCTAAGAAAGCCTGTAGTATTAGATACGCTCCTGACAGTAAAATTCTGATGTCTGATTAAGCAGTGGAATAAATGATGAGAATGATTGGAAAGTTGTTGGTTTTTTTTTTTAAATGTAATTATTGACATGCACATTGGAAACAATGGGACTGTGAAGTACACTGCTTCGAAATATCTCCTGGCTAAGGTTCACCAGAATGTGGCAAATAGAATCATACAGTAATTTATATCCATGAAACAAGAGACAAAAGTTCATGATCTTGGCCTACATGGTAACCCCATGTCTGAAATTTTCCGTATGTGCAAATACTTTATCTGCCAGGCTCAAAGCAGATGTTTGGAAAAGAGACATGCACAGGCTGTTTCTGTGTATGGTTCGTTAAGCTGATTGCAGCTAGTTGACTTTCTGAAAGGACAATCCTAAGGAGATAAAGTTAAAAAGCTAATTGCAGCTGAATTGACATCCTTCTTGTTTATATGGTACACTAATGAATGTTGAACATGAATATTCTCTGCAGGATTAAGAATTTAAAGAGGTGATGAAAATATATTCCATATATTCGTAAATATGTATGCTTGTGTTAGTGAAAGGGAGCTTTTGTGCATGAAGAAAATAAGGTTATCCTGGGGATATTTTGGAATAAGAAAAGCTCCTGGCATTAAGATATATGTAAATATAACATTTTTTGAGGAAAAAAATTGCAGTATTGCGCACAACAGAAGGTACAGGCTTGAATCTCAATTTTACTTGACAGCTGTTCAGTGAAAAGAATGGTTCTTGAAGAAGTCTTGTAGATATGTTGTATATACTCCATCTGGAGTACTGCATCCAGGCATGGGGCCCTCAGCACAAGAAAGATGCAGTCTTGGAATGGGTCCAGAGGAGGGACACTAAGATGATCAGAGGGCTGGAGCACCTCTCCTGTGAAGAAAGGTTGAGGGAACTGGGCTTGTTTAGCCTGGAGAAGAGAAGGCTCTGGGGAGACCTCATTGTGGCCTTCCAGTACTTGAAGGGAGCATAAAAACTGGAGGGGGAACAGCTGTTTAAGAGGGTGGATAGTGATAGGACAAGGAGGAATGGTTTTAAACTGAGATTCCTTTAAGCATTTTCTTATTCAGGCTAAACAGTGCCAGCCCCTTTGTTTTCATATGTCAGATGCTCCAGTCCCTTAATCTCTGTAACCCTTCATTGGATGCGCACCTTCACTTCTTGCAGCGAGGAACCCAGACCTGGGTCCAATGCTCCAGATTCATCCTTAAACCAGTGCTGAGCAGAAGGGAAGTACCTGTCTCCCAGACCTACTGGGAACATTTGTCTTAACATAGTCCAAGGTACTGTTGGCCTTCTTTGTCACAGGTGTGTATTGCTTGGTCATGGTCAGCTTCATGTCCACCAGGGCCTTCTTTGCAAAGCTGCTTTCTTGCTAGTTGACCCCCATCATGTACTGGTGTATAGAATTATTCCTACCCTGATGGAGGACTTTGTAGTTCTTACTGCAAATTTCCTGTTTGTCTATTTATCCATCCTTTCCTTCACATGTTTAAAATGGCTTTCAGGTTTATTTGCTGCATGACCTTCCTGGGGACTGATGCGTGGTCCCTCTAGTATGTTTCAGGGTGATAAAATTCCCCCATGAGGGTCAAGGCCTACAAATGGTTCTTTTAGTTCTCTGAAGGAAGCCTTTGTAATGCATTTCAGGCCTTTCACCCAAAGAATCAAAAACATCATCCGAACGCTGAGTGGCTGTCTATCACTGCCAGAGCCTCTAGTCATGCCTGCTGCTTCTGTGGTGACCCCTGGCAGTATCCTTGGTGCCTAGTTGGTAGAATAGCAGGGAGTAATAGCTCTGAGCGCTACACAAGCCTTGGCAGTCTTTCTGAAACATCCTAGATCAGAGTAAACCTCTGTAGATGGCGTATGCATTTGTGTACACTTCCTTCACATGTGAAATCAAGGTGTGCATTTCAAGGCAGCTTGATTACAGGTGAGATTTTCTGATGCAGATGGAAAAACCTGCATCTAACTTGCAGAAAATTTTCCAGCAGAACCAAGATCTTAGGCCATAAGTTGGCTTCTGTCCTTTGTTATTGGTGACTGGTACGTCTGTGATGGAGGATCTGTAAGTTTTTTTTTTTATTATTAAATACTTATTATTTAACTAGAAAACACTCTACATTTCAGTTGATAAAATAAGTTTATTGCACACTCGCCACAAAAAATATTGTGAATAAGAAGAGAAACTAGCTAAAATGTTATTTTTAATTAAAATTTCTTCCAAAAAAATTGAGAAACATTTCTTTTCTGACCTACCTTAAGATACATCTCTCAGAAGCATTGTAGGTTGAAGGAGAAAAGAAAATATCTCTTAAAAAACTTTTCTTTTAGTATTTGCTGCTGCCTGACACTTGAAACTTCTTTGGAATGTTCCATTTATTTGTGAATCACAGCTGTTTTTTTTTTTTTTTTTTTTTTTTTTTTTTCTCTCCTCCTGAACACCCTATTTCTTGTTATTGTTTCAAGCTACTATGCCCTATATAAACCATCTAGACAAAGATCTGCACCCTGAATGCAGTTAATGTGGGGAGCTGTGCATTCTGTTGTGGTACTTCTAGCAAAAGGATGGTGTGCCACCAGACCAGTAGTTGAAACTAAACCATGCCAAGTATTTTCTTTAGGAAAGTTTATTTTACAGCTCTTTTAACACATAATTAAGCCATCTCAGAAAGCCATGCATTTTTTCTAATGTAATTATGAGAAAACTGTTTAGTTAAATTGCTGGTAGTTGTCTAGACATCCTACTGGAATCTCCTGAGTTGGAATTCAATTAAATGGGAGAATTTCTGTGGTTCTAGACAGAAGTATTTGGCTCGAGAGTCTTCTCACTGAAAATGTGGTTTGGAGGAGAGCTTACAGTTCCTATATGGACAGGAGGAGGTATCTGGTTTAGAAATTAGATACTAGATAGAGAAGAGCAATTGGAGAATGACTTTGTTACCACTTCCAGGGGTGATCATATTCCTGAAAGGAAACAAGGGCTATATAGCAATGTGGCTTGGCAAGAAATGAGAGAAATGTATACGACTGCCTGTTGCTGTCCCTAATTATCTCACTGCTTTTTGCCTCGGCAGTATCCGCCGTTGTTTTACTTCTAGCTCTTCAATTTTTTTTAGGGCATAAACTATAATATCTGATTGAAGCATCCTTTCAAACGTTACGGTGTTCAGAACTGATTATCCTCTGTAAGCTGCTTACATCTCTGGGATAGCTTAGCAATTAAGTTAGTATTCACATCATCTGCTCCGTTTACTTCTACACCGTTGGCCTGACATGCAGATTTAAATGTTGGGTTCTGGGAAGCAGGAACACTACAGGAGTCCTGGCTCTGCTGGTGCAGTGTCAAGCACAAGCAACCCCAATTCCAGTTGAGCACTCAAAATTCTACCTATCAAGAGTAATTACTGAGATTTTTTTGGGAGGTACTCCTGACTAAATGGGAAGTTAACAATGCTGACTGTTTTTTGATTTGTATCTTAAACATGGAAATGTTGGCTGCTGCAATTTTTGAGACTAGAAGTGAAATTAAATACTCTGTTAAGTATTAGCAGATGCTAAAGAGGTGGACAGAATAGGGAGGGAGCCTCTCATGAGCAAATTGTGAGATTCAAAACTCTAAATAAGTCTGTGTACAAGCCATCATCTTGGCAAAAATGCCTTTGCTGATTAAGTTCTTAATGTCTTTCTGGTATGCTTTAAACCAGATACAGACTGCCTTATAGGAACAATAAGAAAATTATCCTGATGTCAATCACCTATTGAGGAAAAGTGTCAAAACAAAACAACCCAGGATATATGAACTGTCTTCATACGTATGTATGTGAAAATACATCCTTTCTTGTAGTTTTTTTAGATTTTTTGTCTGAGCATGCAGGCAGTTCTTTTCATATCTGTGATGCTTTTTTTTTCTCATTATTGTGGTGCCGAGTACAGGCTACTGCTTCTTATACTGGTAAAGTGGTTGAAACTGGATTAATGCTAAACCAGTAGTCATCCAGCAAAAGGATCTAATTTTTGTTAGATTGACATCTTTTCAGTTAGTGACCCATCTATAGAGGAGGAGGAAATGTATCCAGTTATTTGACCTCTCTACCAAAATGGTAATGCTTTAATGACCTTACACTTATGATGACACAATTTGCAGGTTCTGAAACATGAAATGGGATCAAGTCTACAACTATCATGATATGAACTTGGAACATCCAGTTTGGAGTTTTGGCACAGTATAGATGAGGTCTTAAATCCAGATTTTATTGTTATATGTTTTCTAAGTTTTCTATATTGTTTTTGTCTTGTGAAAAAGTTTTCTTCTTTCTTTAAGGAACAAGAAATCGCTTTGTGATGCAGAGAAAAGTCATGTTCTCAGACACTGTTCCAAAGAAACTTCATATTTACTTATACAGAAGCATATGTATTTGTTGTGATGCAGGATTTACTGATGTTGTGGTGATGGAGGTAAGTGGGCACACATACTACAATGCCACTGGCAAAGGTAACAAGTGAAATCGTAAATTACAAGTAGAGTTCCTCAGGGGTGTACCTTAAGACATGTTCTGTTCAATAAGAGAGAGCCCAACAAAGTCCTCTTGCCAATGCAATGAATGAGGTGAAATGGGATAGGAAATCTCTCAGTTGCTTCCTCTCTTTTTATTACTACAGAATTAGTGTAGGTGAACCTGGTCTGTGAGTTGGTGTTGGTAAGTACATCTGGCTCTTAATGAATAAAATTCGTAATGCCAAACAGCCATCTTGCTCTGCATTTGTTTTCTTCTTCCCTCTCTAGAAAATAGAGATTTCCAAGCAAAGGGGATCTTTGCAGAATGTGTTGTAGTGTCTACACCTTCCTTTCTGGAATATTGAAACAAAAGTGTCTAGCAGGTGCAGACATCAAATCAAAAAGTAAAAATGCAAAGAAAATATCTAATACTAATAAATACATATTTCAGTTTGCTTAACACTTGCTCAAATCTCTGACAACTGGAATGAGAATGCCTTATACAAGATGTAATTTTCATGTCTCTCAAGGCTGAGGTTTGTTGTAGAAATTGGACCTACTATTTAGTTCTACTCAACCTCACTTGCTTTTAAAGGACCTCAGCTTAGTAATATAGGTAGAAAAAATAAAGCAGTTTAATACATTCTTCTGGGAAAAATCTAGGAGAGTATTCTGACATGGGATGCTGAAGAATTTCCAATGAAATTAAAAAAAACCCGAAGTCCTGCCAAAAAACATTGAGTTTAATACACCTCTGAATAATATGTTTATTTACTTGCACTTTTACCTAGATGGAAAATCAGTATACTTTATAAACAGTAAATATTTGACAAAAGCATGAACTTCTGCTGTGCAATTTAGCTATAAGCTTTTCTGCTTTCACAGATTGCTTTGTATGTTGTTCTCACTTTTGCAGAATTTTCTATTCAAAAAATTACCTCCAACACCACCAACAAAAAAAGCTACATTATTATTTTACATTAAGTTGCTCTCTTGGGATACCATGGGTAAGATTTTGAAGATGTTTGTTGACATGCTGTTATATACTTCCAATCATTTTATGCTTATTTAACTTCAGAGCTGTACTCAGATTTTTTTTTAACCTGCTAAGTACCTTGTAATAGTAAAAGATATTCTGAATCTCTTTCCTAAATGAAAGGAATTAGCCTGAATTATGTTAGTGAATGAAGGCTTGGAAGTCTAGTTCATTAATAGGAGCTTAGTGTGCTAATTAAGTGTGTATATATATATATATATACATATATTAAATATCCAAAACAGTGATTTTTCTCCTTTCTCATATATCATTCCTAATGTAGTGAGAACTGCAGTTGGATACTGATATCTGAGAGTTGTAAGGATGGTTTTATTTGCAACTTTGCACACACTGGAACTGAAGTGGTTGTTTTAATACTTGTGTTACTATGGTGAAAAAGCTACCGGTCAAGGAAAAAAAATGACAAGGAAGTTTAGGAAAGACTTTAGGAAAGTCTTAAGAAAATAGCAAACAAAAAAACTCAGGTTTTTTTTGTCCTATGGCTTTCCCAGAAATATTTTTAACAGCGGAAGAACTGCTTTTCTGAAACATTTTAATATAAGAGCAAAGCCATTATTTTGTTTGTCTATAAGTCACAGACCTCTTTAAGTATTTCTTAGGAGGCACAAATATTCTTCCAAATATATTGTAAGAAAGTTCTTTCACAAAAGATGTGAGGAAAAAACTGCTAAAAAGTTTTAATACCCTGCAGTGAAGAGGTAACAGCATTGTAAAAATGACGACTGTTTCCTTAGGGTAATGATAAAGTGATTTTAAAAATTGAAGGCTGAAATTGTTGCCATATAACTGCCATCCACAATTTATCTTAAACAGAACGTTGTGAGCTATAAACAAGTCTTCACCATTGATTGTATTCATACTTGGCAACTCCGTAATTTGCATTATATATCACATATTTATATAACTTCCATTATATCACAACTGGAGCTTACCTTCTATTTTACAGGACATAAATATTGGTAATGAAATGCATAGCTGTTTTCATATGTACGATGGTAATTGCAAGCATATGTATCACTAAATGTGAGCATAGTTTATAGTGCAGACCGCCCCATAATGTGATCCTATCTTTCAACCTGTTCTCATGAATGCTTGTTTAGAGGCAGACTTGTTACAAAACTGTTTACTCAGACACTGAGGGACTTAGGAATCCAAATAGTTAAATTTTCTTTGTCTTTGTAATTATGATAATCTGATAAGACCAAGAGATCCTTCCTGGGAGTGGTGAAGAGTCATGGCAGGGACAATTATTTTTGTCATACAGATTGGGAAATGAATTAATGCTGCAGCTTAAGAATCATAGAATTATAGAATCACAAGATTGGAAAGGACTTACAAGATCATCTAGTCCAACCGTAAAGCTTCTCCCCTGAGAAGGATGGCCCGGGTGCACAAATGTGCCAGGAAGGGCCAGACAGAGGAAATTCAGGCTGTTGCTTACAAGGACACAGACTTAAATAATGAGTCACAATAAACGTGAATAACAGAAACAACTAAGGTGGACTCAGGCGTAATAGCTTTCCTGGTTTTGCATCTCATTTAACTAGCTAGAGAAACTTCATGAAAATAGATTTAAGATGCTTTTCATCTGTCTCCTCCTACATTCAGTAAAATCAAAATTTCTGATATTTGGGGATACTTAAGGTATATCCATTGGAGGGCTGCCTCACTATCTCCTTGAAATAAAATAATAGTTTATTGTCACTGAATTGACTATTTTGAAATTGAGCAGTGGAGAGCTGCCCAGTTTTGTACTGTCTCTAGACTACCACATGATGGCAATATGATTTCTGTGCTTAATGAGACAGGAGCTGACTTCAGCTGTCAGCCTTGTGCAAAGGGAAAAGCTGATGGAGATGCCCTTTGTCCTTGGCAAAGACAGGATGTGTTAGGCTCAGATCTATTATTACATCAATTAAATTTTAAATAGCTAGAAATGATGTTTTACTGATTTTGATCAAGTACATCGTGTCAGGTACTACTATGATGATTTCAGGTTCACTTAATACCCCTTCTACAGAAATAACTGTACCTTCTAAGAGCATAATATGAAGCATGTGCCTAATAAATGAAAAACCAAACCACTCTATTTATCCAGTTCAGTATATATTTCACAAATGTGACTAGACTTCAGTTTTGAATTAAATACCCCTTTTTTCTTTCCTCAGTCTAAGTGTTTGTATGTAATCTGCCTTGGCTTTCAGTGCTGGGGTAAAACTCCTAAAAATTTTGATGACTGTAGGGCACAATAGTCATAACCTGTAAACTGTTCATAATTTTTTTTAATGGTGCAGTTTTTGACTGCATGATGCAAAATTAAGTGTGATGTTACCTTGCCAAAGTCTAATGCAGAAGTTCCAAGGGCGCATAAAGGAAATAAAATATTACTGGCTATGCAGTTATCTTTGGACACTCTCCAGGCTGAAGACATTTTTTCATTGTAAACTACCACAGGTCTCAGTGTGAGACCATTTCTTTGGACCCACCACAGGGTCCCTATGAGTGCCAGACCCAGAAAAGGAGGAGAATTATTGTCAAATACTCTAGAAAACCCAGCAAGTGTGGTCTCATCACTATATAAATCCCTGCTTAGGCCAGTTTCGCTGCATGGTTTCTTTGTCAGGGCTTCTTTTTAAAACTCTGGTGTCAAAATTTTAAGTCAGAACAAAAATGTGTGAAAGATTGCCTTCGGCAAACACCTTTTCAACTCTTACTACAAGTGTGTAGTACATTCTTGCTCAAACTGATGAACGCTTTGTAATTAACTCAATTATTTTCTCTTTTAAGGAATAATTGGTTCATCTCAGATTGTTCAGTGTCACGTATCTGCATGCATGTTGTTTGTCAGCAGATACTGGAATCAGAGGGTTATACATGGCTAATGTCAGTGAGGTAGAATGAAGACCAAACTATCAGTGAACATTTTTGTTTTGTGTATGTTACAAGGATAAGGAGAACTTCTGAATGTCTGCTGTCTCTGCAACATAAATGCAGCATTCCTACCCAGGAGATAACTCTTAGAGGACAGTGAATGTCTTGCAGTGACAAGCCAGTCATTACTGTCATAGCCCTGAGCACACATTGCCTGTGGGTCTAGGAAATCTATTTTTAAGGTCAGGCCCAGGCATTCATTTTCAGCTCTATTCTGTAAGTTCACAGCATAGCCTGTCCTTAAGCCCATATCTGGACCTACATTGCAGCCTTGTCTCAGACCCTATCTCTTCCTAATTGGAAGTGGCAATTGGTGACTGTCTTGGCCATAGTGACTATGAAGTACTTGGGCTTAAAATCTTTGGTAATGGGAGGAAAGCTGCTACCAAAACTGAAGCACTAAATATGGGGAGAGAAGACTGCATGATTCTCAGAAAACTACTAAGTAAGATTCCTATAGAAACTGCTTCTGAAGATGCTGGGGCCATTAGTACTGATCACTTTTTAAGCAGATCTCTTAAGAACACAGCAATAGGCAATTCCAAAATGTTGGAAGTCACACAAGCAGGCAGAAGGTAGGCATGGAATCTTATTGTAGAGCTCTGGCAGTAAAAGAAAGTATATGGCCACTGGAAGGGAGGTTGAGTAACACAGGAGGAGTACAGAGATGCTGTTTGCCAATGCAGGGAGAAGATTCATGTAGCTTCATTAGAGTTGAAGCTGGCAATTACTGTGAGGGACAACAAAAAGAACTTTTAAATTAAAATATATTAACAGCAACAGGAGGACCAGAAATAACATTTGTCCATTAGTTGATGAGAGCAATCTCTTCACTGATAGGAACATAGACAAAGCAAAACATTTAATGACTTCTTCACTGCAATCTTTAACACAGGCTGTGATACCACAAGTGACCCAAGCTAGAGGCCTATGTTCACATTAATAATAAACTCACAGCAAACCCCAAACTGGTGCAGGATTTTCTACTCCAGCTGGCAAACATTGTCCTAGTTTTCAGGAAGGGTGAGAAAGAAGATCCTGCTTATAACAGGGCTGTCAGTCTCACTTCAGTGCCTGATAAAATTAGAAAGAAGACTATTCTGAGAATTTCAAGTAGAACTCCTGAAAGTCATTGCAGACACTGATCACAGCCAACACAGATTCACAAGGGGAAAGTCCTGTTTGATTAAATCTACACTCTTATGAGAAGGTTCCTCATCTAGTTGACTAAGATAAAGGAGTTGAGGAAATCGTTTTGGATTTCAGCAAAGCTTTCAATTCTGTTTCTCACAGTATTCTCCCAGACAAAATGTCCAGCACAGATAGACAAAAACATAACATGATGGGGGAACAATTGCTGGTGGGTCAGGCTCCAAGGGTTGTGGTAAATGAGGTTACATCAGACTGGTGGCTAGTCTTTAATGGAGTTCTACAGTGCTCCGTTTTAGGGACAGTTCTCTTTAATGTTCAAAATATTTAATGTTTGATGACTTGAATGCCGGACTCGAATCCATACTAAGTAAGTGGAAATGTTCATGATGCCATGGCTTGCTGGACTTCAGGAAGCATTTGGACAATGCTTTAAGAAATATGGTTTGATTTTTGAGTGGTCTTGTGTGTAACCAGGAGTTAAATTCAAAGATACTTGAGTCCCTTCCAACTGTGATTCTACTTCTGTGATTCTACTTCTGATTGGCTACCTGCTAATCTTTAAACCTGGTCATCAACTCAGTGCACCTGGGATTTTAAGCAGACCTTGTTATCAGCCCCAGCTCTCCCAGGTCGCGTGCTGAAGGACTGTGCCCTAACAGACAGAAAGATGAAAGCACCCTCCTGTCTCTGCTGTGGTCACATCCTGCTCGTCCTCCCTCGTGGAGCAGCCCCAGTCTTAACTGCTTTCTGACAACTTTCTTGTCTTCTTTTGTATCACTGCTATTATGAGTTACTCAACTAGAAGAGCTTATTTTCACTGAGATGTAAATAACGGTGTCTGAAGTTTTGTACAAGGAGAAGGGGGGCAAATATTCTGTGTTTATGCTGTCTTGCTAATAATAACAGTGTCTTGTTTTGGTCTTTAGGTTAGGGTTATGTCTTTGTTTTGTTCTGTTTTTCTTAGCAATCACAGAAAAAAAAAGTTTGATGTCCTATAGAGCGTGGAATTTCTTAACTGGCAAATAAAAATGATGGTGTTCCCCGTTGTGAATCTGTCTTACCTGAATGTTTGCAAAATTAAGTTTTGATAAGATAGGACCCTTCTTAGGCCTGGCAGTACTGTATGATTCATAAAAGCTTCTTCCACAGAGATGTGTGAATGTAGAAAGCAAAAGAAATGTCTACAGGTCTATTCAGTTTTTTGCATGTATGCATGATGGTCTTTGAATGGTCATCACTTTGAAGTGACCTGCAGCTTAGTTGATTAGCATCTCCAGTTCCACATGTCCACCTCATTGGAACAGTTTCCGTTCCTGATGTCCTTTGTTAGGTCTAAAGCCTGCTACTGTCCTGATGCAAGTATCTAAGTTGCTTTGTTACCTTTCTAGTATTTTTAGATGATGAAGAAATGAGTAATTAGCATCACATCAGGGCGATGACATGGTATAATCCGTAGAGGACATGTTGGAGACTGTCAAATGCATGGCTTTTGTTTTACTTTGCTTTTGGTATGAAAAGAAATCCTTATGTGCTCCTTCCCTTAGTGGTCATACTGAAAATAAGCAGCTCGGAGCGACTTTAGGTAGCTCTGTCTCTTATCTTAATGTATTGCATGTGTGATCCAGTCCCGTGCAACCACTTTCAGCCACCAGACCAGAAGAGAAGGCATGAGCTTAAGTGAAGTCATGGAACGGGGCTGAAACGATCTGTAAACAGTAGGCAGACAACAGTAGTAAAAGTTGTGTTTGCAGATAGGTTTGAGTGATGCCACTTACAAAGCCTGCTGTCCCATTGCTTTTCAGCTATGCTTCAGTGCACTGTGGGAATAACTTTATAGGAATGGGAGGAAGGCAATAATGGGCACTATGCTGAGATTCTTAACAGGTATCTGAACAAAGAATTTTTCTTGCCTCAAAATTAAGGTCCATATGTTGTAGTAAAGGGAATCTGGTTTCTCCCAAGACAGAAACCGTAGAAAAGCTGAGGAAAGCATAGAAGTGCACAGTTATTGGCTCCATGCAAAAGCAGTATTCTGACTGATCTAAATTGAAGAAACCACCAGTGGTAAAAGCAGTAGGACAGCCAACTCAGCAGAACCAGCAGGAGCACTTAACTGTGACTTTAGACTTTGCATTTGGGAAGAGAACAGAGGGATATTCTAATGGGAAAGTTCCTCCTTTTCTCTTGAAACTGAAAATATAGCACACTCACTTGGCTGGTGCAGACAGCTTGCTAGTGCAAGCTAGTACTGAGTATTTTGCCCTAGTGTTTGGTTTTTTTTTTGTGTTGTTTTAAAAACCAAATGAGAATAGATGAGACAGTGCTTTAGAATGATGAGACAGTGCTGTCAGCATAACTTCCCTCTTAGGTATCTTTCTGTTGCTTTGGCACTGAAGTGATGTGGTTTTCTGAGCTACATCAAGCTTCGTGTAATCCTCTCCAAGTTCATGGAAGTTTCTTAGAGGTGGTTTGTCTATGAATTCCCACCTTCTCCTTCCTTTCTCCTTGTTACCACATTCTGTAGCAGTCTAGAAACCCAAGCTCACTCAGTTGCATCATACAAATTTTCATTTGAAGCTCTTGGATTTAGAAAACAGCCTTTCAACCTTTTGAATCGTCCTGAGCAGAGAAAATTATGAGCCTATAGTCAGCTGTGTTCAGAGGAGTGGAGGGACTGACAATGAATTTTAAAAGGAGCTTACTAGAACAGCAGTATTTAATGAGAATTAAAAATATCAATAGAATGGAAGCTGGTAGGAACATGAAGGTAAATCCTGGTAAAATGATAAAATGTATTCATTTTAAAGCCTTGCATTTTTCACATTTATTGGCTTGATGTAGTATTATGTTTCCTAAAGGAATCAAATGACAGAAAATCAATTGCATTCAAATCCACTCAGAGGTTTATTTCTGACTTGGCTCGGTGTAAATGCAGCTTAAGGACTGTTTTCTGACTGGTGGCAGCATGGAAGCTACAGAATTTCTATAACAGTCCTAATAATCATACACATCTTAGTGCTAAATCACTGCACTGCAGTGATTAATCTGCAGTCACTGCCAGCCCTTCCTGGAGAGATAGGTAATCATCACTTCCAGTAGTTAGTAGATTGGTTTGTGATAAGGGGGAAAGAAGAGAGGTTTGTGTTGTTTGTTTTTGATGGATTAGATCCTAATAATTACCAGCTGGTGAGTGCTGAGTATCTGACACAAGCCCACAGAGAGCAGGAGGTTGTGTGGTGTTCTGGCTGGCTCCTGCACAGTGACTGATGGGATGCATTGACCTGCTCTGCTGACAGCAAGCAAAACACACATCACAATGCAGTGGAAGTCTTGGAAGTCTTCAGTGTCATGTGCTCCTGAAAAGATTTAAAAGGTGACATCCTCGCTAAGAAACAAATACATCATGGAAAGGTATTTCATAATTGATGTTTCATAATATGAAAATACATGTAAGGATGCAGCAGCTGAAAACAGAAACAGACTGAAAGGGTTTTATTTAGTAGTAAGAAATGGTCTGTTGGAATAGATTGTGAAAGGTTTGTAGTGGCTTCTGTGCTGACAGAACTGTCCATTCAAGTGTGGATGCCTGTCTGAAAGATGGGTCTTTTCTGATTTTCTAGAGAAAGTCTATGTCCCATACTTTGTTTAATGGACCAGCCCTTTCTGGTTGTAATGTATGAATGCTAGTGCCTCAGGAAAAGTGTCTGCTCAGTACATCAGCTTCAGTTCTGCTTTTGATTCTGTTAATATTGCTTATGGCTCCTAAGCTCAGTGCTGATGGAGAAAGTTGGCCTGCTGCTTCCAAAATTTATGACACCGATTGAGTTTTGAAGTGATGTTTGACATTCCAAAAGTAAAATTTGGAAAGGTGTATTTTTTTTTCTATAACAGATTCTATATTTGTTGGCTTCAAACATAACTGGAGGCAAATTATAGAAACCCATGCTTCCTTGTCATGTTTTTGTTGAGGAAAAAGACCTCAGTCTTCAGGGTTGGGTCAGGATATCATCTTTTTTAAAAAGAATCTCTAGTAAAATTGCTGGTAAAAATGGTATAAAAAGAAAAGAAACTTGAATGGTAAAAGAAATGTTCTAATGATGCCAGTGATTAAAAACAAGCTGTCTCTGGAAAATAATCTGTGAGGAGTTAACAGTTGGTTCTCACAGCTGACGAGATGGTTTCTTTGTCTCCATCTGAGATCTCACCTTCTTTTCCATTTTCCATCCCAGTCTTCCAACTCACACATGCCTCTTCTTAATTTTACTGGCATTTATCCAATAGCTAGTTTATCCTGTACTGCACATAAGCATTTCTTACAGAAGGTAACTGAAGGTAGGGGTAATGTCATGTGCATTCCAAAGATTGTATATTCAGCCTTGCTCCATTCCAACAGGCATCCCTGTCATAATAACAAAGGGTGGAATGATTGAGATGTTTTATTAAACAAAAGAAAAAAGGATGTTTATTATGTACAAATGACAGTGGTTATCTTAAGTACTCTCCAATATTTCTCAAAAACTATGCAGTGGAAAAGTAGAAACAGTCCTCTTGAAACCACTGGGTTTTGATACTTTTGGCTGAAAATCTAGAAGTTGTTTAACACTGAAAAATATTAGAACTTGAAAGGAGAGGTGGCGGAAACCAATACTAACCTGCCAGTTAGAATAGCTGAATTTGCAATACTAGTGATTTCTTTTCAATGATCAGTCTTAAACTGAATGCAGTTCCTGCACTATCTGTGGATAAGTGCTTTTCTTTCTTCTGAAACATAATTTTAGGCTGGACAGAGTTGAAGTTGGCATCATTCCCTTTGCTCCCCATGATATCAAAGTGCACATACATTTTAACATTTTAGCAGCTTCTGCCAATAAAAACAAAAGTTATAATTAATAGTCTCAGCAGTTCTGTTGCCAAGAGTTCCTGGCCACAATTCTTAGTTTGTTTTATTCTGCAGATGCATACCTCCAAACCTTGTTAACAATTTTTTTTTCCTGCCAATTATTAAAGACTACTGGTGTCCAAGGATCTAGCCCTTCTTTAAAATAATAATAATATTTTCTTGAGAAAATATTTTTAGAGATAAACTCCTTGAAGGAACTGATTCTTGTTAAGGTTAAGAACCATCTCTTGTATCATGCAATTAATTGTTCCAAAATAATTTTGACTGTGGAATTATATTGCAGGAAGGGTGTGTCAGACTGCTCATGGGTTAGCAGATCAAGGTCTTACCCCTTTGAGGTAACCTCTCAGGTACCTCTCAGGAGCATCATGTAATTAATTGCCCTAATAATTTCATCCCTTAAAGACTGGTAAAAGGACTTCCTCAGCGACATGATTTTTGAAGTTATTAAAATATTTACTTTATTTCTACATATATGATCTGATTTCTAGCAGTGAAGGCCACTGAGGAAGAAGAGCTCTAGCTCTAGTCTTTTGGGAAGAGGTAATTTTTCTTTTGTTGGGGAGGGGGAAAAAAGAAAAAAAAGGTCTAGTCCTCTAAAGGGATTTATTCATTCTGTATTTGTGGAGTTTGGAGTTAGACCACACAGGTGGTTGTTGTTGTTGTTCTTTTTAAATATTATTAACAACTGAAACTGACTGATGAGCTTTCTTTTGCTCAATTTGATGATAGACAAGTGCTCTCCTGCCATGTAAAAATGTAATTTTTTTCCCCCTGCTTTGCATTAGTGGTAGTTCTGCTACAATAGCATAAACTATATATTGGTTTCACAAGACTTTACTGTCATGTTCAGCTCTTTGCTTTTCATCCATTGTGTTCTGCTTGTATCTTTTTTTTGTGACTGTGTTTCCCGAGGAAGGCTGAGTGTAGGTGGTCCAAATACTATATCTGATCAGATGCTGTTTTCTTAGAGCATCTGATTAATGAGCACATGACTGGGATTAATACCATAATAAGTGTCTTGGGTAGGCATAAATCGATTCAGACTATTATCTTTGTCTGTTGTAAAGATTTGTGCTTGATGACTGAGCTGAATGAAACTTACAATAGAAATCTCAGACTTAAAAAAAAGAATGGTCTATAATTTTTGTCTCCTCCAGTAGTCATTCCTCCACTTTTTAAAACTACAGTAATTTGAAGGGAACTAATTATATGCCTTTAATAAAAGCATTCTGTGAGTGTTTGAGAAGTCCCAAAAGGCACTGCCTACGTTTCTCTGAAATGTGGCTTTCCTCTTTTTAAATAGAATTTTCTCCCTCGTTTGCTTCTTTGTTTACCTGGTAATAAGCTACTTTCATATTATTAAAGTGTTTCTTGTATGCATATTATACTTACTATGTTCCTGTATAATGTGTCAGCATTTCAAATCCTCCTGTTGGGAAGGCTGATGTGATTCAGAACTCAGTTTTCTCTGGTCTTTCAATGTATCCTACCACACTTGCAGCTCTTAAGAGGGTGGTATTCTCCATTTTTACAAACTTTGCTATATTTAGTCTTACAAATTTTGCTATATTTAGTCTTAGAGCTGTCACCTTAAGCATCTCTTTAAATCTTGTGTTTGAAGAGAAAAAGTCTTCAAAGAAACAAACTGCCTGCTGTAGAGTTTTAGATGCTCTGGACTTCTGCTATCAGGACAAATGTTCACATCTTATTTGAATTTCAGAAGTAACTTTTTAGCACACTGAGTGCTTGGCAAGATAGCTTTAAGGTCAGTGGTTTCTTTATGTCACTGACATAAATTTGAATTGGAAGAATGGAGAAAAGGTTATTTCTTGCTCAGCAACCAAATGACGTGTGCATTAATAAAATAAAAAAAGTTCCAATTTGCTGATTTGCAATACCAAGTAGGCCACCCAACCTGCTGTAACAGTTCCAGCACCAAGTAATGGCACCTGTTTTAGCAAGTAAAAAATGATCTGTGGAACAGTTGGCCATTCTTAAGGCCATAATATGGAAAAGATTACTAATCTTAGATATAATGATTTGTAAGGCTTGATGATATTGGTTGCTTACAACTTTAGCTTTCTCCGTGGTTGCTCACTCCACCCAGCTTCCAGCAGTAGCAATTTGAAGGCAAGTGGGACTGACATTCTGAAGCTCAGTCTATGCTATGATCAACATCATACCTTTGCACCTGAGCCAGTGTGACCATTTGTAACAGTCAAATTGGCAGAGTGAGACAATGCAGACAGCTCCACTGAAACCCGTTTTTCTGTCTTCTCTGTAATCAGCCTCTGAGCTTTCCAGGTGGAAAGCGAACCTCTGTAGGCTCCAGAGTATTTCCAAGTATGGGAACTGGAGTGGTGAACAGAGCTCTGTGTAGATAAAATATTCTTGAAGATAGTAATAACAAAAATGTATTAAAATAGGAATTAGCCAATATTACTGTGAACGAAGTTCTTAGTCCTGCAACATAAGTCTAAGTGGTGGGAGGGCAGAAGGAAGTGGTAACCCACTTGTTTTTACCGAAGTTTAAATTAGGCTTAAAAGTTTAACCACAGGAAAAATTTACACAGAAAATGGGGTATGTTCCTACTTTTAATTTCCTTTAATGGAGCCTATTTCTAGAGGTCTTGGACTGCTCCAGGAGGAACTTCTGTTGATGATGTCTGGGAGGATGCATCTCTGGACAAGGCTTTTATTTCCTATTTCTGAGAAGTAGCTCCATTTTGGAAAGATATGCTGGAGTTACAGCTGAAACTCTCCCTCTGGTTATTTTGTTCAAGAAACTCTTTACCATACACAAGAACAAACAAAACCCAAACAAACAAAAACTCTGTAAGCAAGATATACACATCTTAGGAGTATTTAGCAATTGTTTATCAGCTACCATGACTAGAACTTAGAATTCACATGTTAAGCTTTAACACCCTGACACCCATGATGAGATAACAGATGAGTCAGGTAAGGAAGTTATTGATCTTTGGTGTTCCTTGGAACAGGATGATTCTTAATGGTTTTGCGTTGTCTTTTCAACTCTAAACTTTGTTGAATTAGGTAGTTCCTTTGAGTCTCACTCCTAAACTACTTTAGTTCTTTGGAGTTCTGGAGGGAGTTTCTGAAGATTTTCCTTAATTGTCATTCTTAGAATTAAATTAACAAGTATGTCTTTGCAACAAGAGAACTGTATTTTAGAGGTTATATGAGTTATTCTCACTCATGGTAGCAGTTCAGAATACTCACTTGACTGCTCAAATTCAAATTTGGAAAGATGGAAGCCACGTTTTCTGTGATACTGTATTTTTCCGAAATAACTTCAATTTGCTAATTTTCAGGGCATATAACAAATTCTGTTGCTAGCTTCAGGTTCTATTTAACGTTAACTTTTTATTTAGGTAAAGAAGATAGAACCAGAATTCCTTCTTCTCAACTGCTGCTAGTGCATTCTGGCAAATACAAATGTACAGTAGAAATACTCCTTAATAACTCTGTCTACAGTCTATCCAATAGGAAATCACACTGACCCTCCCTTTGTGCAAGCTCCTTTTGTTATGCCAGTACAAGGTGATTCTGTGTTCTACCTTGGAGTGTCCAATTATTTTCTTAAGTCTGCTTCATTGGCTTGCTACAGAGCAGAGGTCTTTAACATCGCGATCTCTGAAGTGGTGAGTATAATTTGCATGTAATAGAATTACAACTATCAGTATCATGGATGGATAGAAAAGGAGATTAATACATTAAAGGCTGACCGGGGAAGTGATGGAGTTGTCATGCTTGGAGGTGTTCAAGGAACATGTAGATGTGGCACCTGTTGACATGGTTTAATGGGCATGGTGACGATGGGTTGATGGTAGGACTAGGTGATCTTAGAGATCTTTTCCAACCTTAATGGTTCTGTGATTCTTAGTCCCTGAGGTGGCTATGGGAGGTTCTTCATGGGTGCTGATTAGCAGAACTGAGCTTTCTGTAGCCTGTGGCAGGAACCAATGAACAGGAAACTACATGTTTTTCCATGTAGTTTTTAAAATAAAAATGTAAGCTTTTGACTTCTTGACAGCTTTTTATTACTATACCTTTATTTTGATCATATAACCACTAAGAAAAATGTTACTTTTATGCCTTCCCTTCTTTGAAAAAAAGTAGTGAAAAAGCCGATATATTAATTTATATCATAAAACACTGAAACCACTTGGAACTACAAGCTTCCTCTGTTCTCACAACTTCTAGCTATAATACTTTCCCATTTGTGTGGTTTACCGACAAACATGCATCCAGCAGGACTGTGCATGTGTAGAGAGGAGAGCTGGCAACCAGAATATTCTGTGTAGAGAAATACCTCTCTCTGTTCGTGTGGAAGAACTGATGGGACATGCTATCAAAAGTAAAACTGGGAAATTACAGTATCTTTAAACAGAAATATAATCTACCTGCTGAAGTGACAGCACTTGGGTACAGGTAGCAATGTAAATGTGGCAGTGTGCAGTATCACCTAGCTAGCAGATCTTGTGCCTCAGCCTTCTTGGATCAAAAATATGCCCCTAATAAGTCCACTGAACTATTTGCAAGCTGTTTTCTGAAGTCAGCGTATGGAAAAAATTGCAAGTCTTGTGTTGAAAAACCTTTTTTCTTTCTTCTGATGGGCTGAAGGAGGAGACCCTGCCAGTCTACATAAAACTGGCTTTCACAACATTCAAATAGCTGGCAGGGTGTGGTAAGTACTAATAAAAGTAAAGAAGGAAAGACTTTAATTAAAGTGAGAGTTCTACTAATTGTGTTTGAGACTACACAGGGGGAGCCCAGCACTGGATATATTTTTCAAACTGTTGGAAGAAAAAAAAATTAATTACAGTCCCAGTCACGAGTTGAGGTCATTTATTTAAAGGGAAACAGCGCTATGGTGCTTCATAATTTATATGACTGGGTATGCTTTACATAGCTGGACTTGTAATGTGATATTTACTTTTATGCTAAACATTATTTTATTCTTAAAAGAAAACCATACTCTAGAGGTAAAATTAAAGTTCTGTTATGGGAGCTGGTGGCACTACTCTCCAAAAGCAAGCAGTCTGATTACTTTTGCTGCTGTGCATCTTGGTGGCATATTGGAAATCTTTCAGCTCAGTTATATGGGTGTTGGATATTAGCTCCTTTCCCATTACTGCATTTCTGAAACAGAAAAGCAAAATGTCATTTGCTGGAGTGATACAACTTGTAGACTGCTTTGAGATGCTTTTGTGCTGTGCTGGCAAATTCCTCCTCTAACAATGACAGCAAGTAGAGATTGAATCTGACCTTGTCTGTAGGCTAATAATCTTTGCCTCTCTTTTCTTCTAGGTCTCCTTCCTTGGGAGCTCAATTACAATGTAGATGGAAGAAGCCTTTTTCAAGTCCAACCATTTTGTTTGTTTTCATGTTCTGCAACTGCACAGCTTGGACAACACTACCAGTTCAAGTAAGTCAGCGCTGTATTTTTGCAGTAAGGCTCAAAGCTGAGATATTCTTGATGATTTCTGAAGAACAGTCATTGGGGAAATCATTCACTGGCCTATCATCTGGAATAACAATATGTAGGGAGAATTTCAACTGGTCCCAAAGTGCTTGAGATTCACTGACTTGACATGATTTGGTTCAGAAGGGTTACTGATGCAGCTTAATATTCTGTAAAATTTCAATAGCATGTACTAGTTGTATGTATCTCTTCCTATGGATCCAGACAAGGTACAAAGAGACAGGCTCTGTAGTTGTAATGTCAAGGTATAAAGCTATTATTTTGGAAATGATGCTTGAAGCATACTGAAGAGAGGTCACAGTCATCTATGAACTGTTGTTTTAGTTGATGGCTAATTGTATGTTATTCTAATTGACTTTTCTAGAGGCGATATATATTGTCTGTTCATTAGAACTTGAGAATTGGAAAGGCTTCCAAATGGATTTGCTTCTCAGAGGTATCAGAAAAATGCAGGGAATTCAATGCTTCAAGAAGAACACCTACATCTTGTTACTGTTGGCTGTCATTACAGTTTACTGAAGTCCTTCCTTAGAAATGAAGTGGCTAAACAATCACTAGCTGATCATTCTGTTGGTATATGTCAGGCTATGTTATGAAGATGCATTGATTTAGGAAAAACGGCAAGCTTATAGGTACTTTACCAATCAGTGTAAAAGGTTTTTGTTTGTTTTAATTAAAAATACACAAAATAAACCATTTTGTGAGCACGGGGTGTATTTCTGCCCTGATCTGCACCAAGTGATCCAGTCCATCTCTTCAGTCTGTGAATAAGGTGTGTGCCGTGGAGCAAACTGAATCAATATACCATGACATTATAATGAATTGAAAATGTGAAGTCAGTCTGCTTGCAAACTCAAACCAGCAGGAGCTGTGTGTAGTTCATTGACAAACAATTATCTAACTTAGCCAAGGCACTTACGAGATTGCAGCATGGCATATAGGGGTTCTGCACTGGAAATAAAATTTATAAAGAAGCAAAGCTTTGAGCGGGCAAAACTGCTACCAGTGTACATGCTGGGAAAGCTCTCTGAAAGTATTGTGTATGTAATGATGTGCTCATATTCTCTTCAAGTTCGGGACAAAAAGGAAGGGGATATACTTATCTTGAATGGAGCCACTTGGCTGCATGCTTGTGGTGTGGTCTAGCATGGTACTTCTCACTGTCAGTAGAAAATCTCCCTGAGTCTGTGTCTCTTTCCTCTTTCACACATATAATCATCTGCTTCTGTTTATTGTTCTTCTGGTGTTGTATTTCCTAGGCTTAATTAACAGCAGACGTTGTGGGGCAGGCATTCAACAGAAGTAACAAACAGAGCTGTATTGAACTGTCAACTCAAAACAAGAGGAGGTGTCCAAGCCTCTAGAAGTGAGAAGCAATTTGTCCAACTATTCAGCATAACACAGATTTCTGATGTTTTTATTTGTCTTCCTAAGGACCTGTTTCTTCCATGAGTGAAACTAACATTGAAGATATAGTTGTTTGTTTTTTTTTTTCCATTTAGGTAGATCAGGCGTTGTTGTGTTGTTTTTCTCCTGCAACATAAATGTGCTGTGCTCTTTGAGAAACTGCTTAACTTTGATGGCTGAGACTTGTGTTTGAGAAAGCAGTACTCACGATAAATCATACTGACTTGCATTGGTATCATCAAATAAGATGGACATTAAGGAGACTCTGAGAATCCAGGGTGCGTCTGAATTGGAGAGACTTGAGAGAATCAATACCGAATTCACCAGTGGTTTTTTTTTTTTTTTTTTTTGTCACCAGTATTTTTGTTCTTCTCTATGTATATCTCTGTCCTCTGTATAACAGCATAAGTCTGACTTCTGAGTCAGATAAGTAGATCAATCCTTAAATGCACCGTGCTGTATATAGCAATAGCATGTGACAAAGTGCTGTATGTGGAGAAAAAAACAGACTTCAAAGATCTTAGAATGGCTTGGATTAGAAAAAACCTTAAAGATATCTAGTTTCTTAGTAAATTTTGGAACTTATTTGGTGTTGGGTTTCCATCTTTGAATTTTGGTGGAATGTGGAGGAGAAGTGTGAAAATTCTGTAAGCGTTAGAAAACAGATAAATGTATAACTACTTATTTGTTCAGGCTTTTTAGCCTTTGTTTCAAAAACTGTTGTGTTATGTTCTGGTGAGATGACGTGGGAGCTGTCAGTGGTGGTTCTCCCTGTGCTGGAGATGTCTCACCACCTCTACAGCCATTGGGAATTCCTGTCATCTTCATTAAACTCAGATATTTGTGTTCAGTGAGCTCAGAGTTGGCAGGGATTCTTTCCAGTGTCTGACTCCCATTACAGCCATGTAAAATTTAGCTCATCTCTGTTCTCTTGATTTGGCATTGCTTTCACATCTTATTGACAAGCTTTTTTTTTCTTTTTTTCTTTTTCTTATTTATTTATTTATTTATTTTAATAATTGACTCTTCATTGCTGACAGTCATGTGGGGCTTAAACGTTGGGAATACTCCAGGTAATACAGATGCTGTGGCATCCAGAACAGAAATGGGCATGGAGCTGACAGACCTCTCTGTATTTCTTCTGAACTCTGCTGAACAAGCTGAAGGTTGCTGCTTCTTCATCCTTGGTGTAATGAAATCACCAGGTCACAGCCTGAACGAGTGGTTGAGCATCAGGTGAGAAGACATGGCTAACCCAGGGAACTCAGGTGCAAGCAGTGTACCTAAGTGACTAGAAAGGATAGAGTCAGGATCCACCCCTCCTCACCCTCATTTAAGGGTTGGCAGCTGACGGAATAGCATCAGTCTGGGATAGCTATTTCTCTCCTCTTGAGCTGCTACTGCTTGTTGGAAAGGGTGAGACAATTTTCCTTCTTTATTACCTGCTGTTACTCCATAGTGCCAGTATCCCATTTGAAGGCACAGTCACTGTCTTCTTTTTGTCGTCGTACTCATGGTATGTTAGATTGGTTCACAGTGTGAATGCAGAGTTAGCTAGAAGGGCTGGTGTTGCAGCTGATATTGAGCCACACTCAATCTGATGAGTGCTTCCAGAGCTCTGAGATGGGATGAGTTCACTTGCCTGGTTTCTGCTTTGGCTAAGGTTTCAGTCTGCTGGGATCATCCTGATGCACTCCTTTTTTCTCTCATGGCAGGGAAGTGCTAGAGGGAGGCTAAAGTTCTCATATAAGAAATCCTCCTCAGGTCCAGTGGGATCTTTGCTACTGAAACCAATTGTGTTGCTTCTGCTGCTGAAATTAGTTATGAGCTGCCTTTGGAGATGGGTAGTTGCTCACAACTGTTCTTGCTATTGAGCTGATGAGCCTGTTGGCACTCAGCTTGGTTTGCAGATCACCAGCATGAGCTGACAGTTTACAAAGTAAGGGATGGGCATGGCACATCTGGCTGTTGGGCTTCTTTTTCCTCTTTGGTCCTTCAGGAAACAAATGCTGCCTGGATAACTTGTGGTTTGCAATTTTCTGAGTATTTAAATCATATAACTAGAACATTCTTACACTGCTTTTAAAGTCTCATGATTGCTAATATAAATGGAAGTGGTGTGGGAGCCATACAATACAACACTGTTTGAATACATCTTAATGTTGTTTCAGTTGGGAGTGGAATAATGATGGACATGGGGAAAGCACTGAGCTGTTGAAAGTATCAGAGGTGAAGGAGTAAAACCAAAAGAAGTCCAAAGGCACAAGCTATCCTCCTTGATGTTTAAAAGCCTGAATATATTCCTCTTGTAAATGTACAACAGATACAAAATGTGTGATTCAATGTAATAATTTCCTTGAAGTCTGCTGAAAACTAGTTTTGGTAACCAAACAATGGAATTGATAGGTGGCTATGAGAAATGGAATGTTTCCATTGTATGTACTTTGAGGTTGTAGATTCAGCTTATCTTATGTGTAAAAACAAGCCTTCTCTCCAGAATATAGTCACTGAGGCTGCATTTACTCATTGACCACTGGATGCCAGTGTTGCTCTGCAAAAACTGGTAGAGGGAAGCTTGGTTTTGTGACTACTGTTGCAATGGCTGCTCTAATATCAGAAGAATTTTATCACTTGTTTTCTAAACCAGAACAGGCAGTAAGAAAAACATTACATAAGCTGTACACTCCATATTACTTTCTTGAGGAACTGGAGTTGTTGATTTGTATTCTATTTATGTTAACATACAAAATAAGCTGCTATGGCAGACACTGATATCTAATGTAATGAAAATAACATCATCTTTGTGTTTAGTCTCTTTTAAACTGTCTTTAATCTATTTTGCTGCTGATCTTTACTACCTTGGAGTAGCTTGGAGGAGGAAACATTCTTTGCTGACTCAATTTATAATCCTGGCAAGGATTGAACAAGAGTGTGGCAATTTAAAGCATCACGTAAAAACGGACAGAAGTCCTGGATATATAGGATTTATGAATTTGAAGACAGTCTTCTTTTCTTCTGTCTAGGAAATACCATACTTGAATACACAATGGGGAAATAAGTTTATTCACTGCCTTAATTGTGTTAAGGTATTTGCATTTCCAATTTTCTAATGTTTATCAGTTTTAAATGAAGTTTAACTTAGTTTGATGTCAACTGGTCTCTTTTGCCACAAAGATTACTGCATAGAATACTTAAAGGAGTGTACCACTGTGTACCTCATGCTGTATGTTCATTCAACAATAAGATACTGAATCTGGCAAACCTAACTGTCGCATTGAAACACTTGAGTGGGGAAGTATGCTTTCTCTGTTCCATGTCAGTCCTGTATGCCATCCTGTTTGCTATAGCTAGCATGAAAAATCATTATTTCTCAAAGAAGCAGCCTATGGGCAAGTAATCAGTGGATGAAATGGAAATGATAGTGACTTCATTATTCCTCCTTAGCCTTGTCACACTTTTATTTTGTTCCTAGAAAAAGTATAAGGCTTTCCCTTTAAGCATTCCTCAGAAATAGCTTTAGACTAGAAGTAGCTGGTTTAGGGCTGTGGGACAATCTCTTCAGTTGTATTAGCTGATATGGAAAATTCTTTCGTTCATTTCTCCAAAAGATCCTTCTGTTGTAGGGGAAGTGAGAGGTTGTTTAACAGCAGGGCCCATTTGTTGTATTTTAGAGGAAAAGTTATTTAAAAAATAAAAAATTGTGAGGCACTAGCCTAACTTTCATTAGCTTTATTGTGTTTCAGACCACAGAGTGCTGGCAGGGACTCAGAGGCTCAGCTAACTGGATGGCTCGTATTCAGTGACCAAAAACACTGTCCTGTTCATTAGCTGGGTACTTGGATTCCTGTTGCTGTTAGTCTTTAATTGTAATGAGCACAACACACAACTCACAGTAGAGTGCTGTAGGGCCCTGAGTATTCTCTCTGCAGGAGGTGTAAGTGCTAAGGTTCAGGGCCAGCTTAGAGATGGTGTGGCTGAAGGCAGACTCCTTACTCTCTGACTTTCAGAGAGAGTGCTGACAGATAGCACTGTGGGTAGGAGGCACAGGGGCTTATGCCTTTATGTTTTTTCTTTGTTTGTTGGTTTTTGTTTTTTTTTTTTTTTGTCTTGGGGGAATTGCTGTTAAGCTGAGGCTCTAGAGCTTTTCCTTACCTGAGCTCTGTGTAGCTCTGGCAGTGTCACGCTTGGAGATCATAGAATATCCTGAGTTGGAAGGTTTCCACAAGGATCACTGAGTCCAAATCCAAGACCAATGAAGCGCATAGCATACACTGGAGAATACAAATGTTCTTGTTTATTTTTTTATTTATTCAACCTATGTTTAAAATGACTGTAATAAACAAACATGACTTTGAGTGAGTCTTTTAGATCCTGTTGTATTGTTTATCCTTGAGACAAGGAAATCAGAAAAAATATAATTGGGCAGCAAGATCATGGTGTTTGCACCAGAGGGATACACAGACTTGGTACTGGATTTGTCTCAGTGAAAAAACATGAGGAGAGTGAGGCAAACAGCTTCTGCTCCACTGAGGAAGCAAGGGAAGCAAAATACTGCTATTTTTCTTTTTTCTTTCAGCTCTCATGGGGACTGTACAGGAACTGTTAATGAATGGGTGCCCAATGCCTGCAGGTGCAGCGTCCTGGATCAGGTGCTAGAGGCTAAATGTGATAAAAGCTGCAGTGAAGGAGGTAGGAGAGATGACATACAGAAGGGGTGAAAAGAAAGGGAGGTGAGGGGATTAACATCTCTGAATAGGAACAGCCCAACATAACTTGAATGCTGATTGACAACATATGAAAACAGCACCAATTCTAGCTTTACAATTGCTAGAAATAGTCCCATATGCTCAGAGAAGGTCTATCAGTGAAGAAAAGGATATATTATGAGGAAAACAGTTTCTCTTTTGATTTTTCCTTTCCCACATTGCTGTAAAACAACTATATGTTACTGTTGTTTTACTGACTCTCTGTAGTAATTAAAATTCAACCAGCATAGCTTTCAATCCTGTTCACTCTGTCCTAGCACAGATGATCCAGGTTTCGTTTCACCTGTCCTGCAAAATAAAAACTTTGTGTAGAGGTGGTTCAGATTTTCACTGTAGTCAGATGAAATGGTTGGTTTTCCTTTAAGAAGACAAATAGCTCCTCCTTATTTTGATTTAAAGTTCTGTCTCTTTCAGAAATCACAGCTGAGATTGCTTTATTTACACTTAATTTCTAAATATTTTGTTCTTTTAAAAGAAATAAAGTGAACTATGTAACAGAAACCAGCTGAATGGGGTACATTGATAGATTTTTTTTTTTTTTTTTTTTTTTCTGGTTAATTATCGGGTAATGTGAATCTTTTAAAGGTATAGTAGGGAACTTAGTTGTTTTTACTGAATGGAATATCCTCCTTCCATCCTCAGAGGTACTGTTTCAGTCCATGATGTGCTGATTCCTTCAGAGTAACAAGTGACAAGAGATGTACTGTGGGAGCAGTCCTGCTGAGGGGAAAAAAACTTTGTCAGCCTTAAACTGTGTTCTTCCTTTGTGGAATTCATGGCCTCAGCATTTTGTTGTTCTATTCAGATATGTACTTAAGATACAGAGTTGGGGGAATTATATAAAATTAAACTTCCAGAAACAGATGAAATAGCTGAAGTATACTTTCCCCTCTTCTTGTCAAATATAGTGATGCAAGCTTTGAACCATTAATTTTTCTAAATGGTTCTATTAAAATAGAAACTAAAATTATATACAGTGAGATACTGCTCTGCGAGAGCTGTTTTGTTGTAGAAGAGTTTTCTTAGTCAGTGTGAAATTGAATCTTTAATAGGAACAGACTCATTTTTCAGCTCTCTGTTTTTAATTTGATAGTGTTACTAAGATGAATATCTTGGTAAGCAGTCACAAGTGACTGCTGCAACTGAATTTACTCCAGCATGCACAAACACCTTGGTAGGATCTGGGATTCTAAGTGTCAATCCAAGTGCGCTTCTCATGGCTGGCAATCCTGTTTCTTGCAAGAAGAAATTGGTCTTTCTTAAGCCAGTGATAAGATGTGTTAAGCCTCTTCTTGTGCACTCTTGTCCTAAAATCACCTTTAGTACACTCTTCTTCAGGATTTTGTTTCCTCTGGGAACTCTCTGAAAAGCTACATAAAAAGCAGAGTCTTTGTGTGGAGGCAAATATGCTTTGGAAATAGACTTGTCATGCTGAGGAGTAAAGGAATGGCATGGTTTTGCTCACTTGAATATGCATCTGCTGTCCTTCAAACATCATATTTCTAATGATAGATTATTAGAAGCCATTACTATATTGGTGGTAGTATATAGTTAACTTAGAATCCTCATATCAGTCCTCCAAAGCATGCGAGTCATGATAGAGATATTTGTGTTCAGTTTTGGAAACTGCTAAATACTCTTATAAAAACATGTCACAAAGTGTCAGCTAAGGAAAATGTACATTATACAGAACTCAGTCTTTCTCAGAGGCATGAGTGGAAGATGGCTGTTCCAGTTTAGGTGTCTGCCTTTCCACTGGAAACCGTATGGATGAGGATACGTGCAAAACTTTGGGGAAGAATGCCCTCCCTCCTTATGCATCTTATTTCTTAGTTGGTTTAATTCTCAGAGAATTATTCTTTTAGTGTGCTTAGTTAAATGTTTCAAACTTGATTCAGATTCAGTTTCCATTCTAACATCTTTATTAGCAAAGGGATTCTAAAATAACAGTTGAATAGAATAACCTGGTGCTCTTCCACATTTCTTTGACAGTTAGCCTTAAAACTAACTTTGCAGCCCACCCTTCAGCAATTCCTCTTTGGAAGGCAGAAAGTTTGGTTCAAGCCTACTCTGCTCTTTTTTTTTTTTTTTCTGTCTTTCTGTTCAATAAGATCTGCATCCATTGGCTGGTATTTTGGAGACCCACAAATAGGTTTTTTAGGAACAATGGGCTGTGTTTTTTCTTACACTATATGAATTTAATTGCAAATGTTTTCCAGACAGTACCATTGCTAATTCAGCAAGGCACGTGTGCAGGTTGCAAAGCTCTTGTAAAAGAAGAATGATAGAGATTTCGTATTTCTGTAGAAGGAAACAGAAAAAACCTCTGCAACTGGCTCATTTTACTCTGCTCTTATAAAACTGTATAGAGTTTATGGAAGCACTGGTATTTATCTATGCATTCATCCTTTAAGGACAAGAATAGATCTTAATCCACTGGGGACTTTGCTTGTAAGAGTTGTGAATCCTCTGGCCTTCCTGCTGCATATGGCTGTCTGTAGTAACAAGCAACTTTCACTTCTGAGTTCCAAGACAGATGGGCAACTGCTGGGTGACTGCTTTTTCACTAAGTAGCTTCTTAAAAAATGCTAGTGCAGTAATGCAGTTATTGCAATATGTTCTAGATTAAAAGAAAAAAGACCATTTTGCTTTTTCATCCCAAGAAGCAATTAAGTGATCTTCCTTACATAAAAGTACAAGAAAACCTACTGTTTTCTGAGAGGTTAGTGTCCAAACTTTCATGCATAAACATTGTTAACATTAATCTTACTTCTTAAAGAGTGACATAGGTTTGCATGTCAAAGAGTCCATTGGTAAAAGTAAAATCCATTCCATTATTTAAGTGGCCTAATCAGACTGTGCCTTCTGGCTTGAAAATAGTGCAGTGTTTTGCTTTTGGAGGAGTCCTTTTTCCTTTTCCTTTTTTTTCTTCTTTTCTGAAAAGTTCTTGAATCTTTAAGGCAATAAAGGCAATTAAATAAAGGCAAACAGCTGACAGGTTTTTTGTTGTTGTTTTTCCATCAAAGCACACAGAAATGTAGCTATCTGCCTTTCTGTGGATCATAAGGGTAAGGAGGGGAAAGCTATGCTAAATATGTGAGGAATGATGAAGTAAGGCAAGCTATGCTCTGATTTTCAGTATCAGTAGCATAACTCATCTATCACTATTACAGTTTGCAGCTGGAGATATTGCAGGTCTCTGATGTGAATTCTAGTGGAAGATGGAAACATCATGATGAGTTGTTTGGCTAGTGTAGTAATGAGGCCTTAGCTGCTTCTTCAGGATATATATGCTTCTCTGTTGCTATAAGAAAACGAGGACAGCTTTAAGCAAGAAGTTGAATGACTTCTGACTTGGAAATGACAAATGACCTGCACTTTTATTTTTAGTTAGGTTTGTGAGTTGGCTTTTCTTGTAGGTTACCAGGAGTGCCATGTACAGTGCAACCTTCTTCACGTTTTCCTGAGTGTGTCCTTCAGCCCACCTAAAGGCAGTATCTGATTTTAAAAAGAAAGGATTGAAGCATTACTCTCCTCCTCCATTGAAATGCTCACCAGTGGTTTGAATACTCCAGCATTCATTTCTTCCTTGCCATTCCATTCTCTTCTGCCTGTACTGCTGCTTGATTGATTTTCTTCCTGCCACTTCTTCTTTCCTAAGCATCTCCTTATTCTTTAGTTTGTTACCCACCCTGAATATTTAAGTTCCCATTTTGAATATCATTCTTTCCTAGTTTCAGCAGGCCCTGTATCCCAGCAGCTCTTGCTATCAATTTTCTGGATATGGCGGAAAAAGAGCCCCGATCTTGTTAGCACCGGAGCTAGGAAGTGGTGTTACCACAAGACAAGTGAGTGAAACCCACTTCTCATGGAAGAGCAGGTTGATGGAGGCATGGCTGCCTTTTTTCCCCAACCACTATAGCATGTAGCAGCTTCGCTGCTATGCAGTATGGGTTTTTTAGGTTATGTGATATATGGGTTTAGTGGAGACTGAGTCTAAATGGAAAGAGTTCTCGGAAGCACTTCAAAATAAGTTAAAGGTTTTCTAAAAGTTCATAAATTCCTTCCCTGAAATTCAGAGAGTTACTTAACTTCAGAGAGTTAGTTAATTTTAGTTACAGTTTGCATAGTGTATGTTCAGTTTTGGTAGCTGTATTACCAAGAAAACAGCTGTACTGCTTTTTCAGGGAACCTTTCCGTTGTTAAGCTATTGTGATTGCTGTCTGTACCAGCTCTCTCAGCTGGGGGTTCTTATGACTTTATAATGATTCTGATTAAGATTTAACACATTAGCATTGCCTATGGGAGGCATCTATGGGAGAAGCTATTAATGCTGCTTCAGAGCATCACAGAATCCCACAGTAAGAGATTTCAACTGACATAACTTCAGCACACCTTTTTTTTTCTTAACCTTTTGAATACTAGAGAAAGATGGCTGGTGAAGCTTTTGTCAGTGTAGGCAATGTATATTAGGATGACCTCCTTCACAAAGTACAAGTGGAGAAGAGAAAGAACTTCTTTTTTGTCTTGAACAAATGTAAAGTACGTATTTTTGCATTGAGCAGTTTGCTGTCTTTCAACCCAGCCTCTCCTTCAGTCTAGCACTTGCATAACCAAGAGTATCCGCTTTTCCTTTCCCCCAAAGCCTCACAGCTTAACCACAGAAAGCTTTTGAAGAGTATGAAGTTCTCAAGTTTGTCATAGGTACTAGTGATAAATTATATCCTCTATAATGACACAGAGGGAAGGAGGTGAGGATAATTACCTGTCTACCATGGGTAGATAATGACCTGTCTACCAGTGTCCTTGGAACAGGCTCAGCTGAAGGAAGAACTTTAGCTTAGGAAGTTGAACAGAAGATCAGGTGGCAAACTTGACAAGGAACCAAGTTTTCTCTTTGAATGACACTACTTTCCCTTGACTAATTCATTTTAGACATTTTTCTAGCTGTTCTGTTGGTGTTAGAGCAATGCTCTTCTTTTAGAAAGCTTTTAGTTGTATTTGTCTTGGCCTTGGTTTGAGATCAGCTTTACAAAAACAATAATCTTGCTTGTTTTTTTACAGTGGTTATAAATACAGAATCGACTACTCATAAATCTAAATAAGGCTGTAAAATACAACCTGATAGTTAAAATAATGGAAGGGATTTTCTAGTTTAAGCATGTGGTCTTTGTTACACATGTGCTTACATCTCCTGCTCTTCAAAAAAAGCTCAGCTTGAGCTGTTGTGAATATTCCAGGTCAATAATCCCACTCTTTTGTGTCAGGTACCCTGTGTGATACACTGCAAAAAGCCACTTCCCTAGCAGTTACTATGGAGCTGTAGACTCATGAGGAAGGCCCCAGGGGTGATATAATGACTGCTGACAGAACAGGTTATTAACACTTTTTGAAGCTTGGTGATGGGTTAATGCATGCCAGAAGGTGAAGATGCCTACAACCTGACATGGGAATCCTGTGATGACACATGTCCTTCCTATTCTTTCCCTGTCCTGCTGTGGGATGCTGAGCTGCCTACCAGCATTAATCTGCAGCAGGAGCCAAGCTTTCATCCATCAAACAGCAGTGACAGCTTTTGTAGTAGCCTTGATTAACACTTAGCAAGAAGGATGTGTTGTGGACAGAGTTTGAAATCTTCTGGGTAAGCAGAAACATTGGGGTGCATTCAGCTCTAGATGGAGGGGCCCAAATAATGTCTCCTCTTGCTTGCCCCAGTCAGGCTCTCCCCTCCTTGCTGCCACCCTGATTCCCAATGCCTTTGATTTTCTGATACACAGTGGCAAGAGGACGTGTGAAGCCTGATGGCTTGTGTTTTGTTTTTGCAAACAAGCGTGTTAAATCTCTCTGTTTTGAGGGAATTGAGCTCAATTCCCCCATCCCCTGGTGTATCCTGTGCCCCACATTGTTTTGGCAAGAGCTACATCCCTTTGGGGTCATATTCCAAGGAAAGGGAGGAAATAAACCTGTTGCTAGAGATTTCCAGCACAGAAAGGGGTTTGGATGCATGAACGTATCCAGAGATTCCTGCATTTTTGAATGTAAACCATCCAACTAAAGTGTGCAGCAAACTGACCAATTCTCTGACTTCCCTTCTGTGTGTTGTTTGCTGTGCTTTTTTTTTTTTTTTTTTTTCCTGAGATATGATTGTTTTCCTGCTCTGGAATTTAGCTGTTTCAGAGGCATGATGTTAAACAGTAAAGACAATGCTAAATCCCTCACCTTTTCCATTTTCTGCCTTAGACCTGATAATATTTGCAGACATTACTGTTGCATAAAGTGTGTTTTTCCATTTCATAGAAATATGCATCTGCTGTGCATGTCCCCAGTCATGCCACAACGGACTAAAGCACATCTTGCTCATCTGGAAACTTAGTAAACTTGGGTTGCTTTTTGTTGTTGTTTTTTGGGTATGCACCTGCTATTTTATGTATATCTCATAAAAATAATGTTAGTGTCCATTAACTTACTGCTGCTACAGAATATTTAAACTTGCTGTCTTTCACGTAATGTGCAGCACTAGAGCTTGGCAATAGACACACAGCAGATAATGCACACAATAGTTAGAAAATGCCTCTAACCCTGGAACTGATTCTTCTGCCACTCTTTGCAAACTTCCTCTAGTTCTGCTTGCCCACCCTCGTGTTCAGATATGCATTTGGGAGTTCAGCTGCAGGACCTGGGCTAATGTCTGCTTTATTTTATATACACATACATACACATGCACACAGAACAAAGAGTACCTTGGTGAAAAATGTTTAACAGTTTAAAATGTGATTTAAATTTTGTAGCTTTCTATTTGGTGTATGTTCCATCCCTACTTGTATGAGCAAAATTTTCAGACACTTCCACATGCAGGTAAATTTGGAATTTATGGTTACTGAATCTATTTAACAAATACTGTTATATACCAGTGAAGAAAATTGCCATAAATATGTGATAAATTAAAAAGGAATTCAAATGGCCAAAACTGAAGACTATGAGAATTCCTGACCCATCCCCAGAACTGGATCTCGTCAGTGCTTGCTGGAACAATTTGGCAGCAAACTACTGCTTTCAGGTAACTTTCCAGCCCTCTGACAGCTGTGTGCTCTCTTCATCCAAACCCATGAAAAAGACTTGTAATTCACTGGCAGGCTTGTTAAATTGTTCACACGTGTTACTTTGGCTATTTGAAAGCTAATATTTGGACACGCTATTAGCTTAAGTGACAACACAGTCTATGCTGCCCAGCATTTCCCATTTGCACTGTATTTTCTGTAACTTTTTGCTAGCCTTGAACAGTTCAAACTGAATTTTTCTGTTTTGGATATCTATCTCAAGTGGACGGACATGGGTAGGAAAAGGGGCTGAAACTTCTTTGAAGACTAAACAACATCAGAGAACAAAGAGAAAGATATCAGCTTCTTTCTTGTAGCTTAGTAGCCTTGTGCTTTGAAGAGATGACTTGATGTTTAACAGGAAGCTACTTTCATATTAAATGTCCTCTTGTTAAGATATAGAGGGTAAAAAAAATCCAAAAGGGGTTAAGAAGTAAGTCCTTTAAAATCCTATCAAATTGCAACTGAATCAAGAACGGATACTTGCAAAAGTTAAGTGATGTTAGTTGAGGTGGATGCCCTGGTAGTAGGGGATGCTGAGAAGGTGAAGAATCTGAATGTCTTCTTTGCTTCAGTCTTTATTACTAAAGCTAGCCCTCAGGAGTCCCAGACCCTGAAGGTAAGAGAGAGTCAGGGGAAAGGAAGATTTCCCATTGGTTGAGTAGGATCTGGTCAGAGAGCATCTAGCCAAATCTACTTGTGCAAATCCACGAGCTCCAATGGGATTCACATACGTGTGCTGAAGGAGATGGCACAGGTGATTGCTGAACCTCTCTCTCATCTTTGAAAGGTCTTGGCGAACAGGAGAGGTGCCTGAATACTGGAGGATAGCCAGTGTCACTCCGGTCTTCAGAAAGGGCAAGAAGGAGGATGTGGGATATTTCAGGCCAGTCAGCCTTGCCTGTATCCCTGGAAAGGTGATGAGACAGCCTGTTCTGGGTACCCTCTCCAAGCAACTGGAAGAGAAGGTCATCAGGAGTAGTTCAACATGCGTTCACCAAGGGGAAACTATGCTTGACCAACCTGGTAGCCTTCCATCACTGGCTGGATAGACTGGAGGGGGAGCAGTGGATATTGTGTACCTTGACTTCAGCAAGGCATTTGACACCATCTCTCATAACATCCTTGTTATGAAACTTAGAAAATGTGGGATAGATGAGTGGACAGTGAGGTGGGTTGGGAACTGCCTGACTGGCAGAGCTCAGAGGGCTGTCATCATTGACTCAGAGACCTGTAACTAGCTGTTTTCCACAGAGGTCAATGCCATTCCAGTGTTATTCAAAATCTTTATCAACAACCTGGATGAAGGGATAGAGTCTACTCTGATACAAGGCTTGTATTTATAAATGTATGTTTATTGCAGAAATGTAAGTGTATATATTGTATCAGAGCAGACAGAGAAATTAAAATATGTATAAATGCTGTATACGTTTGCCTCTGAAATTACTGTGTTAAACTCAGAATAAGATTCAACTGCAGGTTTAATTTATTTTGAAAATAAAAGTTGAACAAATGTAATAGTTGCTAGTAGAGGATTTCAATCAATTGCCAAATGATCCTAGCACAGATGCTTTTAATGATGACAAAATGAGCGCTCCATTAATTATAACACACTCTTTTGTCCTCTGTAAACAGGCTGTATTCACAGTATTCCCACTGCTTCGCATTGTCATGCATGTACACTGGTCATTAAAGTTTAGAAGCAAGCTTTATCATAGGCAGAGTTCTGCTTTGGGTATATGAGATCTGAGTGGTATTCCCAGAATTTCTCTGCTGCTTAAGATTTATTTGAAGCCTAAATTTAAGATTTCTTTTTTGTGAAAATTAATTTTAGTGTAATAACCGAGCTGATAACATTAACCAAGAACATGTTTGATTTCACAGCAGAAGGTTAGACAACGTTTGTGCTGGAAGCAAGGTTCTGTTACCCTGGCTTATGTACTACTGATCTTTGTTTTTCTTTTGTGGCTAAAACAAAGCTAATGAATTGGTATGGTTTGCTTTGGGAGCACCTGAGTCTTTTCAATTTTTGAGAGAAACGTTTTTAGATCAGGAAGTACTTTGATTTGCACCACTAGTAATTCATCAAGGAATTTTACCTTTATCAATTTAACCTAGAACTACAAGATAAACTTTGATTAATGTTGCTTTGATCTTTTTGAGTTGATTATTTCCAGCAAGTCAAAGGAACTGTAAAATGTTATTATCATCTTGGATGCCAAAATGCATGTTCTTTTAATAATGTTTATTTCCTTTGTACTCGGGGTACCTCATAACATGCCCAACATTCTGCATTTCAGTTTAACTTCAGATACAACTGGAAAAGAATTGATTAAAAGCTCTATTATGATGATTTTGTTTACCTGCCCAATTATAAGCTAACTATAGAAAACTGTTATTTGTTTTTTTTTGTTTTGTTTTGTTTTTTTTTTTTTTTTTTTTAACAGACTTGAAAATTGTAATTATGATAGACAACCCAGGCAGGAGTCATGGTAAAACCAGATAAAACGTGGCATATGTCTTTGGGGTTCTAGGTCTAAGATGGAGAAGTTGTAGTTTCATAGTTTCACTGTGTCAGCCTTTGCTGTAGTGGTAGACTTCACTACTTTAAGGCCTAGAAAAGTGCTGTCAAGGGTAAGATTCCTCAGAATATTCAATTTCTTATTCATATTATATGATGAAAGCATGCTATTGTATTTCCTGGTTTACTGTTTTAATAGCTAATGCTTTATTGTAAAGAGGGCTAAAATAACTTGTTGAATTTCATCATTATCAATATAAAATGAATGCTACCTTTGCAGCTCCAGCTCAAAGTTTCTGTTGGAATTTCCAGGTTCCCGAATCCAGTTTTAGGCAGAGTTCTTGCAATCAAATGGATTTATCTTTAAAGTACCAGAACTTGTTGTCTGCAACTGATGATGAACTACCATTCATAGCAGTAGTGCAGATGGCTCAGGAGGTGAGTGTTACAGGTCAGTGTGGGTTATTGTGAGTAACAAAGCAGTGCCAATGGCTGGGCAAGAAGAACAGGAAATTTTACATTAATTTAATATTTGTTGGTAATTACTGAATTTGGCTGCAAGTGGGGCATTTGAGGAAGTGTATCTCCAGCCTTCTGGCAACAGCCATGTAGATTTGGTTAACTGGAACTGGATTTGGAACTGTATGGAATCCTAGCTCACAGTGATGACCAATTAAAATCATTGATGAAGAGGGCTTATTTCATTACATTGGCATTGAGTGAATGCTGCATTTCCTAGGTGATTTACTGAGTCTGGATATTTTCCTTTGATTACTCACAGATGACGTTAGGATGTGCTCAGAATAATTTTTTTTTTTCCTCAAACCAAGCTGTAGAAGGTAGGGGGCAATTAGAATAATACAAGCCTTTTTTTTTTTTTTTTTTTTTAGCTTGTCTGGGCGTCACTGAAACCTCCCTCAAAACCATTCTTCTACATTCTGGTCTCAGTGGTCCTTTTCAGCACTTCAGATGAAGTCTTTGAACAAAGCTGGTGACCAGACACTGGTGTTACTGATGGAGGCCAATGCTCTCGTTTCAGTGTCCATGATATTATGCTTATAGATTTTTCCTCTATTGGACTGATATCCCTTTTTCATCTCCTGCAGTTTAAGACGCTCCTTATCTATGCTATTTCCTACACTTCAATTTTTTCACCTAACAGGCTGTAACCATGTAGCTATGCATCTTGTCATCATAAAGAGGATGTTTTGTTCTCCACAGTTGTTGAGTGGCATTGGCCTCTCTTCGTTTCTTAGCTAGCAAAAACATGTTTTCTTCATTCATTTTATTACAGTTTTATTACAGAGGAGATTACCATGCTGTGCTGTAAACCTTGTCCTTGTCATGAAATTCTGCAAGGGAGTAGTCTCTCTGTCAGGACATCAATACATCTTCTCTGTGCTGAAAGTTCATCAGAGATTGGGTAGGGATGTAAAAGTGTGTGTTACAGAGATGAGTCTGCTTTGCAGACTTGCAGTTCTGCCCAACCCCGTCCTCGTCTTTTGCTTCTGATTCTTTGAGTCTAACAGACCAGGGAAAATGACATATTAAGATTTTAAAGTTCAGTAGGTTGTAAAATCATAGGTTCTTGTTGTTTAGTTGTGTTGGTTTGGTTTTTTTTCTGAAATGTTGTAATTTTAATCTGGCAAATTGGCAAATCTTTCAAAGATTTGAAAGATTTCAAAGCTTCCTACAAATCTTTTAAAATGTGATGATACTGTTTGATTTCTTTGGGGAATGCTGTTGGTGTCTAAATGGGGAAAACAAAGCTAACTGCTAGACTGAATGTAGCGTGCATTCAGCAGAGCTGAAAATGAGATCAGTTATGCTTGAGCTAAGTCTACTATATTTAGATCACAAATTAACTGCTTATATTTAGCAAAATGCAAAGTCAGCTTACAGTGTGCATCCCAATGTCTTAAGGGACAGAAGAGAGGACATATTGCTAGAACCAGCAGGTGTGTGTTAAGAATCTAGTGCACATTTCTTAATGGCAGATATCTACCAACTTAATGAGACTTCTGTTATTTAACGTTTGCTTTTTCTCTTCAGCATAGGTAATGAGAGTGTGAGGGTCTGTCTTTCCTTAGCATTCATTTTACGGTTCCTTGAGCAGCATTTGCAATGATTTGATAGACCCTGATAGTCACTTTTGTCTGATAAACTCAACTAAAAAGATGTTATTAAAAAAAAAATAATAATTTCAAATCATAAATCTTCATAGTGATGTTTTAAATGAAAATCTGGGGAACAAGGGATCATTCTAAAAAAAATTTGAGAGCTTCGGAGTAATGAAATATTTAGTTCGTTTTTATATTTTATTTACTTGGTTTCTAAATTCTCTTTTTTCAGTTTTGCCAGTGTAATAACAGGTTTTTATACAAGGAGAGAAACTGCTGGGATTGAAGGCATGGCACCCTGGTGAAAGCACAAATAAAATCCTTTGGAGAGGAAAAATTGAAATATTTTAGTCTATACTATGGGATTTGATGCCTTATGGTGTCTGAATCTTCACACTGAAGAAGAAATAAAAATATATATTTTTATTAGCTATTCATGCTGTTCTGAGAAGCAATAAACTTGGACGTTGGACAGATCTATCAGACTGGCTGAAGCCAAGAGAAAGTTGCTGGTCACCTCTGAAGAGCCTGTCAAGGTGCAGATGTTTATGGAAGGATTAGCAGCATTTCAGCAATAACTACTGAGGAAGCAAATGCTTAACGTATCCAAGAAGGGAATTTACTACATTTCTACAGCACTATTCAATGGCATCTTGCATTTCATGACATGGCTGTAAAAAGTACAGCATGGCCTCATCACTGCTGCACGAAAGGGCAGATGTGGATTCTTGGCAGAGCATGCTGACTTCAGCTGTGTTCCATGCTGCTCTTCTGTCTGGATTGACCACCTGGTGGAAGGGAATTTAAAGTACATTGCTCACTTGTATGTCCTCCAAGAATAAGTATAAAGGAGAGATTTATTCAGAGGTGCTCAAATACTGGCAAGATGATAACAATTTTCTTTATTCTGTGTTCTGCAGTTCCCTACAATTGTCAAACACGCACAAAAAGCAGTTCAAGGACTTAAAAGGTTGTTAACAAATGAGTTTTTGGTACTTGTCTTAAATGACATGGATCTCGGTGTCTTAAAGAAAAAAATCAACCCTATTACTTCCCTCCAATAAAAGGAAGAATGTAAGGAACATGCTCATTCTGTACCATTCTTCTGCTAATTAGTGGTTTGAAAGAGCTGTGCTTAAGAAGCTCCCCACTGAGCTTACTGAATTTTATGTAACAGCCTTATTATGTGGTATTAGCATTAAATGCTCATTTTCTCTCATGCCCCCATATTGATAGATGAAAACCCGCTGTTTGGGCTCCTGCATTGGCTCAGTTTTATCTTCCCTTAGCACAAGGTACAAGCTTTTTCTTTTTCTTTTTTTTTTTTTAATGACCTCAAAGTAAGGAAAATCTGTTCTGCTTGGAAAAGTGCTTTGCTCTATTTTGGGATGTATTTTGTGACTTTAGTAACAGTTAACTGAAACTACCATGTAGTGTTTTAGCTACTTATGGGACCCTTCAAAAAGCAAAATCAATGATGTCATTTCTCCCATCTTCCCTGCTGTTTTGGAGGAGGCATGAGGCAGGGGGATGGGGTGGAATTATGAGAGTGGTTTCCAAGATGGTTTTGTTAGGGTTAGAGCTTGGAGATACTTGAGAGTTTCTTGGCTTTGAAAAATGAGCCTATTGCTTTGTCTGCAACTTTTCACATGCTTTATATTTCCCAGATATTTACATAGCTTTTGATGTTTATATGTATGGGGGTTGGCTGTTTTAAATATTTAAATTAATATGAAGTAGATAGCTATCTTTAGCTGTGACTTGCTAATTGAATTGTATGACTAGAATATTTAGCTTGAGATAATGTAAATAGTGCAAGACTTGTATGGCAATACAGTAGAAAGGCTGAAATGGCTGAAACATGCCTTTGTTTCCATCCTTCAGATTCTTGTGGTATTTTCAATGTGAGCAGTTTGGTTTAACAAAAGCTATAAACCATATTTGATAAATCTACTGCAAGAAGCTAAAATTAATAACCTTTTGTATTTTGTGCTGTTGCTATATTTTTTTTCTATAAACAGTCAGTACAGAAACGCTGCCTATGAAGAAGAACCTGAAGATAGTTTGTGTTATTCTGGGCCCTTGTTTTGTTTTGGCAACAGGGAGGAGGGGTGAACATTTCACTGCTGACCTAACACATTTATTTCCAAAGATAACTAGAGATTCTCCACTCGCATCCAGGAATTCCACCCTATGTTGCTTAGGTGGGCCATGAGATTTCATGGGGAAGAAAGAATGCTTTCATCCAGCCCTCAGCTATTCTTGAATAGTTAATATTACACAGAATGTACCCTAATATCTTTCTCATTCTAGAAGTGCAGGTTCATAGCCACATCCTGAATAAGTTCACATCTTTCTCTTCACGTACCTTTGTGGCATGCTATGCCTTGTCAACCCCCATCAGCAGGTGGAAGTTATTACCTAAAGCCTATGCTTCACACTGCTAATTCATAGCCATCTCCTTCAAGTCTTTACAGCCTTTCCAGTTACATCTGCAGCTGAGTGTATAATCTAAGTAAGATCTTGACTCCTATGAGTTTGTAAAACAAATCTAATTTCACTTCTAATCGCTTGAGAGATTTGAATCTGTTTTAGAAAAAGTCTTCTGAATTATTTTCTCACTATGTCCCATGCAGCATCTGTGTTGCTGTAAATTGGTGGTGTTTGCCCTCTGTGTCTGTTGCAATCAACAGTGCACCCTAGGTAAAAGGGTTGGGTCTGCTCTTGTAGACTGCTTTGAAGAGTACTTCTATATTAAAAAGTTTCATTGAATGTGTTCAAACTTTTGGTGCGTGAATAAACTCATGATATGGACCTAATCACATACTTTTTTTTTCCAATAGTCCATTTTTTTGAGGAAAGAAGTCTACTTTGGTGATGTAGTTATGAGGTTTGAAAGGAACCAGATAGGGTATTCTGATCCTGAAATAAATATGCGCTGCTGGTGTATGGGGAGAAAATACTCTCTAGGGAACTCATTCTATCAGTGAGATTCTTGTTAGACCTTACCAATTACTTTGTAAACTGAATGACACTTTGTCATATCAATATAGCATAATTTGTCTTTTTTTATGACTTTTTTCTCCCATCAGCTGGGGTAGCCAACCTGCATCTTATAGCTGAGGTACTGGAATTGATTTGCCTTTGTCATTTTATTTTACAAATGACATCTCATTTCAATTTGAACTTTCAATTTCATTCAACAGTGGAAAGAGCAGGATCTCAGTGGTTAAAACTTGTCAGTCTGCAAATGAAATTGAGTTCAATTACTGTATTATCTACACCTATGAAAGGGAGAATAATTCACTGCAGTTCTTTCATACACTGCTGTTACTGTTAATATAGTCTATAAATAGTCTCCATCTGGCCTCAGATATTTTCAGCGTTGTCTTGCAATCTGTAAGTCATTTTTCCAGGTGATGTCTATTTTAAATTATATGTAATTTTCACAATTACATCAATGGCATAGGTACTTCTGTAGATGAATATTTTAAGAGTAAATGGGCCATAGTCACATTTTTTTAGTTCCATTTTCCAGTGGCATATGTATTCACATTTGAACACTGAAAAATATCCCCTCAGACTGACAGAGGCTTAGACATGGTAGAATATGTAAATCTACAAAGTTAAACTATGAAATTTTTAGGACACCAACCTAACAGAATAGGCTGAAAACTAAGGGAGAAATGAGTGCATAGCTGCAGAGGGATTTTTCTTCAGCTGTGACTATTAAGTTTTCCTTTAGACAGAAATTCCTTAGGCTCAGAATGAACACAGTGCTCCCCAGCCTCCTTCACTATTGAATTTCAGAGTCGAGGAAAGCTAACCTTCTCATTTCCCCCTTCTGGGGCTTTCTAAAAATTATTATTTTCTGATGTTTGCCCCAGTTAAAGTGAATTTTTTCACATTTAAAAATCATGCAGTGCTTCCAGTGTGAAAACCCTGATGCTTTATCTTTGAAGCTTTCCATACTTCACATAATCTACTGTAATTTAGACTGTCAAACTGGACATCCCAAGAGACCATTTCTCTCTAAAACTGTTTAACTCCTTCTGTTCATCCTGTTTGTGTTCAGAACCAATTAAGATAAGTTCCTGAGACCATTGGCAGAAATGTTCAGGTCTTAAAGTGAAGGCTAAGCCCCTCTGGATCTCCTGGCAAGTAACAGAGAGGGAACATGTCTGTCTCAGGCACAGGAACAGAGGTTTTCAGAGACATTCCAATTCTCCTGTGCATCCTCAGGTGCTGACCTGGTTTGAAGTCTAGGCTCTCTGCTCCTTGCTTGGAGAGTGATTTGACATTGAAATATGAAAATCTGCTTCTCAACAACTCGGAGTATTTATAGTGACCAAAAGTATACATATTCTGAAACTAAACTAAAACTCGAGATGTTAAATTGCTTAATTTTTCCTTCTTCTGACTTATAAATAGTTCTACAATATAATTCAGAGAAAGGGAAGGTAGAAATGAATGAAGTAAGAGCAGTCAGAGCAACAAGTGTAAAGACAGAGTAGGAAAGGATTGTCTTTTCCAGATTATCCTAAATGCTGAATAGGCGCTGTATTGCTGATGCCAGATTTTCAAAATCCTTCAAAATTATTCTGAGAAGTTTGAACTCCTGTCGGTATCCTTCTGAGGGGGGGAAAGCTGTCAATGAAATTTGAGCTACCAATACAAAATAATGATGTATTTGAACCTGAAAGTCAAATTAAATTAATGTCACTACTGTAAGACAAATATGATAATCTTTTCTGTGGCTTGTTTTTTCAATTGAGGAATAGAGGCAGTTGTTGCTTAATTACCTTTGACTTGAATGTGTAATTAACTTTGCAAGGTTAGTATATTATTTTTCACTAAGTATCTGGATATTTGGTCGTTTAAAACCCGTCTCATAATATGTTCGCATAATGCCCCTTTACTCTCATTTTTCCCTCCCCACAGTCAGTTCTCTCTGCTGTCCAAAATATTCTAGAGTATTCTTCAAAGAAGAAAGACACCTGTGTATGTGCAGACATTGAGATTATGCTAATAACTTACAAATTTAAGGTAGTGCAAAACTGTTCAGCTGTTAGAAACAAAGCTTCCAGTTCAGCATTCCAGCCCATGTTCAGGAGACCCATTTTGCCTTGTTTATGCTGTTTTATAGCAGTCTTTTAGCAATAGTGATGGAGTTACATAAGGTAAATAATAGGAGTACTAATAATAAATAAAAACCATACGATCACAAAAATGTTGAGGTTGGAAGGGAGGACTTTGGAGACATTCAAGGTCAGGCTCCATGGGGCTCTGAGTAACCTGATCTCGCTTAGGTCTCCCTGTTCAACACAGGGGCGGTGACCTAGATGACCTTTAAGGGTTTCCTCCAACTCAAAGGATTCTATAATTCACCCCCTTTTCAGAGCAGCACCAATAAGGTTACCCAGGATCATGTCAAATTGAGGTTAGAGTAATTACACCTCTCTGGGAAATCTGTAAGAGTGTTAAATCACCCTCACATAAATTTTTCTTATATATGTTTATCCTGTTTTTCAGTGTGTTCCCCTTGCCTTCTGGAATACTGCGTACTACTGAGAAGAATAGAGCTCTGTCGTTTTTGCTCTGCAACTTACTCCAACAGGTATTTGTATGCATTACTGAAATCCCCTTTGAGCCTCCTCTTCTCCAATTCCAGCTCTGTTGGCCTTTCCTCATAGGAAAAGTGATTCTGGCCCGTAATCACCTTTGTGGCCTTTTGCTGGACTCTCCACAATATGTCCATATTTCTCTTGTACTGGGAGGTCCACACCTGGACCCAGTGTTTGTATCATTCTGTCTAATTTTTTGCCTCTTCTGAGAAATATGTTGAAAGTTGAAGACAGCAGTAATAGGTAACACAGAGGGAATAAAGGGTTTTATTCCTGTTTAAAAACAGAACATAAATGCTATTTTTTTGAGCTACAGTCAGGAGGACTATGCACTGGTTGGCTCCAGAGCAATGTACCATTTTGTTCTCCTGCTTCCAGGCTCACTGGTGTAGTTGGGTGGTGGGCTAATCAGCTGCATCCAGCCTGTATCTTTGAGGAGTTGTAAGGAATGCATGCATCGAAGTTTTTGTGATGTGATGTATTGCTTTTTTTGTTGTTTTTTTTTTTCCCCACGCTGTCAGTTATTGTGATAGCAAAACTTTTTTTTAACTTTCAAGCATGTTCTCATGTGGTTTTTGTTTCTTCTGGATTTGGTACTTGCCTACAATGCAAGAAATACCATGTGGCTTTTGCATTCGTACCACAGTTTCTTTACTATAAGAGGGGTGAGGTGCTGGAACAGGCTGTCCAGAGAGGTTGTGGATGCCCAAACCCTAGAGGTGCTCAAGGACAGATTGAGTGGGGCCTTGGACAGCCTAATCTAGTATTAATGGACCCTGCCTGTGGGAGGGGCCTTGGATATTCATGATCCTTGAGGTCCCTTCCAACCCAGGCCATTCCATGATTCTGAGTTCCAGTCATCTCAGTCCTGGCACGATACGAAGTTATCTGAACAAAGAAAACCTCTGTATTCTGAGATCAGTTTAGTACAGCTCCTGCAGATCCAGCCACACTCTGTGCATCACTGTGAGATTCACAAACAGAAGTCTGTCTGAAACATAACAGGACTACTGCAGTTGTCACAACCTTTTCCCTATCCACACCAACTGAATGAACTTTGGTAAATCTATGTAGGATGATGTATCCTTTAAGAACTTAGAAAACAAGATGTATTTTCAACCTATTTGGTTGGGGTAGAGTGGAGGTGTGAAACCCTTTGCACAGGGTTGGTATTTTTATTGGTGATGGTTCACACAACTTGATGGCCTCACTCGTGGTGCTAGGTGAAATATCATAGTACAGACTGATAGCATTCCACATTCACTTATGCCCTGACTGGAAATCTGAAAAAGCTGCATGCAACATGGGATGTAAAACATGTCCTGCATTATTTGTTGTTAAGACTGTGCAGATCTCCAGTTGGTTCATGCTATAGTGAAGGATTATTTTTTTTTTTTTTCCTCATCTTCTGTTTTGTGGTCTGGATAGCACAGCAGCTGCAATCTTATGGTGTTTGTCCCATTATCACTAATTTTTGTGGACAAATGTGTTAATTCAAATGTAATAGTGTGTGATTACAAATAAGACAGCATCTTTCCAATACTTGCTCTTGATCTTGTGAAATCTAGTGACAAACATGCATAAGCAGTTCTGTTTTGTATTCAGATATGCCTCACTACCAGTGCTGTGGGGTCAGGGCAGTGATCCCTCTGCTCTTATGGTATTTTATAACTGCAAAACTTGACTTCTGTTGAATCCTTTGTAACAGCAAAGTTGAACTTGTTCTGCTCTTTCTTTCAGTTATTATAGGAGTGATGCTTTCCCCCATACCTTCTACCTTCTTTGCCCCCTGCTCGTTGATTTTGGTCCTCTTGCCCCATTGTTCAGACTCATGTATTTTTCCATAGGCCTAACTCCAGTGTCACAACTCCTTCCAGTTTCCTGTTAGCTCTTGACCATGGGCCTCACATATGTAAAATAGATTGCCTCTTCCTTTTTGGAAAAAAATAATGGCATGTTTCTTTCTTTACCAATAACAACAAAAAAAAACTAAACAAACCAAAAACAAAAAAAGGCAGAAAAACCTCCTGTTCTCAGATGAGACTTCTTCTCTCTGTTGCTGTTTCCATTCATTGCTCACCCACCACAAAGATACTGCTTCTATTACTTTTTCTTTCCCCCCTTTTCCTGTGCAGGATACCACACACACAGGAAGGAAGGAGAGGGAAGAGAAGTAATACTAATGAATTTCTCTGTAATGCTGTCACCTCCTTTCCAGAATGTTTGTCTGAGTGGGACAACTGCTTTAGAGAATTGATCCAAAAAAAGTTCAAAGAGTTATGTACACACAGATCTGAATTAACAAAGCATCTTATCATGTCTCAGCTTAAACCTGGAATAAGTTGCACTGAAGTTACAGGAACTGTCCATATGTATGAAGTTTGGATAAAGTTCACTCATTGAATGTGGGGTCCAGGTTCTCTTCCCTACTGTATAATACTTTTTAAAGTAAAACAATACTCTTTTTAAATTACAAAATGAAAGAACCGAAAATGGAAATTTAGCAGAAACAATGAGTACTTTATATCTTCCCCTCACTTCTCCATTTTAGATTTGGCAGGATCCTTCAGGAATGGAAAACATACCTGAACATTAACCAGAGTGCATGAGGTAATTTCTCAAACGTTTTTGCTGTTAATAATCTTTGAGCCAAACTGGTAAATGTCCTTAAGCTCATGCACGTGTACAGTGTTCGTGTCCACCTTCCCAATGTTTATCTTTAAGTATTTTTTATAAGCCAACAATGCAGACAGGATGCTGCAAGGGAAGAAAAAGGAAGAAAAAAAAAAAAAAGAAAAAACCAAACATCCAAAAACCAACGGTATGTATAAATGACTTGGATAACCATGCGTTTGCAAAGATTATTCTTTCTTATATGCCTTTGCTCATGTGAAACTGAAGAACTTCAAAAATGTGGCCTTGAAGGATATTTTTAAAGCAGCTATTCAACTTGGACCAGTTGTGTGTGCATAATTATATACATACATGGCCCGATGGTTATCTGACGCAGCTTTTTTTGCCAAGGAACACATTTCATTATTCATAGTGCACCCAACTCTACTATGCCTACTTGTTGGAAGTAATGTTGCTATGGTGCTTGAGAGCCCATGGGTGATAAATCCGATGCGTTATTCTGTGCAGAGCTAGAGGCAAGGTGATCTTTCCTACTTACATCAGCTGATTTGTTTCTCACTGAGAAGAGAGACTGAGGAGAGATAGGCTAATTCTGACTTAGAACATATGCCAGGACTGATTTTGAGGTAAGCTGGGCAAGCTAATTTAGCTGGCATCCGTAGTGTGCATTTGTACGTAAGTGCTCAACAAATACCGTCATCTGTACAAACCATAGAGTGAAAACTGAGGTGGTTTTACATCTTTTCATCAAGATACAAGAAAACAAGGCACTATTAAGTATCTTTTTCTCTTGAGGATAGCCAATTAAAAGCATAAGGATTTTTTTCCATTTAATTTGGGGACTTTTGTCTTTATTCACAGTTCTAACAGTTCATATGAGGAAAAAAAGATGTTTATTTGTGTAAAGACTTAACAGAATATGGATTTAATTATTTCTTCTAGGCATTTGAGGATTGGAATAAATCTCAGAAGTAATCTGAAAAGTAATAATACAGCGTGGTCTCATGTTTCCACAACATCAGTTTGGGTTGGGTAGTTTGAAAGCATGGATTGACATCGAACCTCTCAGTGTGTGCACCTTGTCCTCCACACGAAACATTTATTTCACATTTAGAGCTTTTCTTGTGCTTTTATTCCTAGCCCTCTGCAGCATGGAATTGGTGAGATCATGGCCAGGGCTAAAATTTTAACTTCTGCTATGAAAATGTTAATGCATTCTGGACGGAAGCTAGAGAATATTTGGCAGACTGACTTTTTAAGGTAACGTCATGAATAGCAATGCTTGCTCAAAATTATTGTAAAATTCACAAGAGTAAGCTGAAAGGGATGACAGTAGGTGAGCAGAAGGGGAAGGATTACTCTAATTTCCTCTGATTGTCAGCAAAGAATAAAGCCCAAGTTGCTGAGGAGCTAAATGCTGCTGCTGTCACTGACTGGAGAAGTCTATAGGACCTGGTTCTGTTAATATCTTTATCAACAATGGCACAAAGGCAACACTATGCAGTAAATACAAAATTGTATCGTGTATAAAGCATTTTAACTTCTCTGATCTTCTCAATGAAACCTAGCATTTTTCATGTTTTCATTTTTTAAAAAGTTTTCAATACCGCTGCTCAGAACCTGATTCACAGCTGATTTCCAGAGGCAAGCAAAACAGACGTCAAGCACCAATATCGGTTCCTACTGAACCAATTGCTGTGGGCTGCTGCTGATAACCAGGTATTAGATCCAATTAGTCACTGAGAACTGTTCTAATCCTATTCCATTTCTTTCTGTAATACTTCTTTGAATTGAATTGTGGAGGTAAGGAGGGGAGCAGGAGGGGCTCCAGGCACAGCTGGAGCAGAGATCCTCCAGTAGCACCGGGCAGGAGGCTGCACTGGAGCAGGGCTTTACTTCACCCCTGGGAAGGCCCAGCTGGAGCAGGACATGGCATGAAGAGGCAGGGGTGGCAGAAAGGGGCTGTCAGGGACTGACACAATTTCCCAGCTCCCTGTGCTGCTTGGGGTCTGAAGGTGAAATGGCTGAGGATGAAAAGGTGAGGTTAGCATAGAAGGAGGTGTTTTGGATTTTTTTCTTTATTTCCCACCTCCTATTTTTAGTTGGCAGTAAATCAACCAGTTTTCCCAAGTCAAGTCTTTTCTGCCCTTACTTAAACTGTTCTGAGCTGATCCTGTCTCTATTTGAATCCATGAGCTTTTCCACCCTATTTTTTCCTCTTCCTGCTGAGGAGAGGCAGTGAAAATGACTGGCTGGGGATGGCATCCAGTTAAGGTCAACCTATTCCATCTGCTTGGATGCCCAATAAATTTTTTTTGTCTTTACTACAGTCCACAAAGGTTTTTCACAAACATCACCTGCTGATAATGCTTTAAATTCACAGTGATGACAATACAGAGACTAAAAGATATTGTGAATATTGTGAATCCATACTTAGTAACATAAGTAACATACATAGTAACAAAAGCCTTTAGTCGTATTTTAATCTCAGTCACAAGAACTTGCAGGAAAATGCCGTATATGTAAAATGTTTGTGGTGTAGATCTTCATGTCTGTCAGTATGTGAGATATTGTGTTGGATGAAACACAGAAGGTGTTTGTTTTTCCATTTGTGATAAAATTTTTAAAGATTAAGTTTGATGTGTTCATCAGGCTTCCATTGTCATGGGTGAGCATACGGATAGATAAAAGGTCTCAGTGCCCATTTCTACTGTACAAAAATGATGAAGAATAAAGTAAAGTAAAGTGAAGTAAAGCCTTTACTCTTTGGAGTAATTGAGCCAAGAGGAAAAGCAGTGAGGATGGAGGCTTCGCAGCCTTGATGGGCAATCTGCTCTACTCCTTCAAGTTTATCGCAAATGCCTTGAGGTTCTCTTGTTTCAGGTGTCTGCCCATTGCCTCTCATCTGGCTGCCCCTGCAGCAAGGGCACGCTGCTGGCTTGTGCTCAGCTTGTCTTTGCCAACACCCCCAGCTCTCTTCCTGCAGAGCTGCTCCCAGCCAGGCAGGCACCAGCCTGAATCCTTGCTTACTGCCCAGGGGCAGCACTTGGCAATTGTCCTTGCCTTAATATGGAGAAATCAATAGTCTCCTACTGCAATTTGCATGCAATTGCTGTATAATTCCTATAGCATTTGCTGATCATGACTGTATGTGTATTAAAATGCCCTGTATGAAACTACAGAGAATTTACAGTGTCATTTTAGCTATGCTGTGTTATTTAATTAACATGGGTTAAGTTTCAAAATACAGATCTAAAAACTTAACAATTGTAGGTGGAATGCAAGAAATTGAGACAGTGAATGAAACTGAATGCAGAAAAGTGAATCCAGATTTGCAACTGATTGTTCATAAGGTCCAGACAAATGCAAGCAATTAATTAGGATATGCTAAAGGAGGTGGAATTATACTGTTGGCCCCAGCTCATTTTTGGTGATGTGTTTTCAGCTGTTTCATTAAAGAGAGTGTTTGTCTTGAGCACAGTATATCAGTATTCATTGGTTGTCTTTCATGGTATCCTCAGGTGTATCAAGCCCTGGGAAAGCAATGAGCAGAGACATTGAAGTTCTGTAGAACAGTCTGTACATGTGAATCTAGATTTGTCTCTTTCAAAACCACTTCTAAGACCTCTTCAGTTGTTAATCAGTCTCCATATCTTATTGAACAGGAAAAAGAGAGGAAGAGGAAATGCACACAGTATCTGCTCTTTACAAAGCAGACTGTATTTATTTGTTTAAGTGAGACAGAATCTCAGTGTCTTCAGTCCTTCTTATAGGCAGATTTAAGCAAACCCTCCAGGCAGGGAGCCATGCAGAGCATGCATGTTTAGGCACTGACTCAAAGACAGTGTCAAGACATATTAAGCTGAGTGCCTAGATATCATATATATGAGTTTGGTTTTTTTTTAACAATACTAAAAGATCATCTTGTGGCAACTGCGGCTGATGATATGATACAGGAAGAAGACAAAATGAATTGTAAGCCATGAAAGGGCAATGAAAAATGTTTCAAACTACTAAGTTAATTGAGCATCCGGAACTGAGTGCCGTTTGATTCGTTATTCTCAGGCAATTCACAATCTTGCATCACTGCATTTAGTCTGCAGACAAGCTGATTCAATCCACCTCCTTCCCACAAAGAGTGTTGTTTCTTAGTTACTTCTTTGCGTTGAAAACTTGCTTAAGTGTTTTTAGCAGATAGCCCTTTTTAAATATATTACTAGGATGGTGTGACAACATTGATTCCTCCCTTCTTTAAATATGTGTATGCATTGACACATATTAATAAATTGACACAAAATACTTCTTAGTTACAGGATGAATAAATGACTTCTTGTTCTTAATCTTAAGCACTGAGGGCAGTTCCACTGTTTTCCTCAACTTTGAGAAAAGCAACAATTATAGGTAAATTTTAACAAATTTCATGTTGAGGTGAAATAATTTTCCTACTCAGTTCATTGTCACTGATATTCCAGAACAAAGCAGTGCTTATATCAGCTACATGTACCTCACATTTGAAAAGCATACTAGGATTTAAAGAGATTAGTCTCAGTAGATGGTGCTGTTGTGTCTCAAACTGAGATGATATGCAAGTATTGCCCTTGCATCAAAGGTTCTTCCTCGGGAATGATTACAGACAATCTTCCAAAAGTATTGTTTAATTAAGAGCGGGCAAAAATGATTTAGTGAGGTGTTAGTTACATAGCTGTAAGACATGTACCAAAAGGAAGGAGGCTGTGGAGTAGGTCATGAGGATAAGGATGAAAATGACAACATGCAGGATGTATCAACCACACTACTGAGTTAGAAATTAAAACTTCAGGCGTCTACTTAGTAAACACTTCTTATGGCTTTTAATGACCTGTAAAAGGATGTGACTGTGCCTTATTGATATCATGTGATATGGATCTTGAAATTATCTATTTGAATGACAGCTGTAGGTTAAAAGAAAAAGGAAATTGCACATACAGGTTCTGTTCTTAAGTGCATGAAAAGAGCACTGTGCTAGACTGGATTATTCAATTTTCACTTCAGTACCTGACATGCAGGAGTCAAAACAGGAGATTTTCTTTTAGATGTGAAAAAAAAAGACCTGAAAGCACGTGTCTGTAAGCATGAGAGGTTTTTTGTTGTTGTTGTTGTTTTGCCTTAGCTTTTCTTAGAAGCATTTCCTCACTTGGATCTCTGAATTTCAGTAGTGCAACAAACTGTGGTATAGCCTGAGATTCAATCTGGTGGCTTCAGTTATGTTTCCCAAAGCTATTTTCAGCTTTTGCACAGTAGATAGCAATTCCTGGATCCCACTGAGCCAGATGGGCTCTTAAAGCCTGTTTACAACCGTGAGAGACTGAGGACAGTAAGAAATATTGGTGTTCTCCATAGAGTGGGAGGTGTGGCAGCTCTAAGGCTCTGGTAAACTAGGGCAGCATTAACAAACGGCCCAGGTCTGGGCTGGTCTTAACCATGTAAGTAGCCTACAGGATGGATAAACTGAAGGGATTTGCTCTCTTTAAAGCACAGCACCATCTTTAAAACAAAACAAAACAGACTTAATTCAAGCAGCACAACGCTGCCCTGCAACATGCTCCCAGATGGCAGTACAGTCTTCAGGCCAGGACTTCCTTCTGCTTTGTTGGTTTTTTTTTTTTTTTTTTTTTTTTTGTAGGCAATCCCTGAAGCAAAAGTTGAGCTGCAGTGATAACTCAGTGCAGGGTGGGCAGAGAGACAGGCTGTCAGAGCCCAGGCCACAGACAAAAAATCATCCATTTTGTCAAAATCCTCCTGGACGTGGGCTTTTCACCGTTGGGAAACATAGCTGAGACAAGCTGTCTGATATACCTAGTTTATTTGTCAAGAACATGTAATAGTTTAAATCACATCTGTCTTGTTACCACTTTTAGCCATTAAAGCCTCTTTTTGCTATGTGCTAGAAAATGTAATTAATCTGTTAATTATTTTTTTTTTTAAGGCCAAAGGTTTCATAGAGAAGACTTCCCATAAAACCTTGGGCATAGTTGGTAGCCTCAATATGATGTCATGAGATGATGCTTTGCTCTTACTGCATATCTTTTATTCTTATAAAACCATAAACAAATGTAGAGGTTGTGCTAGGAGAAGTACGTGGATATAGAGTCGTGATATTAACTGGAATGCTTTCTTTCTTAAGTAGCATACATTTTCACACAGAAAAACTGCTTTACAACCTGCTATGATGAAGATTAACTTGTTTTATGTTCATTCCCAGTAGACGGCAATTTAATCTGAGAGGAATGCAAGAGCATGGTAAGTGTTTTGACTTGACTTCAGTATTGCTGATGATAAGGGACAGAGCCTCTTGAAAAGGAGTCCAAGCAGTCAGCTGTTTACTTAATACTTAAGTCGTTTTCTTGAACTGCCATCTAATTATCTGTATATGCACAAGACCATTCCAGTCTGCTCAAAAGTGATCTTATGAGCCTGAATTCCAGCCTCTAAGCTCTATAAAACACTAAATATGTTCAATTAAGTGGCTGCTGAAATGAGACTAGCCACAAACATTGCAAAATCTGTAATTAGATGATCGTATCTGAATCTGAGTGTAGCAAATCTCAAAGCCTGAAAGTAGTCTTTAGGCTACATCCACAATTCTCATAGGGAACCCAGTGACATAAAGCACAATTTGCAAGGAAACCAAGTCTGCAGATTCTTGGAGTGACTGGTAAAGCTGGCAAGCCTCATTTTTTCTGACTGTTTTTTGTAAGACTTTATACATCTGCCAAACATATTAAACTGATAATAGGGAGCCACTCCTCTACCTGAAAACAATTTTTCCCTGTACACAACACAGAGAGAGGGTTTTTTTTCTTGGGTCCTCCCTCTCATTCTGTTTTGGCTTGTCCCTACAGCTTGTGATCACCCTCTTCAACTACAGACAGAGGAAATGATAAGAACAGAAGAAACTCCTCCAACTGAAGTCATTTTCATTTCTGTATGCCAAATGTAGCATGACTTGCTTCTTCCTCCATTTAAATCTATGGAATTGCAGGGTAGTTCTGCTGAGCCCTTGGCTTTTTTGACATAAACTTGTTGCATCCCATGCCGGAACTTTATATTAATAACCAGCCCCATCAAATGTCAGATGAAGGCAATCCCACCCACAGCAGTTACTCTGCCTGGAGGCTGTGAACTTGAAGAGGCAGTCAGGAGGAAGCAAATGTCTGCTTACAAGAGGATATGCTGCCATTAGGGGCTTCCAGTTGCACAGTGAGAAAGAGTAGGTTTCTACTGTGTTGTTTGCTCCACTGGGAGCTATCAGCAAGTGATCGTCTGAGCTCTCTTCTCTGGGACATCCCAAAGAAAGCTTCTGGTTTTTAAATCAGATTTAGCTGAACTTTTTCTGAGACAGAAGCCCCCACCATTCTATGAAAGTTCTTGTTTTCTACATAAGAAATAAAACAAGGCTGGATTACCTTATGAATTTCTGCTGAATGAATTGATTAGCCTAGGAAGCCCATGTCATGTTTGCTTATTCATTATGTTCAGCATGTGATGGTTGTGGTGAGAAGATGGTGGTCATTACTTTCATGGATGTCCTCCATGGTCACTGCAGGCAGTACTGGAATTGACAACTGGACCTACTTCTACTTCCCCAGCAGGATTTAGGCACATATGAGTGTTTAAAAGCCTCGGGAGCTCTCACATGAGGCAACCAACAGCACTGAGGTATTTTAACCTTAATTCCAAAGCATTTCACTGAGGTTGGCACTGTGCCCTCTTTTTATTGTGTGGTGGTGTCACAGAGCATGCGCTTTTGTGTCTGGTATCTCACCATAATGAATGAAATTCTGTAGATGATGGAAGGCAATCCTTACTTGTGCTGCTAGGATGTATTTGTACAAAAATGTACAGTGTATGTCTTTCTTTGCCTGCTTATCCTATGAGAAGACACAGACTTTGATCTTCCCTTTTCTGTCCTCAAAATACTCTTTTGTTCCTTTATTGGAATTACTGCCCTACAGTTTGGTACTGCACAACTGCTTCTTCCTCCCTCTTTCCCTCTCCTCCCTCTCTCTCCTCCCTCTCTCTCTTTCTCTCTCTCTTTCTCTCTCTCTTTCTCTCTCTCTTTCTGTTTTTCTTCCCAGAGAAGACAGAGGTAAAGGGAGGGAGAAGTGAAGACAAGGTACAGGTGTATCCAAAAGGTGACTATAATTGTCAGGCTGAAAATATTCCATTTTAAATTAGTATCTGAGGCATAATTCATATAGTACCCTCAAAAATCACTGATGCTTTTAAAATGAAATGCCTACTCATATCGGTGCACTTTGGTTTTGCCTTGTTCATTTTTCAAAGCAGGTCTGCTGTGGTATCCATTTGATTACTTCATTTTGACAGCAAAAGGGAGGACTTTTTTGAACATGAAAAAAACCATAAAAGATGTGAGTAACAAAACTAGGTGTATCTCTCAAGCAAGCTGAATGTGTTGGGGCAGAGGATAAAATCATCATTTAGCTTCTGTTCCTTTTGTGCTTACCACAGGGAGGCAGATGTTGAGTCTGCTTGCCCATACTGTCGTTATGGCGTCACCTGGCATTTGCAGGTGTGATCTCAGGCCCCGGCAGGTGATCCATTTTGGTGGCTGATCCATGATAAGCCACTGTGCAGGTGAGATGATTTAAATCCTGCACTGAGGTGAAGGTATAATTCAGGCCATATGTCAGGGCTGTGCATGAGGAAGCGGGTGGGTGAGGGAAATAAGCACTGAGTCAGCAGCAGAGATGATTGAAATTTATCCAAAACATATTGCCTAAGATTTTGGTAGCACCTCCAGTATTACTAATGGCGATGCCAGGAGGTTTGGAATTCTGATGGTTGGCAGCTGCACTTTCAGGAAAGGACATGAGGAGACCTCATCTGTCATGATCTCATTATTCAGAGTGGAGTCTGACAGCTCCAAGGTTGCATGTGTACTAATAAGCCAGGGAGAAGAGGAAGCAAATGGTAATTCTATTTTGCAGTGGCATGGGGGAAGAATTATGGTCCTGGAGTCTGAGCAGCGTCGCCCCTACCACTGCCAGGTGCTCAGCATGCAGATGCCATTCTCAAATCCCTTTTGTCCCCTCTCCCGCTCACTGGCTCACTCTTCTTAGACCCTCCGTGCATCACAACCTTCCTTCTCAGAGCTGTCTTTGTCCTCCTCAGCAAGGCTGAGATGGCAGCAGCACTTACCTTTTCTGGGGAGTTCAGATGGTAACTGCATTAAATTCTGACATAGGCACAGTTGTGGTAGCTCATTGCTTCCACTCCTCACCTTCCACTCCCAGAAATGCTCACAGGGAGGAATTATGCCGGCCTCTGAAGTGGGAGCTTAGATGCAAGAACAAGATAACTTTTTTAGAAACAAAATGAATCCCAGAAATCTAGCTCAGGGAGCACTGGGAATTGGAACCGGGGTTAACAGGATCTCATGACAGGCTCTGCTGCCAACATCTTCACTTGGGTGTCAGTTGGATCCGAAAGCAGGCTGGGTTTGTTTTATATTTCTTTAATCAAGCTTGGAATAAATAATCCAGATATGTATCAACCTCTAAATGTTTTTTTCTCATTCACAGCTTGTGAGTGAGTTGGGTTTCTTGTTTGGATTCAGATAGTGTAGTGAGTTAGGCATGCCATAAACTGTGTGGACTTTCTAAGATGACTGCTTCAATTCACTTAGCTGGCAATGCACAATGCTTCTGCCAGGTCTTTACTCTTGGTTTCAGGGCAGCTTCTAGCTACATGGTAAGAATAAACCATACCTTCTCAGAAATTAGGCAGAATTGGAGATCTTTTTTTAACAGATGAATGTGGTGTAGGGAAATATAAGTGATGGTGGCAGAGAATTATCTGGGTACCTACAATTACCAAGTGAGAAATAGCTTCTCCTGAGAAATACTGTCCCTCCTGTAGTTTAGAAAAATTGAATGAAGTACTGTAGAAGATGCTGGGGAAGCAGAAAATAGTCCCAATTAATAGTCCAGATTTCCAACCCTTCCTGTAATAAAACTTGCTGATTCCCTCTGCAGATTGATTAAAGGTAAAGACAGTATAGTATGGCAGTTCACTTCAAGCCATAGAGATGCATAGGTTGCTGTCTGTGGACAGGGAGCTCAACTCTTCTATGCTGTAATAAGAAAAAAGTGTATCTCCTGTAATAATGTAGTAAAGCATAACCTCTTGGGTACTGCAGATAGACATGGTAAGAAGAAAACAGTTATTCTGGTTCACAGTTTCAGAAGCTATGGAGGTGCAGAAAGTATTCTGTTTTGCCATAAATTTACCCACAAAGAGAGAGCTTGCAGTTGTTACACACTGTCTCTCCTTATCTCCTTAGTTTTCCCTTCCTCCCTCTCCCTACCTCTCTCCCTCACAGCAGCAATTAATCTAGATATGTTAGTCATTGAGATGGTGTTCTGTTTCTTCCTGTTTATAAGCCAAAAGCACCTAACACTTATCTTTGCTTGCCTTGGGGTTTATAGGATGCCAGAAAAAATAAGAAGCTCAGTAGCTTCTCTCTTTTTCCTTATTCAGTGAACGAAGTGAGAGCTTTTGTCTGTATGCACCCCTGTAACTACATTCTATCACTTCTGTACAGCTGACAGTACTGTCTTCTCAGGAAAACAGGGACTTAGCAAATGGAGCTGAGACAACAGATGTGACATTACTCCCCGCCAGTCCATCTACTTGCCTGACAATTTTGTGTTTGCAGTGCTTTTCTGTCCACGTGAAAAGCCATGGATCTGTTCAGTGTCATCTTCTTTATTAGCCTTTCTCACTTCAACTGCTTACCCTTCATAGCACCAGATAACGTTCTCCTCTCTGTTTCTGCTTCCCAGTCCGCTGCTGCTTGAAGTCATGGGCATCATGCAGCCAAGAACACTGCTGTATGACCTATGTGACTGCAGAAAATGTCATTTACACCAGCTTATTCTTAATAAGATAATCTGCAAGTTGCAATATACATATGATGGCTTCTCTGAAAGTAAAGCCTCTTTTTGTGTTGTGTTGGCCCACAGTGTCAGAGGTGGATGTTGGTGGTATGGCAGTAGAGGTTGAACCTTCTGCCAGTATTTCGTTACATGTTGTTGCTGTGTGACAGATGGCAGCAGAGGGACAGCCTGGCAGAATGGTGTCTGACATGGGAATGCATATGAAGCAAAGGAGTGCTGTTGAATTCCTCCATGCAGAACGAATGGTACCCACTGACGTTCATTGACTCTCGATGAATGTTGATGGAGACCAAACAGTGAGTGTGAGCTCAGTGAGAGGATAGGTGGTGTTTTCAGCAGTAGTGACAGCAACAGTGGGTCACCTTTGATGCAGATTGTTACAAGTACCTCATGCAGGCTCATGCTCATGGCTGATGAAAATGCAGAGATCATAGTGGTGACTATGTCGAAAAAACAGTTTTGCAGCTGAGAATTTGCTCTACCAAATTCTGCTATTGTGTTCTTGTATTTGTTGTAGTTTCCATGGAAATAAATAGGGGGCATTACTTTCGGAGTGACCTGTAGAACGTTTGTATATGTATGTATTTGCATATACACTTATATATCTTTTATAACAACTCTCTCTCTATATATAGTATGTTATGTTACATATATATAACATATATAAAACATATATATACAACACACGCACACATATGTATATATATATAAGATTGTTGGCTGAGAACTATAGTAAAATTAACTCCTGATATTGTGCTTCCTTGCTTCGCCTAAATACCAGAGGTCAGAGAAACCTGGAGAAGAAGCAGAAGCATTCTGTCTCCATCCCAGGCAATGATAAGGACACAAGTGGGACCAATGGGCAAGCTTAAGATATATTGGGTTTGCATGCCTTATTGAGTTTGAAAGGAGTTTCTGTTCAACAGGGAGCAGAGAGTAGTCATAGAAGTCTGCAGAACTCCAGGCCTGTCTGTGCTTGAGGTGAGCATGTCCGCTGGCAATGTGGGAGTTGCTTCCACTGTTGAAGCACAAAAGTTAAATTGGAAAGAGAAATGAAAGGGGGATTTTGTTTGTTTGTTTGTTTGTTTATTTATTTAGAACAGTTCAGCAAGCTCTGGCAGAGAGAAAACTTCTTACAGGTTACCTGGGAGCTGAGAAACAAAAACAGCTGCTGAAGAATCACCTTGTAGGAGATTCCTCATGGACTGTGTTTAGTTCTCTGTGTTATCTGCACTATCTAAAGATCTGAAATAACAAACTCCCATGTAGAACAGCATGGAGATTATCACTGTTGTTTGAACGAGGAGTGTGAATGCGTGAGTGGCAGAGGGAGGAAAGTTCACGGCAGCTAGCCAGATGCTGTCAAATGGCTACTGACAGGAGAAGATGGTAACCAGTTGGATTTAGCAATTCTGTTCAGCAGTAGAAGGAAAAAAGAATAAACTGTCAGGCATTTCCCAACTTTCTCAGTGAAGGGTCAAGATGGCATTCTTTAAAATCTCCTTTACATGTAAATCACATCCTTTTTGCTGTTGGTTGTATTCTGATAGGAGGGGCATACACATAAATTTGCAGTAGTATATGAGAGTTTCAAAACTCTCTCACTGCACTGTGAAAGGGAGAAGCTTGAAATGCGTGTTAAGTCCATAATGAGAGAGGTGTGTGTGCAGGGGCAAGGGAGTGTACTTGAGGAAAGTGCAAAATCTTTCTTGATTGAAGTACGCTTATGGATCGTTTCAATCAGAACCAGTTCTACACCAGTGATTCCCAACATTATTCAGCTCTTCCCACGGCACTGATTGCTACTCCATTCTCTCTCCCATTGTGACGGCAAATCTCTGAATATTGTCGCCGCCTCTGCCTTTCTCCACTGCCGTCAGTTTGAGAAAGTGCCAGTGGAAAGACTTAGATAGCCAGCCAAGCAAAGCACATTAGTTTGGTCTCTCATCTCTAATGTTGGCATTCAAGCAAGAGAGGCTATTTTAATTGGGAACTGCTATTGCAGATAAAAGTATTCTTTCCTGGAAAGTTATTGTGTTAAATTTGAGATTAACGCTAAGATTGATTAAATTTAATCTGGACCCAAATCTAACTTTCTGTCATTCAACTATGGATTTCACAAAAGAAAAGAATAAAATATATGGAACAGCCAGAACATGGGATATGTTGATCTCAGCTATCCATTTATAGAATGTTATAGGAGGCCAGTGTGTCTGAAAAGTGAAAGGAGAGAAACGGCTTGGTTTAGAAAGTGATAAGTTAACCAGAGAGTTCCTGGTACACTTAAGTTTTGGATGCTAGAGGTTTCTAAACATCCTGGAGTACACAGTTTGTCTGCATTACTTGCAGTATGAAATGCAAACATCTAGGGTTGCTATTCTCCTGCTGTTTTTTTCCCTTCCATTATTTCATCATAGTTGATTAAAACCTACTGACAATATCTCCTCTCCTCACTTTTTTTTTTTTTATTAATTCATGATGAATTCTGTTTTCTGGCTGACATCAGAACCCTGTCATGGTTCAGAACTCTCCCAGTGTTTGGTTGGCTTGTTGCTTGCTTGCTGAAAAAAAAAAAAAAAAAAAAAGTGCTTATATAAGGATTTTTTGGAAAGTAACAAACTGTGATGTTGTGGGGTGGGGGAGGACATTTGGTTTGTTTCTACAGGAGTTGAACTTCAAGGTATTTATGTTGTCTGATGTGCTACTCTTATTAGAAGAACAGAATGCAAATTGTTCTGGTCTGTCCTTTCTATCTGTTCTTTTGTTCTACCTCTAACACGTATCGTTTAAATACAGTGTTGTGTACACATGCTGTGGTCAAATGTCTGGTAGATGTGCCAGAGGGTGCAATATCCTTAAGAAAGTTTTCCATTCTATGATTCAAGTATTCATCTGTAGTCTGCTTTTGTTTCCCCACTTGAGTTTCAGGTATATCTCACAGTCACCTGCTGCTATATGCAAGTCTTTTGTAATTTTTAGGTTTGAATTTAAGGATCTCCTTTTTATAAAAAAGCTTCTGTATCTGAAAAAGTCTCTCATACTTGTCAGAGTTCAATTCTGTAAGCATCCTTTGTAAGGGGTTAGCTCTTACCCCAGAGCACAATGTTTGAGGATTTGAGTCTTTTGACAAAAAATCTTCCTATGGGAACAAGAACGACCTCCCTATTTTGTGAACACCATGAAAGAATTAAATAAATAAACAATACAGCTACCGACAAGCCCAGAGACAAATCTAAATCTTGCCTTTGCCTATGATTACATACATTTATGTAAGCTTCTAGTGGTCCCAATGACATGAAAAGTCAAATGGGAAATAATATTGAGTGCAGAGCAAGGGAATTCAGTTATTATTGAGACGGATGCAAAATTCTGAGATTAATGATTTTCACTTATGTTCCGTTCTCAGTCTCAAAGAGAAGGTTTTTCTCTAAAAAAAAAAAAAAAAAAAAAAAAAAAAAAAAAAGTTAAAAGTGCTTATTGGCAATTTCTTCTGTTAAAATATGTTCTCTCAACAGTGGTATTTGTATATACTAAAAAAGTGACTGCACATATAATTAACTTACACTAATCATGTGCAGTCTAAGAAAGATTCCAGCAAGCCAACAGAAACTGTGGTTATGACGATCCATGACTTACTGCAATGATTTACATTTTGGTCTATTGCACATAGTGCCTAACAAGAGAGCTCTTGAAGAAATTATGTTCTGAATAATGCTATTTGTATATCAGAGGTTTTTGCTTTGTATAGCATATAAGAGTTTGGTTTCCAGAAGGAAAAAAAAAAAAAAAAAAAAAAAAAGATAGTGGGAAGTCTTGACTACTTTGTAATTCTGTTCTTCCGAGTACATCTCAAAATGGTTGAGCATCTGAACTCCCAGTGGATCTGATGTTGTTTGACATCTAAGTAAAAGCATCTTGCTCACTGGGTAGCCAACTTAATTTTGAATGTATTATCTACAATCAAATTATCTGCCACATGTTAAGATTGGTATTTGGCTGCATAAGCAGCCGGAACATTTTGACTTTCTGTTCTTCAGAGATTCTCTTTGAGAGATGTTCCCGTAAGCAGCTACTTTCATCCTGGGGTCTTCAACTGGATTTCATTGAACATCTATCTTCCTCACTCTTTCTTCACTTACAGTAATGCTGTCCCTGTCTTACTGTGTCCAGCTGGCATGTGATCAGCAAGCTGGTTCCATTTAAAAAATCACTACCCGTTGTAGAAGCCAGATGTTGCTGAACAGCAGTGTTTTGCTCATCGTATCACTCTGCTGGCTTAACTATTCGAAGGGCCACTCCTGCAAATAGTGCAGTGAGCACTTTTGTATCTTCTCTCACTTTGATCAAGTGCTGTATCTTATGTGCCTGAAAATGGGACTATGCTTTGACAGGACATCTGTCATCCCATGACTCTAGGATTTGAGATGACCCTTCAAGTTACTGTTATTGGAGTCCAGTTAAGCTACAACAAATTCCAAACCTGAAGCAAAATGAATGGGTTTCAGGGCAGCTTCACTGCCCAGTCTCAAGCTTTCAGGCATTAATCTGTAACTCAGGAGCTGACTTTCTTCTTGCAGGATATGGGAAGCTTCCTTTAAAAAGTTCAGGGCAGCCGCTGACATACTGATAAATCCCAAATTGCAATACTTGCAACTTAGATCTGATAGTGAAAATACGACTTGCATTAGATACACACCTGTGATTTACAAGCACTGCTCATGTTCTAGGAAATGAAAGCTGGAAGGGAGGATGATTGTCACCTGCTTGCAGGAAATGCAACTGCTGTATTGTTCTATTTATCCCTTGTCTACCTCAGCTTCCTTAAGTATGCTTTCTGGCTTTTTTTTGTGCTTTTGTTTTATTGGGAAATAAATGTGACTATGTAGATAAATGGATGAACCTGAATCCCGAGTTCAGGATCAGCCTGAGGTCTGGGTAGGAGGCATTCATGACCTACTCTAAGCTACTTGGGCAGCTGCTCTTAGCTCAGTCTGGATCCTAGCACATCGAAAGTCAAATTGAGGCTACCTACAAGTTTCAAAATCAGCTTCGTTGTAAAGCAAATGCAAAATTGCTTGGCTTTAGCAGAATTAGTGTTTGTAAGGTATCTGAGTGCAGCGTGTACTGCATCTGGTGGGGGAAAAAAAAAGGGTGTTTTCATACTGTACTTATTTATTTTTTCACTTTGATTTTTTTTTTTTTTCTATATCACACAGTTCTCAGCCCTTACTGAGAGAGAAGGATTCTGGCATTTCTCGATGTAAATAAGTATTGCTAATTTAAGAATCACATTTCAAGGTTTGGTTTTACCACCAAGTACCATGTATTCTTCGTTTGGGAATCTAAATTCTTATCAATATATAGAACATACAGCTTAAAAATAAAATGGTTGTGATCATGAGATAAAACTTAACATATGACTGAAAATGACTGATAGCAATTGTTGTACTTGAGTACACCGGTATGAAATCGAACCATTTGGAATAACGAACAAGTTAAACGATAGGACCACTGAAAAATTGTCATCTGTTACTCTGACAGGTTTCGTGTGTTAGGAAAATGATTAGTGGATGAAGTAGATGATTTGTGTCCAGTTCTGGGCTCCTCAGTACAAAAAAGAGAGGGGTCTCCTGCAAAGAGCCAGCAGAGGGCCACAAAGATGATAAAGGCCTGGAGCACCTCTCCTATGAGGAAAGGCTGAGGAACTTCCATCTGTTCAGCCTTGAGAAAAGAATACTGAGAGGTGATCTTATTAATGTTTATAAATATCATAAGTGCGGAAATCAAAGGGACAAGGCCAACCTCTTTCCAGTGGACTGTGCAGACAGAACAAGGGGAAATGGCCATAAACTTGAACATAGGAAATTCTGCACCAATATGTGAAAGAATTTCTTCATGGTAAGGGTGACAGAGCACTAGAACAGGAGCACTGCCGAGAGAGGTTGTGGATTCTCCTTCTCTGGAGATATTCGAGACCGGCCTGGATGCCTACTTGTGCAGCCTGCCGTAGGGGGCCTGCTTTGCAGGGGGGTTGGACTCAGTGATCTCTGGAGTCCCTTCCAGCCTCTACTATTCTATTATTCCATGATACTTTGAAAGGAAAGGAAGGTGGCAAAGACATGTACTTTATCCTACTGCTCTTAGCTTTTTCACCGTTGCATAGCAGTGCTGTACATATTCACATACTGATGAGATGGAAAAACCTTCCTTCATTAGCAATGGTCTAATATGTACACGGCACAGAGTAAAGATGCTAGGGATGCCAGTCATGCTGCTTCAGGGGAAAGGGAATGCAATTTCAGAAAGAGCAGAGCAGGAGGACATCAGCATCCATCTGCCCAAGCAGGAAAATGACACAGCGTTGAGCACAAAGCCATTTGTAATTCTTAATTTTTGAGACTGCCAAATGCAGTGGGAAGTTAGCTGCTTTTGATGCAGCAGTCAAAGGGTCAAATTCTTTTCCCTGCTGCTCGAGCGTAGCTCTGTGGCAGTCTGCTGGGCTCCGCCAGTGAAACTGAAGAGGAGGGTTTGGCTTGCAGCCTGTTTTTAATCTGCACGTATGGTATCAATTTTGGAAGCATTTTCTGGTTGTCCTCACAGTTATAAAAGGGTAGAAAAATATATTTATTCTCTTTGCCGTTTAAAAACCAGGCTTTTGTTAACTCACGTGTGTTAATTCACAATCTAAAAAGTACAATAATGATCTTGATTCTGTGTGTTTTGTCATGGGATTGGTCTTTCTATTTACAGATGTCTCTGTTGTCAGTCCTACGGGAAAGGTTTCTCCAGAGAAACCAGCTTGCCACAGTGGATTCCAGTTCTCTCATACTTACATCTGGCACCAAGTCCAACGGATCGCTAATCTGCCAGTCCCCCTTCTGATCACAGGCACTGGAGTCTCCAGCCCGTTATCCTTCTTTCTCATCTGGCTTTTCCTTAGTGTGTTCATACTGTTGTTGTTTACTTGTATGTGAGGACTATCATGGAGCATGGCATGTTGGCAGTAATTGTTTATGCTGACAACTTGTTAAATGTAACGGGCTGCCACAGAGGGAGCATCTCCTCATGCTCACCAAAATCTTCAGCTCTGTTGTGATGGATAGAACAGAATAGAACAGTTCAATTGGGAGAGAACTTTGAAGACCATCTTGCTCAACTGCCTGACCAAAAGTTAACATCTAAGGTGAGGCTATCCCACTGCTGTGCTAAGTTAATGCATTTTGTCTTTGGGTTAGATTCTCACTAGGGCACAGGGCTGTGGAGAAGCTGCCTGTAGCTAGAATCTCAACTTTGCAGATAACATTCGTATTTTCTGCAGCTTTCAAGTGAACTTAGTATGAGAGACAAAACAAGATCTTCTAGTTGATTTCTATCTTTCTTCTATGCTTTCTCATCTGGTTCCTAATTTTTATTCTCTCCCAATCACAGAATCATAAGGATTGGAAGGGGCCTCTGGAGATCATCTAGCCCAACCCCCTGCTAAAGCAGACTCCCTAGAGTTGGTTGCACAGGAAAACATTCACAGGTAGGTTTTCAGTATCTCCATAGAAGGAGACTCAACAACTTTGCTATGCAGCCTGTTCCAGTGCTCTATCATCCTTTCAGTAAAGAAGTTCTTTATGTTCAGATGAAACTTCCTGTGTTCTAGTTTATGCCCATTGCCTCTTGTCCTGTTACTGGGTACTACCAAAATGATTCTGGCCTCATCCGCTTGACACTCAACTTTTAGATACTTCATGAATATTGATAAGATTCCCCCTCAATTGTCTATTTTACTGAAGAGCCCCCGGTCTCTCAGCCTTTCCTCATAAGGGAGATGCTCCAGGCCTCTCATAATCATTGTAGCCCTTTGCTAGACTTACTTCTTTCTTTGTCTTTCTGCCTCCTTTTTGTACTCCCCTCCTTTTTTTTTGCCTCTTTCATCTATCCTGGCTGTACAGACCTATTGGTTCTTGCATCTTTTAATAGGCCTAAACTCTTCACTAGCATGAGTACTTCAATATATCACAGAATCATGGAGCGGTTTGGGTTGCAAGGGACCTTTAAGATCATCTAGTTCCAACCTGCTATAGGCAGGGAATCCTCCCACTAGACCAGGTTGCTCAAAGCTCCATCCAGCCTTGCCTTGAGTGATTCCAGGGAAGAAGCGTCCACCACCTTGCCAGGCAAACTGTTTCAGTGTCTCACCACCCTCATAGTAAAGAATTTCTTCCTGATATCTAATCTAGATCTATGCTCTTCCAGTTTAAAGCCATTCCCTCTAGTCCTGTCTCTATTGCAATAAGATGCAACAAGATTATCTAAATAATAATAAATAATAAATGCAATAAGACTATTATTTAAGAAGCAGCTGAACAATAGTGACTGAATATGATAACTTTGTTTTAGTTATGCTGATAGTTATCTTTAGATATGCTAATGGGAAGTAAGATAACTGGAAAACATACTAGGTGAGAAAACTCTGAGGTAGGGAAATGAGCCAGTGTTGTTGGGTGCAGGTTCATAAAGACAGCCCTATCAGATCCAGCCAGCAGATACACGTACTGTCTTGAATTTCTGCTGGCAGCTGTCCGTGTGTGCTAACGCTATTATTGTAGGTTAACAAATCACTGACTTTCTCCTTTTTTCCAGCAAATTAGTGCTGTAGTTGCTTCTAGCAATTTTGCTAGACCCACTGACACTGTATTATTAGTAGTTAATTATGATTAACATAGGAAAAAAAGCTGGAAGTTGCTGATGGTTTCTGGACCACAGCGCTGCTCTGGTACATTGTGAAATATGTATCATCTGTGTCATGCTGTTTTAGATTTCTCTCTTATGGAAAACTGTTTTCTAACTGCTGAATGAACCAAAATTATCTGCTAACATATTTCTCACATAAACAAGCTTTAACACCTCCAGTTCATTGCATCCGTGTCTCTGTTCCAAGAACTGAGGTTGCCTGAAACAGGGTATTTTTAAAAAATAAAGGAAAATTTGAGACTATTGAAAATTATCACATGATTATGAACATCATGGCCTTAACTTCACCAACTGCTTTATCTTTGAAAATGAGAGAATTTATTTTGGAAATACATTTACAACATACAACATGGTTAGGAAACCAACACACGTTCTTAACTGTTTACCTGAAACATCAGCTTTTTTAATGACCAAGTCAGATTTGCCACTGGTGGAATACAGGTTTCTTTACCCATCATGCCGATTCTGGCTGTCTTACTATCAAACACTATGACAATTCCAGTTCTTTTATGTCTTTGGCTCTGCAGTCTGACTAGTTTGGTTGTGATTGTAAGTATGAAGCCATTTCCATCATTTTCATGTTTAAATTCTAATAGTGGTAGCAACAGTGGGAAATTACTGCTAATTATGCCACTGAACATAAGCATACCAGATGCCTTGGGTGTCTGGATTTTATCACTGCACTGCGAGACGTGCTCTAGCCATTGTGCACATCACAGATTTAATGTGCATGCCCCAGTAGACAATAATGGCTCAGTATCACTGAGACGGGTTTATGGTATGTCCAGAACCTCAGGCTGTGTTGTGCTGCACAAGACTGCCAGTTCTTAAACAATGATGTTCTAAGTCTCTGCATAACTCTTGCACGGCTGGTGGGTTAAACAAGGCTGCTGAAAATTTTTCCTGAGATTTAAGGATTTTTATGCAAGAGAAATTATGACAGCATTTTATCCAGTACAAGAAAGATGCAGAGCTGTTGAAGAGGGTCCAGAACAGGGCCACAAAGACAGTCAAAGGGCTGGAGCACCTCTCCTACAAACACAGGCTGAGGGATCTGGGCTTGTTCAGCCTGGAGAATAGAAGGCTCCAGGGAGTCCTCATTGCAGCCTTCCAGTACTTAAAGAGAGCTTATAAACAGGTTGGAAATCTGTTTCTTCCATGGGTGGACAAGACAAGAGGGAATGGTTTTAAACTGAAAGAAGGAAGATTTATATTAGATACTGGGGTAGATTTTTTACTGAGAGTGTGGTGAGTGTGAGTGTGGCACAACTGCCCAACATGTTATGTGTGTCCCATCCCTGGAGGTGCTTAAGGCCAGGTGAATGGGGCCCTGGGCAGCCCAACTCAGTGAGTGGCAGCTCTGCCCACAGCACTGGGTTGGAACTGGGTGGGCTTTGAGGTGCCTTCCAACCCAAACTGTTCTGTGATTCTCTGATTCTATGAAAAGACTGTTTCAAGGCCAATCAAAATGTAAAGAAACCCGTAGAAAATAAACATAGTTAATGGCTTCACACACTCAAGACTAGATTAATCAGGCAAAAATTCTTTAAATGAATCTGTCTAATGAAAATGACATGTCTGTACACAGTATGCTTTAATCTCTTTCCTGCAGAATCTAATGAGACTATGAAAGAGCTCACAATTGTATTAAACAAACATGGTTGTTTGGTTCTACCAAGCTTTGGTTTCAGCCATGGAATTCATTAAAACAGTGTGTTCTGTGTATTGCCAGGAGGCCACCAGTGCCTGCTTGAGTCTGGTTCCTGGCCTTCATTTTCTCTCTCCAAGTCTGCTGATTGGAAGCTGTTCAAATATTTACAGTTAACTTATATATTTAACATTGCATAAATATTTAACATTATTGTTCTCACAGCTGAGAGTACTTTCACAGGAGTTCTCAATTGTATTCTTAGGTAATTATCAACTAACTTATTTTACATACCTTCAGTTGATTAATTGTAAATAACTACCAAAGAGTATGAAATGAAAAGATTTTCCCCTCAATTAAAGAAAATTTAAATGCATTTGGAAACCTCTGTAGGATTTGAGGTAAGCTTTTCCTATGATGGGAATGTTTGAGGGGGTCATCTCATGCAGCTACTCCACTGTGTATGTTCACAGTGAATTACATAGACTGTTTGTAAATTTCTAGTCTGATGTTCCAATTGCTTTTATAGGTGCAGCTTAGGTTGAATTTTTCTACGGTATTATTCCCTCCCAATGCTATGTGTCCTTTCATGCTTCTTAAGTAGGAAAATAGTAATCAATCCACAAAGGTCCAACTCAGCATATCTATAATCTGTATGTTTAGAAATTGTATTTCACCCCCATTTTGGTTTTGGCTGACTGTAAGCACCTTGGTTTGTAAAGGCCTAAGTGTCAGGCCAACTCCTGTGGTAGGGTCCCTGTCTAGAATCGAGTAATTGTACCTTCTTTGCGTGACTGCTATGAGCAACTTTGGAGATATTCTTAGAACAGACCTACCTGGAGAGGGCCTACTAAAGCAACAGTGGCTGCTGTTCTGTCTGTGCTAAGCAGGAAAGGGGGGCAAGATAGCGACTACAACATTTCTCCTCTTGAGAAGTGAAAAACTCAGATTCAAATCTTGCCTTGGTCTGACAAGTAATTTGTCAATTGCTTTATTAGTCAGGTGTGCTGCAGAGTTAAACTTCAATCATCTTTGGTCATGTCTGCAACAAAGAACACCGAATAACCTGAGCTGCAGGGCAAGAGGTAGGCATGATTGCCTGCGAATGAGGTGGACATTCACTTGAGTGAATGGAGTTGTGTTCAACTTCATGTTCCTGGAACCACTTTGTACTTTTCCTAGTATTCCATCTCTGCTGTTCTGCTCTTGTTTAGGCATTGCTTTCAGGAGCGACCTGCAGTGTGGTTCCCAAGGAGACGCTCAGCCATCTGCTTCTAATGTCAAGTCATCTGAGCAGCAGAGAGCAAACAACTTGACCTCTTCCTCCCACTCCCTCTTCATTCATTGCTTTCATGAGTACTCCTTTTATCAGGTAGTTTTAAATGACATCAACTCAGTGTCTGACTTTTAAGCAGCTTCTGACTTAAAGGCTGAGTTTGGATTCCATTGTCAGATCTGTAACTTTTGCAGTGTGCTGTAAAAGGAGCCTTAACATCTGAGTTAGATTTTGGATCCCTCCCTGGTAGCCAGGCACCCACAAGTTAAGGACTGTGATGTTCAACTCTGTGGCCTTTACATCATTTTCAGTTTCACCCTTTGTATCTGTTGCAGTAAAGTCTTGCAGGTAGTTCTTGTATTCTGGCTTATCCTGTGGGAACATGAACATGCAGGTAAGCAGAGGATGATTTGAGGTTTGAGACAGCAATGCTTCAAGAGTACAGAATTCTACTTGGTAATTTAAACTTTGCCTTCATAATGATCTATTGCTCTGACATTTCTTAGAGACTTATTTCTTCTTCTTCTTTTCATGGAAGAGAAACGCAGTACAGTCAGAAGAACTAGATACATCCATTACTGAAATCACCTTCAAACCTGGGATACAAGTTGCAATGCAGTTGTGCAGTGCCTCTTCATTCTCCTGTGTCTTCTGCTGTGCGGTGTGCCACTGCAGGCTCATGGGAGGGCTTAGCAGAGCCAACAGCCTTCACATTTAAATTCCACAATGATTATACTGGCTTTACTTTGGAAGTTTATGACTGGTTCCTTTCCTTTCCCAGTGTACCTTTGTTATGTTCTTCTTGCCCAGCACCACATTCTGGCATCTCTAAGGATGCATGCACCAATGATAATCATGCACAAAATATTTCACACAGCTATATTGTAAAGTGACTGGGTAGTATGCATGTCAGAATGCAGCTGACAAGTATAAGCTTTCACCTATTTGTCTGCGCAAGGTTATGGGATAAGCCAGATGTGACTAATGATATTAGTTACCTCGTTAAAGGTAATTGAAGGAGAATCTGGAATTTCAGTGTTAAAGATCTAAAAAAAATATAGTTTTTATAATAGCAATTGGAACAGCAAGTAAATTTCAAATTAAAAAGTAAGAATGTTGCTGAAAGGCTATCTGCATGCGGAACGATTTGGTTGAGTTTCTTTACTGGCTAACCAATCCACCGCTGCAGGGCTTGGAAATGAAGCCAGGGGAACGACTCCTCCAGACTTTTAACATTGTTGTTAACTACCTTGGAGCGCTGGGTTCAAGATGTGTCTGCAGCTCCAGAACCCACCCGTGTTGACTCTCAGGATGGCAGACACAGACCTGCAGCCACCTGAACCAGGGGCGGTTGTGGGCTCTTCTCTGCTGGTGAGGGCTGCAGCCCCCGTATGCAACATGCCTGTGCACAGGCTTTTGCTGTGCAAAGTGAAATCTGCCATGCAAAGATTGTATCAGGCTGCTAAGTCTTGTATTCCTTAAGTGTGCTCACTGATGAGACACAAATAGCCTCCGAGCTAGTTGCGTGGTATGAGTGCAATAGTTATGGTGGTCAGATTTCTGTTGAAAGTACCGTGTAAAAGAGCCGAGAAATGTGAAACAGATGAAAAAGTTGTAAAACAGAGATGAGGAATAATGGCTGATCTCTTGATAACTTCAGAAATTGTCAGTGCCATGAAGTGAATGTGTTATTCTATGGCTGTAGAAGAAAGCATAAATGCGAAACAGGTTTTCTATTTTTTTCTGTGTTCAGTTGGTAAGAATTTGACCAGGCTCTGTCCATTTCATGTTACACTGACCTGCTGTTTTCTCTCATTTTGGGAAATGATTGAGACATTTTGTGTAATGCCTTTTGCAATACAAAGCATACATCTAGTTTAGCGCCTTGTTGGGTCATTGTGTCCCTCGTGGCAATGTGGTAGCTGCTTTGCACTGAAGCAGGTAAGTTTCCTGCTTTGCCCACATCTCATTCCCTCTGCCCTTGGCTCAGCATGCTTTCTGAAGCACTCCCTCTCATGGGAAGACCTCCTTCTACTCTGCAGCATGTCAGAGATCAGCCTGTCTCTCTCTCCTCCTAAGGGCAGGCAGAATGGCTCCATTACTAAGGGGGTGATGGGAATGGAGGACTTCAACCTCCCTGTATTACTCCTCTTTGGAGCCATGGGAAAGAAAGAAATCTCTACAATCTTCAGGGATTTACGGGGGAGCTCTAGGTCTCAAATATTTCCTTGTGCAGGCAAGGAGAGAGCATGCAGATAAAATGTGTGATGGTAAAACCCACATTTCCCTCTGTTAATAGCACTTATTCCTAGCATTGTAATCTTCCCTTTGCCATTTTACCATCTTCCTATCGTGCCCCTGCCAGCTGTGAACCACACAGGCAACCTATTTCAGAAGCTGAGCTTTGGCATTTCATTGAGTGTTTGCCACAGCTGGAATTGGAACTTCTGCCAGCATTTCATTGGCTCGATTACTGTTGCAAAATGACTGGAGCCACATTAGGTCAAATGATCTAATCCAGTTATTAGGGTGCTATATTCAGTTTTGAGAGAACCAAGACCAGTTATCACAAAATATATTGTAATGGGGACTTCTGAATTGCTTATAGGTGGCTCAATAGTATCCAAACCAACGAAAGAAGTTGCCATGAGGGACATCTTAAAGTGGGGAGATCATCGCTCAAAAGATAATTAAAATCATTAGCAAAATGCGGTTTTGAAAGTACATTGCTTTCAGTAGTGCTTTTTCCTAGCTCTGTTTGCTTGCACTGTAAGGTGTAAAGAGAAATAAATATCCTAAAACAAAGGTCCATCTGCATCTTCATAAGAACTAACTGATGTGAAAAAAATAGTAACCTCAGCTCTAAGGTTTTTTTTTTTTTTGTGTGTGTGTGTGTGTGTGTGTGTTGTTTAAAGCCCTACATAAATCAGGAGGAGGCCCACAAAGGGAAGACTGTTTGGTTTCAGGGACTGGTCTTGATTTTCTGCTAAGGATAATCAAGATCAGGAATCCATCTCTAATTAAAGGCAAACAAAAAATATGCAAGATTTTCACATACATTCTTTTCATACTCATAGTTTAACGTGTTATGTATACTGTACTCTTTTCCTTTAATTCAGCTCTCAAATTATGTGCAGACAGCTTCAGCTGCAGGGAAAGGTGGGAGTATGTAGGATATCTAGAATTTAACTGTTTCACTCCTACTACTAAAGGACCTGTTTCTTTATCAGAGGTATTCAGTAGAAATGTGGATTCTATTTTCTACAGAAAATCTCAGTGGTTCTGTGCGATTTTGGTTTTGTTGGCTATTTGTTTTGGTTTGGGTTTTTTTTTTTTTTTAATTTGTTTTTAATGAGTAGATCCTAGTGAAAATGTTGGTCTAACTTTGAAGAAAGATATGCTCGTAGTTTCTATAAATACAGTGCTTTTTCCTTGTCTGCTCCTGTTGTAGTTTGGGTTCTTTTTTTCCATGAAATATCATTCAAGTGAGTGAAATTTAAGCAGGATGTGGGTTTTGTCACTTTGATGATGATGTAGTATCCCAAGTTTTTCATTAAGAAATTAATATTGGCAGATTGGGTATTGCAGTAAACTGAACAAGCCTGAGCATGCGGTAGGACCACATTATTTTGCGTGCTGGTGTTCGAGTTCTCCTCTCTCCCTGCACAGTGCAATCTGGGGTTGATTTACAAAAATTCTTAGATTTCTCGCAGCAGCACCCCATAAGTTGAACTATTCCTCATGCTTTTGGCTCCCGTTCTGAGAGACATTGCTGACACTTCCATCACTGAGTCAGTATAGCCCAATCAGTCAATGTCTGATGTCTAGTTTTTAATAGAGGAAAAGGTTTCTGATGATAGATGTGGTTGCATTTAATTCTGTAGCAGTAAGATAGATGAACAATAAAGTTTGGCTGAGATAGTTCCACTCTGAGATCCTCTTCACCTAACACCCAGAGAACACTTACTTGCACAGCTTGACTTGGTCTGCTAAATGTGCTTTCCATGACTGAAGTTCTGTGTGTTGAACTGGATGCTGAGAGCCAGCACAGCCTTCATGAGGCCAGTTGTCCAGAGTGCTTTAAATCTTAAGCTCTGAGGAGAGGCATGACTCGGGGTAATTCCCAGTCAAGCTAAAGATTCAACATCTCCAGCAAAGCAGCTTCCTAGAAAACAAACAAAAAACATTAGGAACAATTTTCTCAAGCAAAAGAGTGAATGTCCTCCTCCTTCCCTGTATGAGAATCATTTTTTTGATAATAGCGTGTTATTTCCTTGGGCCATTGATGCACTAATAGAGGCATTCTGCAAATCATTTAAATTGATGTGGGTATTTGGGCGTACGTATATTTAACAAGTTTGTTTAAAAAAAGAAAAAGGGCTGTTCACTTGGTGAGTCAGCAGTGCATCCTTGGCTCTGCTTTTGTTCTTCTGCTCAGACAGACTCCACCATTTGCTCCTCTGAAAAAAGCGCACAGTAAGAGAAGGCTGAAAATGGAGAACTGGCAGCTAGAACAATAGTAATTCATAAGCACAGCACTGCAGAAGGGAGTTTGTAAGATAGAATAAATTGCTCATTCTTCCTGAAATGCCATGGAATTGTACCTCCTCCATGACGAGAACAAGTGCCCTTTGCTTTTTATCTGTCCCCAGCCCTGCAACACCACAGCACGCACCTCCTGGTGCTCAGGTTCACTGAGTTACTGCCACTCACGGCACTGCCCGCATTCTGTGCTGCCAGCCCATGGCCAACCCCATGGTTGGGGGTCGACCTTCCTGCAGAGCAGCTCCTGCACTGCCCCAGCTTCAGGGGGGACCTCATGGGTACCTTGGCATGTGTGGGTGTGCTCACCTGTGAGTCTAAAGATGGCCAGAAACAAACCAACAGGTTTCAGCAGTAAGGAATTAAATTGGTGAGCAGCTAGAATTGAGATCCTCAAAGAGTTTTGCTTCTCTAACTTGACTCTGAGGAAAAATAAAAAGCTTTTAATTAATAACTTGTTACAGTTTTTCATGTTAAGACCCATTAACACACCATGCTTGTTTCTGTCTTCTATGCCAAAGGACCCTCACTGTCCTAGTGCTTTGTGCCAGGACTGGGTTTGGGTACACAAGCCCTCCATGAACAACCCCCAGCTATCTGATGTGAGGGACACAGCTTGTCTGCCCACAGCGCTCCCAGGGCTCCTTACTGCTAGTTCCTTCATTTGGCCAATTTGCTCGGGTAACTGTGATCATGGTTTAGCTTTGAGTATGCAATCAGTCAAAAGCTGCCAGCCATTTCCATATAAGAAAGAAGCAGTTGTGTATGAGCTCTGTACTCATGAGGGCTGGCAAACTTGGTGTTCTGGACACAAGCATGCACAGGATGTGCATTATCCTGTACAGTGCATCTGCATTCTCTGACCTTCCTTTCACTGAAGTGTAAGAAGGAAAGAAAAAAGTTGTTGCACTTTCGAACACTGTAAAGTTTCAGTCTTTGTGGATAAAGTAAAGAAAAAATAAAAGTGAAATGCATGCAATTTTGAGTCATCTGCTAACTGACTATAAATCTACAACAGCCAATTTATCACTTCCACCAGGACTGCAGCAATTTAAGCAGGCAAGGGAGTGCAGCTGCCTGTGCCTGTTGCAGAGCCTGTAGACAAGTCAAGAGCTGAATGTAAATCAACAATGTCAGGCTGCTGTATAAGTTCAGAGCCCAGGCTTGGAGACGAGAGACCCTGTGTGAGCAAGGTCCTTTGTGGGAAGGTGTTCACTTGGGTGCTTAGGAGAAACCTCACTGCTCTCTATAACTATCTGAAAGGACGTGGTAGCAAGACAGAGTTTGGTATCTTCTGCCAGGTAACCAGTGACAGGACAAGAGGTAATGGCTTGAAGGTGTGTGTGTGGGGGGTAGTTCATGTTGGATATTAGGAAAAATTTATTCTCAGAAAGAGTGGTGAGGCACTGGCACAGGCTGTCCAGGGAGGTGGTGGAATCATCATTCCTGGAGGTGTTCAAGAACTGTGTGGATATGCACTGAGGGAGATGGTTAGTGGGCATGGTGGGGATAGGTTCATGATATGATGATCTTAGGGGTCGTATTCATCTTAAATGATTCTATGGTTCTAGCTGCTGTGCTTTGGGACACTTAAAGACTAAGAGCACTGGGAAGGATGAGGAGGACTCTTAACGTTTCTCACAAGGAAGGACTAAATGAAGTGGAGTTGTTTCATCTCAGAAGTGAGAAGAGTGAGGGGAAGGCTCAGGTACATGATCGCTTACATGTCTGCAGTGAATGTAGCAAGGTGAAGCAAGGAAGGTTCAAGTCTGATATTTGGAAAAACTCTCCTGAGAAGTGTGTGGACAAGTGTATGTATAATGCAATGGAATTGCCTAAAATCAATACATCTATTTCAACAAACAGTCCCACTGTGATTTGTTAACTGGGCAACGTTGTTTTATGTGAAATTCTAAATTTTAGAAGAATTTTGTATTTTATCTAAAGACACAAAGTTACAAATTTTTAACATCTTCAAAAAGGCTTGGAGCAGACAGCTTCAAGAAGTAGGTCTCTATATGCAGGGCATGACAGTCCCGAGACAGCTTGTGAGATCAGTCTCTTTGCCCCCACCAACCTGTCTGAACTTACAGAGAGCACTTGGCATACAAGTCTGAACATTTGTAGTCCCTTGTGCTTTTCTAATTGTTTCAATTCAGACGTGCTTTTTTTTTTTAAGGCAAAAGAGCACACATACATTGAATTAATAAGGATGTAGTAATAAAGCTGAATCGCACTGCTCCAATACACATGGGCTATGAGTGTGCAAGGTTAGGAGTCCTGGGGTGCTTGGAGAGAACTGATTTACAAAACTGCAGGGGCCTCGCTGTAGGCTGATAACTCAGGGTGCCAGGTCAGTGGTGAGATATCTTCTTTAAGTGTTAGCCAAAATTTGTTGGCAGGCAGCAGAGAAGTGGATAGAGGATTCGAAGGTCAGATGTTGTTCCAAGTTTGTCACAAGAATGCATTAGGGAACAACAATATGGGGGTGGACAGAGCTGAGACACCAGATTTAAGCAGGAGACTGGTGCCTGATACCACTGTCTTTGCAGACGGGAGTGTGGATAAAAGGACATGAAACTACGATGCTGTTTTTCTTCAGGCTTCTGAAATAATGAAATAACTGTAGGGCTGCCCATAAAATATCACTGCTAATGCAGCTGTGTTCAGTACAGAAAACATGATGGCATACTTCAGTAGTTTTGAGGTGTGTCTGCTGAATGTCACATACATTCCTGTCGGAATCTACTTAAAAGCAGGACAGATATTAACAGCCTGAACAGAAGGACATAAATACTGTAAAAGCTCTGCATAATCAGGCCAGAGGACCATCTCATCTTGTAGATTTTCTCTTCAGCGGCATGAATAAATATAGCTGCTCTTTAGTGAGACCATGCAAACATGATCACCTCCTCTGGTCTATTCCCCTTGTATTGCCCCACTGTAGGATGGCTCACAGATGTTAAAGGGTGCACTCCGTTCTGTTTTCTTCCTGTTTATGGACCTACTATCCACAACTTTGTGTGATCCTTTCTGAATCTGCCTATGCTATGTATTTCCACAATCTCCCATGGTAGAAACTTCCACAACTTTATATGAGCTGTAGTGAGATTTTTCATGAGAGGGACCCCTGAGCGTGGCTTTCTGATTTTCTTTCTAGAAAGTTTTTGTTCCTGAACCTCGGTCACTTCAAAATAACACCTTTGTAACGTGGAGCCAAGGGTGGTGTTTTCCCTCTGCCCCTTATTTGCACTTATTTATAGGCTTTCTGCTGGCTACTGATGGCTCTGCACAGAGGCAAAAGCATCATCTCGGCCTTTCATCCACTTTCTTCCATCTGGTGTATCTTAAGATGGTGTCCATGTTTCACCGTGTAGTAACAAAATTAGTCAAGATGTTAATGAAACCAATGCTCTCCCATCTCTGTGGCAGGAGAAGCTGCTGGTGGAGCTCCCCATGGCTCTCCCATGTCCTCCTTGCAGAAGGTTTTGAGCGCATTCTGCTGATAAAAGGTGAGTACAACTCATAACTTCCAGTGATTTCCAGGTAGTTCTTGAATGTTCACAGTTGATTTTTCTTCCCCTAGGGGTGGACTGACTCAGAAATGCACTCTGCAGCCATTCAGCCACACTGAATTTTCTATCATGGGAGAGAAAGAAATGGAAAAAGCCTTTCGCCTTGTTAACAGAGCAAATTGAATTTTCTGTGGTTGGCAATATTACATCTTCTTGGTGTCATTTTTACAATACCTTTCTGATTCTAACCATACAGTAAACTATGTCCAGAGGTGTGATTTCAAAGCTCACATCTGGAGCTTCTATGCATTTACTTTATTAAATTTGAGGGTGGTGATGGTAGCTCACTACGTACTACTGCTGCCAGAAAAAAGGTTCAATTTAGAAGTAAATATGAAAAGCTTCAACGTTTGTTTTCTGCAATAGAGGTTATTTGACTAATTGGAAGAGGTTTGTACGTGGGGTGGGGAGAGGCAGGCTCTTTCTGGGGGAGCACAGTGGAGGGGGGGACAATCATTGACAGCTATTTATAGGTTTCCAAGAAGCAGTTGTCAAGAAAAAAAGGTATTAGAATGGTTAGAAAAGTGATTTTTAAAAAAATCTTTATTCAGCATGAATTAAGATTTTAAATATTCATATATTTAAGCAGATATATATGGATTCTGAGAAGAATATCTGTTTGTTTTACGTTTACAGATATTCTTATGTACATTTAATCTACTTGTTGATAATTCTCTTTCTCTCAGCTTCCCTGCATGCCTGTCCCTGAACGGGGAGGGATCCTGTGCTAAGGGTGAATGCCTAGCTCCACCTATTTGCCTTTTTGTTTCACTCCATTTCTGCTTTTATTGCACAAATGGCCCTTCATCCCATGCTTCCTTAAAAGCTCAGATATTCAGAAGCAAACTTAATGCTTTCTTTAGCTCATGTTCCTACTGGACAAGTCCGCATAAGATGCAAAACATTAAAATTATTGGCATATAGAATGATTTTAATAGGATTATTTCGAAGAATCCCCTTTCTTCACTTCCTAAATTCTTCCAACTTATCAGCAGTGTCAGAGAAAAGAAGGCAGTGTGTGATATCTGTTGCACTTCTTATTTGCGGGCTCACTGTTTATTTTTATTTCTACTTGCTCACTCCTACTTTGTCGCTGAAATTGCAGAAACATCTGTCTCCCTTCATTGAGGAGAATCATTTATGAGTCCCAGATTTACCAACAGTATCAGTTACATCCAGCAAACCTCACTCTTGGTCTTATTAATTACTTTCCATCTGCTTTTCCCTCAGGCGTGTTGGTTAGCAGAAAAATGCTGACAATCAACAGTAATGGCTTCTTAAGTTAGTTAGTTATTAAGTCAAGCCTTTTGCAGATACAGTTTCAATAAATGCTTTTCTTTTTCTTTAGAAAGAATTGTACCTAGTTGAAAACAAAAATGTAATAATCCCAGAAACTGGGGTGGGGGTGGTGGGAATTTGCTTTTTAGCTGCAAGAAGCCCCACTTGTATTCTCAAATCATGTAAAGAACAGAGCTGCAGAAAGTGCTGTTGGAAGCAGTTACTGTGGGCAGAAGGAACTGGTCTTGCTAGGGTTGGGGGGTTGTGCTCATCTTTTTTGTTGTTGTTGTAGCGAACATTTATATTTTTATTTTCCCATGACTTTTCCCTCTGTTGGCTAGGTTGCTCCCTTGGTCTCCTACTGGGAAAGCAGCATTGAACTTGCAGTGCTGAAAAGATGATTAATGACAGGCAAAACTGTATACAACTTGCAGTTTATTTGGGGGGGTGAGGAGCATGCAGTGAAATGCCGCATTGGAGGATTCTGGGCAAATGGTGTGTGAAATTGTTGACAAATTGCCCTCATTAAGCACACTAAATGAATGCTTTCTTGAGGACATTGGCATGATATCACCATGTACAACATAACTTCTACTTGAAATTGCACGTGGTGCTATTCTTATCTTTTAATTTCTTGTAACAGCTCTAAGTTGTGATAAAGCCAACAATGTAGCTGTCTTCACTGCTCACTACGTGAGATGTGAAGGAAAATTGCTGAGGGAAACTTCCATGAGTGATTCTGAATTATTCATTAATTTATTCATTATAATGAGCCATTCTGAATCGGCTCACCAGAGTTCGTAAGTGCCAAGAGATGGATTTAAAAATGCCTTAATTTCCTCAGCCTTTAACTTGATTGCCATCAGTGAAGGGGCAGTTAGAGGACAGCAGTCAGAGAAGCCACAGTTATACAGAATGCATCTTTGGGTGCTGGTTAGCCTTGCTAACAGTAGCAATCATTCAAGAACAAAATGTCATAAAAATGGTGTTTGATGATGCAGTACATTTCATGGCATTCAGGTAAAGCCAGCATGATTTTCCCTACCATGTTGAATTTTGGTTATCAGACTAGGCGTCCCCACTACTGTGTCACTCTCCTTGCTCATCTTTGGGCACAAGCAGTGCCTGGACCTGTCTGTCTTATGCTTGCACTTCTTCCAAGCACATGTGTGAGGCTTGGAGTTGGAGCTAGCATTTGGCTTCGGTGCTGGGCTGCTGGCAGCAGCCCTTGGCACACATTCTTACAGCCATCACCTGCATTTTCCTGGCCTAGCTGGCTCAGGCAACCCGTGCCCCACAAGGTGCATGAGCAGCAGCAGAGGTGTGCTGGGTGGGGACACATGGGATGGGGGAAACTGCCAGGGACAGGGCTGCAGCCTGATCTTTGAAGGCATGGAGTAGCCTAGCTGTGGGGCAGGGAGGGTTTCCTGCTAAGGGATCCAGTGTGACAGTGAATGACCATGGCCTCTCTATTGCAGCATGCAGCTTTCATCACTGAGGCACTGGTAGAGGAGAGCAGCTCCTCCTCTTTACTCCCCAGCAGGCCACAGTGTGAAGACTATGGGAGCAGAACAGGCATGGATATGTCCCATCTGTTGTGGTGTGCAAAAGGACATTGCCTATGCCATACCGTGCCATCACGAGTTCTGTCTGGGCTGCATCTTGCACTGGGACAGGCAGAAAGAGAGCTGCCTGCTCTGCAGGAGGGTCATGACTGTCATTCAGGTTGCTGTGTGGAATGGTGATGTTGACCTGGGCTTTACAATCTGCCTCCCAGCACCATCAGTACCTCCCTGCTTCCTGGCAGGCACTGCTTCTATGCCATTCCTACTGCCCTTTCTGCTGTTGCCAGATGAGCAGGAGCCCGAGGAGACAAAGTAGGAGCTTATGGCGACTAGTCTCCTGCCTGAGGCCGGGGCATCCCATGTCTGGGACACAGTGGTGGTCAGCAGTGGCAGTGGAGAATCTCATCCTGAATGCCCTGTGTGACACTGAGCTGGACAGGAAGGCCCTGATCCAGCAGCTTTGGCCTGCAATGGGTGACAGAATGCAGATGCTCAGCCAGGGACTCATTGACACCACTGTGTGCCAGTGGGGTGAAGAGGGCTACTGTCAGCCAGGCCAATAGGGTGTCCATGTGTCTGGCTGCCCTTGGCTTAAAGCCTTCCCATGAGTGATTCTCACCTCAAGGCCCATTATGAACACTGTCCTTTAGAAGAACAAAGAAAAGAAGCAGATTTTAGAAGCATTTCTAAATATAACCTTCTAGTGACATTGGTCATTAGAATGGGTATATTTGGACTGGACGCTGGGTTTTAAGATGTTGTTCAAAACACACACAAGAAACACATTCATCCTGAGACTCTTTCAAAATGCAATCTGACAGTTTTAGATGACATTTAATGACTGAATCTTCAAAAATAATTTTAAAAGAATCATGCAGATTTTGGATACAGAATGACACTAAAAGTATGTGTCAATTTGGGAATTGTGCCTGCTAAACAGATGTACTGTGGTCTGCAGAGATTTCTAGGGAAAAAAAAAAAGCAAGAAGTGGACAAATGTGAAGCATTCAGTCTTTATGTGCAAATAAAAATGAGTGATTGTGGGTCAGAGTCCGATGTGCTTACTCAGATTTAATACTATTCTCTCCATGCAAAGACTTATTCAGTGGCAGTTCTGACAGAATTTGAATAAGATGTTATTCAGTGTTAAAAGCATCAAAACTGGTTCTGAAAAACAAAAATATGTGAAATGTTCTTGAACTGCCAGTAAGGAAACCCTGATCCAACAAATGCTGAGCATCTTCTTATTCCATTGTCTTCTCCCCGTGCACAGGAACTCAGCTTACTTTAGACAGCTTACCAGAAGTATGCTGACATAGGATCAGGCAGTACCTAAACAACACCCTGCTTTCTCTTTCAGAAGAATCGTTTGGTTATATCTCAATTTCATGAGCTTTTATCAGGCTTTCGTTTCCTACTGTCACATACTGGGTTATTTGGTTTATTTTCTTGCTTGGGAGTAAGAGTGGAAGCATTTTGCTCACTGCCACAAAGTGTGCACTCCAGTTTCCAACATGGAGAGAAATCTCAGATGAGCTCCATCGCCCTGGTAAACTGCTTTCCTGAATCCCATGTCTCCCCTAATATAAAAATGTACATAGTCTGTGCCCGTGGTGTGCTGACGCTGAAGCTGGATGGGAGGTGTATGTGGGATTTGGACTTGACTTCACTAGGAAGGAACTCAAACCATCTAAGCTACTCTTGCAAACTGTATATAACATGTCCTCATTGATCACCATCCTTTCTGTCCAGGATCGTCTGGAGTCACCTCCCTACTGGTGAGTAGTGATAACAAATATAGAGATTATCAGTGCCTGTGATGTTCCTATTCTCTGACTGATGGCTCAGTCCCAAGTGATTGCTGTTGGAGTAGACCTTTTTTAGCTACTAATGCCTTGATGATCCACTGCTTCTACTGCGACATCCACTTTAATTGCAGCATAGACTTGAGTTTTGGGACTGGCTCTTGTAATGTGTATCTTAATGTCTTGCAGTGTTGCAACCAGAGGGAAAAAGCTGAAGTTCACAGTTTCTGCCTTAGGTTGAGACTCTGGCTCATGATTCTCTAGCAAAAGGCTGTGGCAATTTAAGATCCCACTGTTGTTCACCTGTTTGTGGCATCTATCTATCACCCCTGAAGCTGGGGCGAAGAGGATTGTGATTAGGTGTTCATCATTCAAATATGCTGACACAAACCTGCTTACTAAGATTGTTAATGGTTTAAGTGGCACCTGGCACCTTGAATGAGGGGCAACACTCAGATGTCAAGCCCTGCTAAAAACAGTGCAGTGTCTTCTTACACAGGAGAACACACAACTTGGGCTGGTGAAAACCCAGTACTTTCAGAGCAAGATCTACTAGAAGAAATCCATTCAAGGCTTTTAAACTGTTCATGGCTGTTTTTAATATGAAATTGGCAGTTAGAAGATGTCAGCTTTGATAATGAAATGTTTAAACTTATGCCATTAATTTGGATATTCCTTTAAGAAATATAATACCAGATTTTGACATAGCAAGAAAAGATAACAGAGTGGAAAAAACATCTAAAGAGAAAATAACCAGGGCCTTAGCAATAGACAACAATTCTATATAGAATCCAAGGTTTTATGTCAGACACTCCTATAGCGATTGCTACCGCTCTCTGCTTGGACTGTTTCATCTCATTCCCAGGGGAAAGAGATGAGTTAGGAACCTGATTTCAGCGGTCTGCCCGCTGATATGAAGACCTGCTCTTCATTTCATTCCATCGTATACTGAAGAAAGGACCTACCTTTGTCTGGCACACTCTTTGCACTATGTTCAGGTATCTCTTTCAATCTGGCTTTGTGGTAATAAATGAACAGACTTCTCCTGGGGCAAAGTGAGAGGCAAATTGTGCAGCAAAAGGCAGCATCTCACAAAACAGAAGTATCAATGAAAATCAAATTGAAAAAGGAACGCTTCGACTGTCGGCTCACTTCCTGATAAGGTCCCTGTAATAGTTCTCCTAACAGTCAAGGACATGTGCAAGTGATTTAACATCTGTGAGCAAAAATATTCAGAACAATAGATCTGAATGATAGAAAAGAAGCAATGACACTACATTTCCTAGAAGCAATTGACTGATTTTAATTAAGCCAGAAATTAGCCTGCTAGCTGATGGCTCATAAAACGTCTGGAAAAATCAGCTGCAGGCTAATTGTGCTGGCTTTACATGTGGACACTGTCCTCATGGTGAATTTTTAAATTAATCATGGACACATGGGATAAGGCAGGCTGCCTGTGGGGGATGAAAGCGGGGAGGGGCAGGGGGCCTTCTGCTGAACCTGGTTGTTCTGTGTGCTGCAGCCACGCTGCTGGGACATTTGCCACAGACAGAAAAACTGCTCCGCACTGACTTGAAAAACCTCCTAGCAGAACCCAGAGATTAGGCTGTCCTGCTGTGCAAGAGGAAGCATGCATGCTTTTCATAGGTTTGAACAGTTCCATCACATCGGGACAGTTGCCATCATTATGCTCTGTGAACACCTGGTGTTTGTGCATTAGCTTTGTTTCAACAGGTTGATGCTGATGGTTGCCCACAGTTGCACTTTTCCTGCACAAGTAGTCCAGGTCACAGTACTGAAAGAACTTCTTGGTAATGCTTCTTCATGCAGCCACTTTCCAAGAGTATCATCTGTTAATAACAAAGTTCTGGTTCTTGCCAGAATATTGTAGGATGTGGTGCCAGAATGACGGCAGCACTGCTGCCAGTACAGATGCCATTCATTGCCTTTGCCTTCAAGAGAAGGTGAATAGCTTGCTTTCAGTGGGCACAGGCTGCCTTGACAGCCCAGCAACCGAGATATCTGCCAGAGCTAAGGGAAGACCTAAAAGCATCAAAGAGCCAAGAGTGACACAAGTTACGTGAGCCAGCAGTGTGCAGTTGCAGCCCAGAAGACCAACAGTATCCTGGGTTGCATCAGAAGAGGGGTGGCCAGCAGGGAGAGGGAGAGGATTGTACCCCTCTGCTCTGCTCTCATGGGGACCAAACTGCAGCACTGCTTCCAGGCCTGGGGCCCACAGCACAAGAAAGACAGGGAGCTGTTGGAGTGGGTCCAGAAGAGAGCCACGAAAATAGTCAGAGGTCTGAAGCACCTCTCCTATGAAGACAGACTGAGGGAGCTGGGCTTGTTCAACCTGGAGAAAGCTCTGAGATGTCCTCACTGTGGTTGTCCAGGATTTAAATGAGGAGTGAGACAAACTCTTTACACAATTTGATACTGATAGGACAAAGGGAGAATTGTTTTAAACTAAAATAGGGGGAATTTAGCTTAGATATTAGGAAATTCTTCACTTGGAGGGTAGTTAGGTCCTGGCACAGGTCACCCAGAGAAGTTGTGGGTGCCCCATCCCTTGAGGTGCTCAAGTTCAGGTTGGATGGGGCCCTGGGCAGCCTGATCCAGTGGATGGCAGCTCTGCCCATGGCATGGGGTTGGAACTAGATGGGCTTTAAGGCCGATTCGAACTTAAGCCACATATGAAAGATGTTTTTTCACCTGGTAAGCCCCAGGCAGAGCTATCAGTGAATTTTTTATTGAAAACCAGGGACATCATATCTGAGTATGAAGGAAGTCTAGGCTTTGTGTGCAGAAATGCATTGCTAAGGAAAAAAAGAAGCATTTGGACTGCAGGTTGCACAGCTCAGATACAATAGTTCACAAAGCTCTGAAATAGAATAAAACTTTCTGGAAGAAACTTGGTGAAACACTCTTTTGTGTCGCTAACTTGTGCTGCCTCTCTTTATGTAAGGAATAAAGAACTGGGTGGGAGCCCTTTAGGGCTGAACTATTCAAGAGCCACTGCCTGTGAATTCTGTTAGGATGTTTTGCATTAACATCACTCTGAGGCAGAATAATGGAACTGGAGCAGTGGAGAGAAAAGTTGCTTAGGGGAGCACTGATAAAGTCTGAATGTACAGAGAAATTAGCAGGAATTAATGCTGAGGAAAAAAAATCTGTGGAAGTGCAAAAGGTTGCTGGTTGCCACCTTGGAAGGGAAGGCACCAGAGGAAGAAAGCAGGAGGAGATGACTAGCAGGGCTGAAGAAAATTTGTTGAGTCTCTGGGATAAACTGAGCCCGAGATGTGCCAGATGAGAAGAGCAGGCTGTGAAATGAGGCATTGGTGTGCACGTGGTGTGGCAGGCACTGTTTTTACCAGAGGTGGACCAACATCAGAGCAGAAGGAACAGTGCTTACAGAGATAGTTAGAAACAGTTGGTCTATTCAACTCCTCTTCAGGGAGAGTTCAGTATCCACTATGCAAAGCTTGGACACAAAGACTGTTTTTACAGAGGGGAAACCTGGCCAAATGGTGTGCTGAATGGTGTGCTGCAGCAGGGTTCCTAAGAACAAAGACAGTGTAGACATCTCCGTGGCAGTCGGAAAATCTTCTGTTGCCATCACTTTTTCATTTAGTCCAACTAACAGCAGTCAGTTTAGCAGAACAGAAGTTTCCAGCCCTAGAAATGTTTGCTAGAGATGTCATTGAGATGAGGCAATGTATCTCCACGAGTTCATTCTTTGCTCCGTTCTTGGAGCCCACACCAGCCAACTCTGTGTTTTAGACCAAACAAAAAAAAACACCCATTAAAATTGCAAGGTCAGACATAAGCTATGAAATGCCAGAATTAATTTTGCTGGTATATCCCTACTTTGTCTGCATTGTGCTTATGCATTATAATGCCATAATTTACATAATCGCAAACTGCTTCTGGGAAATGAAGTGGTTTTGCAGTGCTGGCTGTGGGCCCTGGCCTTGTTTGCTGTGGAAGGTGTACTGTGGACAAGGCAGGGGAATTTGGGATGGTGGTTCTGGAGTTGCACACAGTCTTCATTCTTGTCTTGTCGAACACTTCAGACTTAAGAGCTTGACTTTGCAAGCTCACTATTCTTTTCAACAGATTTTATGTGTAATGTAGAACATGTTCCAACACAGTCTGAGGTTTATTTATTGCTTTTGTTGTTAGAAGAAGGAAAAAAATTGGTCCAAGTGAGAATTTTCTCCTATAAAACTGAAAAATCAGCAAAAAATGTCTTACGATCTCGGCTTGGTTGAAATCTTGTTGAGATTTAAATTAACTGAATTTCTGAAAGGAGCTTCAAATAAAATTGGGTTGTTGTTTGATAGAACTGCCTGTGCTTCATCTGTTCTGCAATTCTGTCGGCACCAATCCTAAGACAAATTTGTTCAAGTCCAAAGTGTCCTAGAACATGAGCACCACCTAGATTTAGAGCATTTTAACCAAATCTATCAAAGTCACTGTGGAGTTAGAGCCTTTCCTTAGCTGGAGCAGCCTGACCCCATGGGAAGATACAGCGTGAGAGTTCAGAGAAGCAGAACAGAGTCTACCAGAAGTTCTACTTCTCCAAATACAACCTGAGCTATCCTTAGGTCCTGCAGACTCTTAGCCATGTAGCTCAATTGATGCATCATTATGGTAAGGCTGCTTATGAGAAGAATGATGTACTCCCAGGTCATATGGCAATGCGGCTTCAACTCTTATCTGTAATGATAACGATAAGCTAGACATTTCTTTCCTGTGGGAGGTAGGTAATATTCATGGATCATTTTGCAGTCAATAAAACAATATGCTTTTGATAATTGCTTTAAGTTGCCAGTAACTTGTTAGTCAAATTTCTTTTGGATTCTTTTTCACTTTAGAGTGCCCAAAAGCAGTCAACACATGTTATTATGGAGTGTTCAAAAAAATATATGTAGCCATATGAACATGCTGATGTAAAAGTAGAATTAATTAGAAAAATATTATTTGGCTTCTTCTTTTCTTAAAAAAAAAAAATTAAAAATTATTCATTGTCTTATTTAAATGTGAAGTCTGAAAATAAATGCTTAAAGTTTCTCAGGTGTGAAAAATCAGAGTTTTGTATGCCAAATAGGAAAATAGTCTTAGTTTTGTTGCTGGGATTTGATGGTTTGGGATACAAATGCCTTTTCAACTGAAATTCAGCATAAAGACAGTTGGAAGTAGCTGGAAGTATTTCATTTTTTTTTTTAATTTCAGAAAGGAAAACTTAGACTTAAACTGAAGGAGGAAAGAAAAAAAAATCCAACAACCCACAACTGTGGCAAAAATCCCAGAGCAAAATAGTTAGTCTTGGAATTGCTGTGATGATGCCTTATGGAAATAGTACAGTTGCTTTCAAATTTCGTTATTTTTCCTTTATTCGTAGCCCTTTGTTTGGCTACTGCTTCCAAAATTGCTGTGGTTTTATTCATGGAAGAGAAACATGGTGCATCATGAGACATGTAATGCAGCACAAAGGGAGGCCCACGTTGAACAGAGATGTAATAAAAATGCTCCCAAGAAGGACTCTAGCAGCACATCCAAACATAAACATTTCAGCCTACAGTTTTCTTGTCCTTCCTCAGCCCTAATAGTGTTTAAGTTCTTGCACTGGGATTGGAAACAAGTCTAAGAAGAATGCACTGCTGTCTTTACATGAAGAAGGAGAACGGCAATATAGGAAGGCACATGTCATATGATAAATCCTTCTCACTCTTCTAAGAACATTTGTTGATAGTTCTCTATCTCCTCCCATCTCAGGTGGGCATATACTGCTCATCTTAAGAGACAAACTATGATGTTACTTTAGTCCTAACAGAAAATACTTTATATCCTCTTGATGTTGAAAACGTGGCAGAACTGACATGCTTTCAGATCCTTTGCATCATTTTGAAGGCTAAGGTACCTTAAAGGTTTGTTATGAAATGAGTTTAATTAAGGAATTATATCATGTAGCTCTAGGAGCTAACCTCGGTCACAGCCAAGAGACATTGATCAGTGTTTGTGTACAAATATGTTTGTAGTTCAAGCCGAATGGTCTCCATATAAGCTGCTTACAAATAAGGTACCGATCAACTAGAAGATGACGATTAAATAAAAATGAAAAAAAAATGACACCACGCACACACAAAAAGCCCACAACCACCCAAGAAAAGGACTACTACATTACTTCACCAAGAATAGAAACAATGGAATGCTCTTCTCTGAAAATACCTTCTTAGGCATGAAAGTGGTGTTGAGCCCCAAACCATACGCCTATGCATAACAGGCCTCCCACTTTCCCACAGTGAATCCCTCAGTGAATTCTACAATAAACTGAGTGCTTGACACATGATGAGTGGCCCAAGCTGAGACTTGCACATCCTCTTTGCACCAGCTTTTTCCACCTTCTCCGTTCAAGTTGACACTTTTGGAGCTTATAAAACTCCAAGACTGACTGTCCTAGATGCCTTGCATAAAAGGGTCACTCATTCTCAGCAGTATCATCTGTGACAAATGCAGTTTTATGTCTTTGTACCAAAATGAGTTCTATATTGTACTGCTTCTCCATGTGTTCTCCTTTTCATTTTCCTCTCAAAGGAGTTTAACGCAGCAGGAATACTCATTTTTTTTTATCTGAAAGCTGCTCCTAAACCAAGATTTTCAAAATCATCCAAGATGTTCTTTCCTGTCTATTTTTTCCTTCTTCCCTTCTTCCCTCCCTCCCTCCTTCCTTTCTTCCTTCCCGCCTCTCTTTTCCTCCTCCCTTCCCTTCCC
>NW_024884253.1:70196227-70232089 GCF_019232065.1 Centrocercus urophasianus
CCTTCCCTTCCCTTCCCTTCCCTTCCCTTCCCTTCCCTCTTTCCTTTTTTCTTTCTCTTCCCTTCCTTCCTTCCTTCCTTCCTTCCTTCCTTCCTTCCTTCCTTCCTTCCTTCCTTCCTTCCCTTCTCCCTTATATCTTTCCTTCTTTCTTTCCTTTTGGTTTTGCTCGTGTCAATATTCCTGGGCTTTGTGCCATAAGCTCTATGGAATGGTAATTTGTTTGTCAAATGCCTTTATTCTTTACAGGGCTCCTTTGACAGCTGAACTTCATGTCTCACAAAATATCAATTTGTGCTGTTCTTAGAAACGCTTCTTGAGAAAGGGTTTCATTTCAACTATGTCACATCAGATTTTGAGTGTTTGTTCGCAGCAGCTCTGTTCTGTCTGAATCCCTAAACTACAGATATGAATTTGGGTCCGTGTGAGTTTCTGTCTCTAATCAGTCTATGAAATTTCTCATACACAAGAAAGGCTATTGTAGTCAATGCGTAAGTTAGAAGAGGGACTGCTGGCCTCTCTGGCCCTCCAACTCTGAGAGGAACACCTTCAGGTAGTCGAGTGCCATGAGATGTGCAGCACAGGACAAAACTAAGGAGGCTAGAGGTTGCCAAGGGAGCGGTTTGCAGTGGCTACTGCAATACTCCTGTCGCTGCATTTTAGGGTAAGATTCAGCACAGCTGGACTGCATATGGAGCAGGGACACAGGCTGATTGCATTGCAGCACAGCTGGAGACTAGCACTGCCCTGATGTTCCTCTCAGGGAAAGACAACATGGCCATCCATGGCCATTCTGAGCAAATCCATTTAATACTAGTGGTTAGTAATTAACTGCTGATTACAGAAAATTATATGTTTAGGCTAAGTCACACTGTCCTTCAGAAGAACCTCAGCTGGCAGTTTAATGAACCAAGCCCCTGAAATCATGATTTTCCTATTCCTCTGATTTGAGAGAACTGAGCAGGGGCTGTAGGCATCTTGAATCAGGACCATAGGGAGAACCTGTAACAATCTGCTATTTCATAGGATTAGAGTGTAATTAAAGTTGCCTGATGACTTGTCAGTCATTAGCACTGGTACTTATTTCAACTTGAGGTAATTAGCTCACCTCTTGATGAAAATGCATAATTTTTTCAAGTTAAATACTCACAAATCTTCACATTTTAGAATCTTTTTTTGTGGTGCTGTCAGTTTTCATATTCTAGGCTCTCTCATATGGCTCATGTTGCCATTGCAAATGTTGACAAAGACATCATTTGTTCAAAATTATCTGTATATGCAATAATTGTCTAGTGTGTATTGGGATAAATTTGGGAAAATGGGCTTTTTTATATGTAAGATTGTGTGCTTCAGAAAAAACTGTTCAACCTCTGGTTAAATCAAATCAGAATTCAAGCAATTTGTCTTTTTTAAGTAAGGACGTACAAACAATGAAGTGGCCATGGAAGGCGCCATGACAAGATGGAGACCAACTTTGCACATGGTCTGACAGCAATAGGACAATGGGGGGGGGGGGAGGGGGGAGGGAAGAGGTGAGAGGGAATGGTTTTAAACTAAAGGAGGGGAGATTAGGTGGATGTTAGGCGGAAATTCAGGTTAGATATCAGGGCGGTGAAGTGCTGGCACAGCTGCCATGTGGTACCCCATCCTTGGAGGCGCTCAAGGCCAGGCTGGATGGGGCCCTGGGCAGCCTGACCCGGTGGGTGGCAGCCCTGCCCATTGCACGAGGCTGGGGCTGGCTGGGTTTGAGGTCCCTTCCAATCCAAACCGTTCTGTGATTCTACAACGGAGCCTCTGCGAGCTTCAAGGTCTACTGAGGACCCACCAGAAAGTAAAACCGAATATCTGAGGCGCACAGACACCTCCCGCCCCCTGAACTGGGGCACCACACGCCTGTCCCGGCGCTGGTCGCCCTCAAGCCGGGCGCTGCGTCTTTAAAGGCCGGGGCCGGGGCTGGGCTTTCCCCCCCTCCCTTCCCCCCCCCCCCCCCCCAAGGCCCGGCGTGGGGCGCCGGGAGGAGGCGCCTGCTGCTAACAAAAGTCGGCGATCGGGGGCTGTGCCCGGTTTCCCTGCCCGGCAACAAGTGGCTGGAGGGGGCTGCCCAAGCTGCGAGGAGGGAGGGAACGAAGAAGGGAAGAAGAAGAAGAAGAAAAGCCAAGCCAAAGCCGAGCCCGCGCGCTGTGCGGCGGGTCCCGTGGATTACAAGTGGGGCAGGGAAGGCGCCTTCGCCTCGAGATGGTGGGCGGCGGGGAGCGGCGGTGAGCATGAAGGCGGCAGGATGGGTGCCAGCAACGGCAAGCAGTACGGCAGCGAAGGTGAGCAAAGAGAGGGGGGAACTCGACTTGGGGACAGCCGTAGCTCGGGGGCGGACACCCCTCCGCGTCGCCTATCGCCTGCCCGTGCCCTCATCCCGCGGCGCAAGTCGCGATAGTGCGGGAGTTGTTGCAATTGAGTTGCGCTCGTGAGGCTTTGTGAGGCTTCCCGACTCAGGGTTCCTATATCGTGTGCTATGCTGTATGACTGCTTCCTGTCTGAACAGAAAAAAGGAGAGAAGAAAAATCCGCTCCGGGAAGCGGGTGGGGGAGAGTTAATGTTCTCCAGCTGTTATCCGTAGGTCCCGCTCCTGCCATTTCGCTCCGCAGAAGTTGAGCGCGTCGGGTTGTCGGTCCCTGGGAGTTGGGATCAGAGCCTCTTCGGGTGCCTCCCAACGGGGAAATCCTGCCTTGTCCCCGGGATGGGAAGGGTTGGCGTTTTATCGCTCCTGATCGCCTGCACATGCCATTGTCGAGGGGTTTGGGCGTGATGCTGGGAGTAGGGCTGCGTCTGTTGGCCCGCAGGAATGTTTTGGGAGCGGGAGCTGGCTCGTTGTGAGAAGGAGGCAGCTGTCATGGCTGCCCGCGGGGACCACGGCGGGCAGTGGGATCAGCTTTTGGGATGGCAGCTGCTTGTGGCACTGACCATTACCTTGGTTGGAAATAACAGAGCGATGGAACGACAGCAACAAAGAACAAAACTGCAGCCAATAGTTCGGTCTTTCAGTTCAGGTCACTTGTGCCGTGCGTTGCCGGTGTGCTCTAGGACTGGCTTTCCTGGGAGCTTTGCACAGCATCATGTGCTGTGAAATGCAGTGAGGCTCCTGATCTCTGCTTTATCTCTGGGTGATGGAGAGGAGAATAGATCTAGATTTGACAAAAGGAAGCCTTTGTGATTAGGTACTCTGTTTCCATCTGGGGCTTCCAATGCCATTGGCAACCAGACTACATTACTGCTGTAGAAAGGTGCTTTTAATACCATGCAGTCGTGCTCCCAGCAGAGCGGAGGCACCATGCCTCTCTGAGGAAACCGTGTCCCGTTATGCTGTGCCCTGAGAGCAACCTGTGTCTCTAGGTTGAAGTCAATAGAGAGGAACTTGTAATTGGGTGTGTAACTTTCAGTATTGTGTGCTTTTAGGCTAACATGGTACTGCAGCACGTGCAGTTCTAGGGATGGAGGGAGGCATCTCAGTTTAGCTAAACTTCTCTGGTGCTGTCCTCTAGTTCACTGCTTGCTGATGTCTGAACTGGGATCTCAGGAAGAAAATTGGTATGATTTTTAAAACTACACTTGCTTTACGCAGAGTTTTCTTACATTTTGTAAATCTGCAGAAAATCAGGGAATTGTCTGCTTAAAGTACTCATCTTTTCACCTTTGATATTACAACTTGTTTCGGAGTCCGAGTGAATAATTCCTCGCAGTGTATCTCTTCTCCCCAGACTTCATTCTGAAACAGGATAGCGCTAGTCTGAACCCATCTTAAATGTCAGTAGAAGTGTTTCTCAGAAAAGTGAACAAGGTATGACCTCAACTCTCTTTTTCAAAGAGAGATTTAGCATACCAAATCTTGTTTACGAGAGTTTACCTAGCTTTAGAAGTAAATCACTGAATGCAGTTTCTTTTGCTAGTCATCACGTGTTCTTTCAAAATGCTTCTTTATGGGGATTGGCTTACGAGAGCTTGTTTCTCTAGAAAAATGCAGAGCTTGAGATTTCAGGCTTACCTTAGTGTGTGGTAGATCCTGAGTGATGTGTTAAAGCTCAGAGCTGGTCTGTCTGAACCTGTTCCAGAGGTCAGGTCTGAGCAGCATGACAGAAGCTTACAGGTTACTGGAGCAAGAAATCCATTTGAGCATGAAGCAGTTCTTCTGCGGCTTGCACTGATGTAGTGGAAACGTGGCGTTAGTTGCTTTCTCAAGAGTGCTTATTGTTGTCCTTTGCTTTCTTGCCCTAGGGGTAAATCCTTCACCTTTCTGTCACTGATTTACTTCTTTTCTTGATTTGTAAGGGGAGGCGTTCCTAATTTATGTCTGAGAATGGAAGGAGCAGCCGGTTGTTGCTGAAGCATTGAAAGTCAAGGTTTTTTTTTTTTTGTTCAAGGATCTCTGTTTAAAATACATTTCTGGGGAGAGCTACAGCTGAATAAATAAGGCACGATTCCTGGCCTGGAGATGAGGAGGCTGGAGGGAAGCATATCCCCCTGTATGTGTTGCTGGGCTGATCAGACACCTAGCCCTGCTGTGTGCAGCCAGTGGTGAGGGAGGGAGAGATGGAACAGCAGCTAGGGCAAGGAGATGGATGTCCTGAGTCAGCAGCTTTGCTGACAAGCTGACTTGTTTTTTCTTCTTGGATCTGCACGTGTAACTTCAGAAGGCTTAAGTGGAAACTTTTTGGGAATAACTTTAACCCAGTTCTGGTTTTGAAAATCCTTCTCCAAACTTTTTTTGGCGAGCATGCTGTTCTCAAACCACTCAGGGGGTAATTCCCATGCAGCTCCATGTGTTGTACTGATGTGAATGTGGGAGTGGAAGCCTCGACACATCACCGAGGTGGCAGCCACAAAGCACAAGCAGCACAGTCAGTGGAGGTGGCTTCTGGTGCATGTGTAGCATGGGCTGGTGTGTGCAGCTGCAGCTTTCCTGGAACTGCATTGTTAGCCAGAGTAAAGCACCATGGTTAAAGAGGACTATCTGTGTTCACAACAGAGTAGGTAGTTCTCTTAAATCCTTTCCTTCAGGAGGGGGATAATGTTCCCAGCCTACTTTGCAGACCCAGTATTTCATACTTGTATTCTCTTTGTTGGAGCTGCTATTGAACACTGCTTGTGAACTGTGCTGCTTTTGCTTGCAAACCAGATCTCTATTTATGTGTTGCTGGTGAAGGTTCAGACTCATGAGACATTGTGTGAAGAAATCTTTTTCTCCAAAAATTCCACTGCTAAGGATCTGTAGGCCTATTAGGATTTACTTCCCCATAACATGTTTGAAATTTGACTTTACAAGTGATGCTTATGTCAGGTCTGAACAGTCCTTTACCAAGAGAGTGGTGAGGTGCTGGAACAGGCTGCACAGAGAGGTTGTGGATGCCCTGTCCCTGGAGGCGTTCAAAGCCAGGTTGGATTGGGGCCCTGGGCCTGGTCTAGTATTAAAGGGGGAGGTTGGTGGCCCTGCATGTGGCAGGGGGGTTGGAGATTCATGGTCTTCGAGGTCTCTTCCAACCCAGGCCATTCTGTGATTCTACGAACAGCAGTATGGCATGGTGGTCTTGCACTAGGGAAACTTTATTAGTGATGAGTAAGGTTTTTATTAAATAAGAGTTAACTCACAGCAGTTTATCTACTTTTATCATTAGTTTATATTGTTTTTTGGAACCTGAAGTGCCTCACTGAATATTTTAATGAAGGTAAGGGAATGGAAGAAACGGTGAAAGTGTTTTATAGAGTTATTTAATGATGAAATCATGACTACTCTGCTGAAGTGTCCTCTCTGTACACTGTATCATCAGTAGCCAGGGAAGTTTTTGAGGCCAGTGTTTGTTTATCCCCCCTGTGAAGCTTGTAGAATGAAGAACTTCATCAGGTTAGGTGCAAAGTGTCTCCCAGGCTGTGCAGTTTATTCCCGCTTTGTTTTCGTGTCTGAGTTGAGTTTGTGATAATTTTTGTCTAAGTGTCCAGAACTTGGGCTCTGACAGTTGCTAACTATAAGTGACCGTTGTAAATGCTGGCAAGGGTAGGCTTTTCTTGTGCAACATACAACTGAGCAATGCAAAAGTATTGTGTTTGTGTGTTTATGCAGTTTGTCTCCAAATAGTAATTTTTTTCTAAACCGTGTGCTTGCATTACTTTTCATTGTTCAGCTCACACGGTCTGGGAGATGGGGGGGTGGAGAGAGGGAAGGGTCAGGGTCTGAGTCTGGGTGCTGTGCTTTACTGGGCTGCTGCTTCCCGTTTCCTACTTGTGAAGCGCATTCATATACACTCAGAATTGCCTGTGTGCTTTCAAGTTGAAGTTGCTGCTCCAAAAATCTCCTCAGAGTGCTTAGCTTTCTGGCATTTTCCATCCTTTGGCTACTTCTGGATTCCTTACTTCTGCTAACAATTCCTAACTAGGAGTTGGTTTGCTTCTTTGTGGGTCTTGTTTGTGTTAGGAAAGTGACTGGCAGAAGGCAGTGGGTGACATCTGAAGGCTGAAGTACACAAGTGGTTTAGTTCTGCTGTTTGTTTTGTAGTCAGCCATATTGGTATTCTTTAATAAATTAAGGCAACTTTAATTCAGGAGTAAAAGCCCTTCAGAATACAAAAATGAGTGGTGGATTGTCACTAGAAGTTCAGCTTTCTTAATGCAGAGATGAAACAACCTTTTGTGGAAATACAGAAGTACAGCGTGTGACTGAATGGATGTGCTGTTTGTTGTTCCTCATTCAGGTTGAATCTTGCTGTATTACGTTGAGTATTGCTGTAGCTGACCTCAGGGAAAAGTTTAGTTTGGTCTGGTTATGTCCCTCACATCAGCTGCGTCAACAGCTTTGCTTTAGGAGTTTATTGAGATAAAACCCTTCCCTTGGTCAATACACAGACATTATTAATTCCTTGAAGAATGGCTGTGGGCTCTGCCGAATTCTCTGTAAGTAGCCATCTACAAAGGCAGACACCACAATAGCAGTCATGTAAGGGTGCAGTGAATGGCAACTTCCTGTTGTCTACAACAGGACACAACAGTGGTCTACAGCATATGTCATCAAGTTGATAGTATCTCCTCTGTTCTTGAGCTCCTCCACAAGAAATCTCAGAAAGCCATCCCTAATATGATGCTTATGTTAAAAGACACAGGTAGGCTTGCTGTTACAGAGACTGAATTGTAGAAAGGTCTGGAATATGCACTGTTTCAAATGCTGCCTCGAAGGAAGGTTTGAGTCAGTTGGGTTTGGCTGGGTATCGAAGACAAAGGCTTCAGCTTGGTGCTGGCAGCCAAACTCAACAACAGCCATTTCTTAGTGAAGTACATCTCATCACGCTGCGTACTTTGTAACTTCTGCCTTCAATAAGTAAACGGTGGGATGGGAGGGAACTTGCTGGTTATTTTGTCTTTTTCCATATGCATTTCTTCTGCTCCACCAAACTGATGTCTGTTCTAAAAGTGCGTTTCCATACAACTTGGGGCTTAGCACATTGGTTTCTATTTGAACTGGGTAATTATTGCAGCAATCAGCACGGCACTTTTTCCTTCCTGTGCTCAACAGGACTTTGCTGAAAATGCAACCCCAGCTTTTATATATCTGGCTCTCTTTTAATCAGAGCTTGTGCTCTGATTTTAGTGGATCTTTGCTTAGTGTCAAGGGCTTGTTTTAACTCATCTATGCGGAGAATTGATATGCGAACATGCTTACTGTAGCATTTGGAAACTAGTGGGATAGTGACCCTTGAACTCAGGAGTCATGTGGTTAGACTTGTTGCTATCATATCCCTGCTGTAGTAGTGTTCATGTTAGTGAAGTACTTAACCTGGTGCTCTGTACTGTAAAGCATTAGGAGCATGATGGGGTAGTAAATCCTTCTGAAGAACCTTTGTGGAGAAAAGGGAGAAGCAGGAAGCTCTCTTTCTTGCTTGTGTCTTGAATCAGGAAATTCCTGTCTCCAATACATAAATTTGTCATATCAACATCTTAAATCACATGACTCTTTCTCAGATTTGTGTACAAATGTGTATAACAGCAGGAGAAATAGTAATATACTGAAGTATTCTGAAACACTCTACTAAATTGGAAGAAGGATTTTTAATAATCTTTCTTGAATCTATTTTAAAACTTATTTTTCTTAATTTCCTTTGTTTCTCTAAGCACACTAATGAAATTTGCAGGTAATGCTATGAAAGCAGCAGTTAAAAGCTCAGATGTCTTGTTCTAAGAAACAAAAAAAAAAATGGTGGGAGAAGCTGGAAATGTTGAAATAATATCCATGATAGTTCATCAGGAAGAGAATTCCTTTTGATCAAGAGTCAAACAGACTGGTATGGCAGTGAAAGGAGAATTTGGATAAGGTCTAGTCATTGCAGCACACAGTAATCTTGTATGACTGCTTGTACTAACAAGAATCAGACCATCCATTTAAAGCTCTGGTACTCCTATGTTACCAGAGAGCACCCAATCCTTTAGGTGTGTGTGACTGGATGAGATAGAGGGGTTTAGTTGTTTTTTTTTTTTTTTTCCTTAAATCATGTTTTGAAAACAAAACAAACAAACCAAAAAAACCCGCATTAATTAGACTATGTATTTCAATTAAATCCCATCCTTCCAAAGCAGCAAAGCTGCTGTGGGAGTTTATGAACAGTGTGTCTGCTTGAGTTACTTACAGTGCTCACGAGCTTGTATGAAATATGTTGTTGGTTTCTCAGTGCACAATGATGGTAGTACTTGCTCTAAGACAGTGGCTGCCAACACCAATTGGAATACTGCACAGTACTACCCTTGTACAGTACCTAGTCAAATACATTTCTATTCTCCATTTTCCATTTGCCTTCTCTCTGACAGTTTATAAGAAAATTTCTTGTGGCATCAGCGTAACTTTTTATTTGACTGAGATGATGGAAACAATAAGCTATTGCTGAAATATGTGGTGAAAGTTGTTGATGTTATACTACTACGACTCATGCTTTTAGAATTTTTGGAACCTTTGGATTTATTGAGAGGTATAAATAAAAGCCTCAGAGCAGTGGGATTTCAATTCCAGTTAGCAATGCTAGCATTAAGTTGAAACTAACAATATGCTTTTGTATGTCAAGAAGATCTAGTAGTTGACCTCCCTCCTTGAGTTCATGTTTGATTGTACTCTTTTGTAGCCAACAAGCTTGAGGGCCCTCATCTGTTTTTTAGCAGGGCTTGAGAACATAGGTGCTCTTGCTGCAGAGCATTTTGTTGAGGAGTTATTTTCTTATTCTGGAACGTTGGACTGCCAGTGGAGATCAGCACAGGCAGTAACATTACACTGACATTTTCCAATCAACTCCTGGCTGTATCTTGATGTGTTTTAGAGTCTGAAGTACACCGATAACATCTCCGAAGATGTCCAACTCTAGCTCAAAGCAGAGCCAGCTAGAGCAGGCTGTTTAGTACCATATCCAGCCAGATTTTAAGCATATCCAAAGACAGAGCTGTTACAGCATCTGTGGGTGCGTGTTCTATTGCTCAGTCACCTTTTATAGAAGAGAGAGGTGGGGGAAAAAGTGTTTTCTTATATTAAGATGGAAGGCTTATAGTTTGGTTTGTGCACATTTCTTTTTGTCTGTTTGCTGGCTATCACTGAGAAGACTTTGATTCAGTCTTTGTTACTTGGGAAAGTCTCCTCCAGTCTGTCCTGCTAAGAGGTCCAAGTGCTCTCTGCTTCTCCTCATATGCTGGATGTGCCAATCTCTTCATCTTTTTGGCTCCTTGCTGGACTTTCCCTAGTATGCCTGTATCGCTTCTGTACTGAGATCCTAACCTGGACCCAGTACTCCAGGTGTGGTTTTATTGATGCTAAGCAGAAGAGTAGGATCACCCCTCTCATCTTGCCAACAGTGCATTTTTCCACTCTGAAGACAGAGGTGATTTTTTGCTTCCATCCAGTCCTCAAGAACCACTCCCAATTGCCATGACCTTTCCAAGATAACTGAGTCACCTTGCCATGGCCCTAGCCAGTTTCATCAGTGCTGAGATGCATCTGATCAGGCCTCGTGGATTTACTTCTGATCCAGTTTAAGCGTTCCCCAGCTACGTTCTGTTCTGCTGGCTGCTTGCATGTACAGAAGGTACTACTGGATTTTTGTCAGCAGAGTTCAACTGCAGCAAGTTCTGGCAAGTGCTTAGGCTGTCTTTAAGTAGCTGATTATTTCTAAAAGTGTTTTGTAAACCTTTGTCTGCAGCTGGTTTAGAGATTATCAGCTTTTTATTTTATTTTATTTTCTTATTAAAACCTTACAGTGGTAAGGTAGAAGTCTTCCTTTCCTCTGCTGAAAGAAACTCACTCTTCATATTGACAGGGCTCTCCTGCCCAGGGAGGTTGTGGATTCTTCTTCCCTGGAGATACTCAAGACCTACCCGGACACCTACCTGTGCAACCTGCTGTAGGGGGCCTGTTTTGCAGGGGATTGGATTTGATGATCTCTGGAGGTGCCTTCCAGCCCCTACAATTCTGTGTTTCTGTGATCTTCCCAAGACTTCTACTGGTCAAATATGACTCTGTTGGTTTTTGTTGTGTCTGGACAGCATGAATGGTCTTTGTTTTTAGGAAAAACTTCCTACTAAGTTTTGCCTGTTCCGGAAGGGAGAGCTATGCCAGGAACACATTTTTTGCTATTCTAGAAAATGGAGATTGTTGCCTTAATTAATAAGTTATTTTAGGATTAGTTATGGTAGGAAATAATTTCTGTGGTTATTAAGTTGATGTAGCCATGACTTCATCAGTTCCTGGTAGAAATAAAAGTGATTTTTACTAGAGATTTACTTCTTACTACATATTCTAGATTTGAATAAAAATGAAAAGAACAACCTTAAAGCTCCCTTTCAAATTGTGTTGATAGATGTAGGTTAGTATTCAGACGTAGAAGAATTTCATCTAAAGTTGTTCAAAACACAGAGGAGCATCTTCTGGCTTTGGTATGGTATTCTACGTGACGCTGATATTAAAACCAAAGTGTAAATTCCAGAGAGCTATCTTTAGGTTTAATTCACCTCTCAGGAACTTTTCTCTTACATAGGAGAGGAGGTGACTTTCCAGTAAGGTGGAAGGTTGCACATCCTATGCTACGATCAAGTCTGTGAAAGTTTCTGGGATCAGAATTATACCCAGTGTCTGAATTAAAATGTACAGACATGAAAAGTGTCACCCTTAAGTTTTTTTTTTCCAAACCATTTTTCTTTGCATTTTTATGTATAGAGTCTACAGTCTGTTAGGAAGTTTTCATTGGCATTCCTTATGCATGGGTAGAATATTTTGCTTGTGTCTTTGTTTCTTTTGGGAAACTATTGCTATTTCTTTCTTTGTGAGTGTACCTTTTGTCACAGTATTTGGTTGTCTTTGTGGGGGAACATAAATGCTTGTTGTGAGTATTTTGTCTCTTGCCAGGAACTGCTGGAACAAAGGTGAATGTGAAACTTCCTCTCTCTCAAACAATTACTAATCTTTCCCACTTTGGTTTTAAGTGGCTGCAAGCAAGAGTGTTTCTCATAACTGAGAAGTTATCCAACTGTGAACGGGCTCACAGCTTATCAAGAAGTAAGGCAGGAACTGGGAGTAAGCGGAAGGGTTAGTTTCTGCTCAGTTGTCCAGGAATTTATTGATTTGAAGCATTGTGTTTTAATTAAGGGCTTTGGCGGTGATGTCATTTGCTTCTCACCATAGGATGTCAAACTGTATTTCTGTCTCCAGCTGCTGAACTAAAATGACTGTCCAGCATCTTAAAATTGAATGTGTTTCTCTAGTTCTGGGTCAGCAAACGGGGTGCAATTAAAGCGCACTGTGCCCTACGTGTTCTGAGCTTGGGAGGAAGTGTTGGAGGAGCAAGTTGGACAGAAGTGAGCATTGCAAAATTGCTCCTTTTTGGGTTTCCTGCTTTCATTTTGACAGGCTTCGTTTTCTATAGAGAATTCTGTGGATGCCTTTCTGTGGATAACATCTCTTGCTTTTCCCTCTCAATCACCCCGTCCTTCACTGAAGTGTAGGGTTTCTTAATTAAGTCCCTACATGAGCAGCAGCATTCCTGGAAAGTGAAGTTCAGCTTCCATAGGATTAGCTTCTAAACCAGAACAAGTCTGGTCAGACATAGGAGCCTTTAAAGCAGGAGTGCTGGCAGTTAGTGGCTGTGTGGTTTGTCTGTTTGTACCTTTCAAGCACTGATTAATCATATCCATGTTTTCCTCAGTTTTCTTCCTAAATCAGATATCAGCACTTGGCTGAAAGGAATGCGGTAGGTTGGACACAGAGACTGGTCTTCTTGTGAATCATACTATTAATTGGTGTGTTGCTGAGGATTGCCATCCATGGTTTTGAGTGACTGTGGGAGGAAATGTAAGACAAATTGTGAAGGATTCTGAAAATTTAGGAGACGTTTTGGAGCCAAGACCGGGTTATTAACTGTGCACTTGAAGAGAAGAAAAATCCTTAAGCATTCTTGCTTTAACCCTGCAATTGCAGGCTTATGACTAGCAAGTGGAGTGTAGATAGAATCTCTTAGGAGAATGAGTTCTACTGGTTTTAAGTCTCCCTTTAATATTAGTTGAAGAAATCCTCTATTTACCAAGGTCTGGAAGTGGTGCTACTTCTCCCTTGAAGAACCTCTAAGTCTGCTGGCTCATTCCCTAGAATGACGTTTTGGAAAAGATGGCTGAAGTTCTTTGTAGAATATTCATAGAATGGCCTGGGTTGAAAAGGACCACAGTGATCGTCCAGTTTAACCTCCCTGCTATGTGCAGGGTTGCCAACCTCATCTAGTGGTTGCCCAGAGCCACATCCAGCCTGGCCTTGACTGCTTCCAGGGATGGGGCATCCGCAACCTTCTTGGGCAGCCTGTTCCAGTGCGTTACCATCTGCTGTGTGAAAATCTTCCTCCTAATATCTAACCTAAACCTCCCTCTCAGTTTAAAACCATTCCCCCTTGTCCTATCACTATCCACCCTCTTAAACAGCCATTTCCCATCTTGTTTTTATGCTCTCTTCAAATACTGAAGGCCACAATAAGGTCTCCCCAGAGCCTTCTCTTCTTCTGGGCTAAGCAAGCCCAGTTCCCTCAATCTTTCTTCATAGGAGAGGTGCTCCAGCCCTCTAATTATTTTAGTGGCATCTCAGTGTGCCAGACTATTTCAGTAGGTAGTGTTTTCCACTAGAGTTCAAAAGCAAGTTCAAAGAATTATTGGGTTTATTACCGATTCCTAATCTGCTTTAAGTGTACTCTACAGAAGCTGTGAGGTAATAGAGGAATTGATTCTCTTTGACCCCTTCATACTCAGCATGTCTGAACTGCCCCTGAAGCCCTCTGCAGTTTCTTTTTCTCTATCTTGAGTGAGCTCTACTTTTCTACAAAATGAAGAGGCTTCTTAGTAATGCTTGCATGTGCTATGCATCACCTGGTTGGGTTTTGATCTCGGAGTTTCTGTAGAGCAATGGAAAATAATTTTGCTAAAAGCAAAAAGAGGTGTTATGTCTTTACCACCCTCATTGGTTCGGATGCATGCGGCCAATAAATATTGTTGGTACTTCAGTAGAGTTGTAGGAGAACTGGGGAGTAATCCTTAGTTGTCAATGGCTATATGTCAGAACTAGAAGTAACAGAAGTGTTCCACCTTCTCTCTTCCTCTTCATAAGCAGTAAATACTCTTACATTCTGTTGAAGGTGAACTTAGAAGCTCTTTCTCAACATTTACTATGTTGTAACAACATAACACTGGTGCACTTGAGGATTTTTCAGATTACTTTCATGTTGTCTTGACAACAGGAGGTTTTGAGGAGGAAGTTCAGTATAATCTCAAGCAAAGCCATGAGTTGTGGGAAGGGATATGTGTATATGGAAAGGTAAGGTTTTTTTCTAGGCTGTCTCTGTTGGATACCTGCTGAAGTCTTAAATCAACTAAAGCACTACTTGTATGAGTGCCTCACAGTCAGTAGGTCAGACTGCTTCACTGGATAATTATCTAATGAACTGACTGCTTTTAGCTATGAATGTGCCTGAAATAGAAGGCTTGTTTCTTGTAATGCTGTATTTGAATAATAGAACTGTATTGTCAATTTTCACTATTAAAATGTGGTAATATTCTGATAGGGCCAGTCAGACATAGAGTTGCCTCCTGAAGTGGGGGGTCAGGAAAAGCCCAACACAAGTGATATGAGAATGGAATGTGTTAAGGAGGCTGGAATCCAGATTTGCAATACTTCTCTTGAGAATATATAACTCACATCAGTTACACAGGAAGGTCATTAAATTTTGGCTATCTTCTGAAATGCATCAGCTGAGTCTTGTTAAATCTAGTTGCCAGCAGGCCAGAAATCAACTAATTGCATTTTTCATAAACAGTTTACCATAATGGTTTTCATAGCTGCAACAGAGAAGGAAAGGAAAATATATACCCTGTGTTTTCTGTCATAGGTCATATTTTAACCTGAAGATATGGCCTTCATGTAGGTATTCTTCTCTTCACCAGTGGGTTTTTTGTTAGTTTTTCTTAAAAACAAGAAGTTTATTTCATGCTGCCTGCTGCAGGTATTAAAAACTTTTAAGAACATCTTCATTAAAGGTAGAACGTGACTAATATTTTAATGCCTAGATAATGCTAACATTCATGTTCTGTGTTACTATATATTAATGCAGTGCACTGAATAGACCCAGTGAAGCATGACAGCCCTAGTCTATTTATGCAGGGCTATCCTTTTTGGAGAATTAGGGGTTAAAATGAATTCACCGATGTAATGTGCTCCTTGTTTGCTGTGCTGTGGTGGAGATGATGACACTAGATGTAATAAGCTGAGTGTTCCCCTGGGACTTCCCAGTGGGGTATTCTGCGGTAATGGAGACAAGGAAGCTGCATCTGGGCAGTGGTGGATTAACTCCTAGAATGTGGAGCAATGCAATCAGCTTTCGTAAATATAAATGTGTTGCTTACCTCCAGTTGCTGAAGGAGTAACTTTCATCTTTCCTTTTCCCAAAATGTAGAGTTAGAGTAGCTTAGTATTATTTTTCCTGTTTGGTTGTAGTCCAAGTGACCTCGAGAATCTGGCACGTAAGGCAGTCAGTCCTGAAGTGTTTTTATCTAAGTTGGAAAGAGTTTGATCAGTTTGAGAGGTAAGCGAGCTTTTTTGTTTTTTTCTATTAGCTTGCCACTTATGTGAAGATTTGCTTTGAAGTAAAATGGGTTTATCATTTGATAGCATGGTTAATCTGATTCTTTTGAGAAATCTGGCAACAATTCTTCGTAGTTCAGTGGCTGCCTGTGAGGTGAATAAAGCCTTGGCTGTGGTCTTGCATGGTGATGGTTGGCATTACTGAGGCTGCTGCAGCTCAGGCAGTGCTAGTGGAGTTCAGACAGCACAGTGATGTTTGATATCCTGTAGTACCCCTTAGTTACACTTCCTATCTGCTCAGAGTAAATTGCAGAGAGGCTAAGATGCTGTTCTATGCTTATAGCACAGTTGTGTCTTCAGAGGAGTGTAAGGATTTGGCTTCTGATATATAGTTTTAGGAGTAGTGTGGGAGAGTGGGCACTGCAAGTGCTGATGTTTTGAAAATGTTTCTTGGGACCCAGACAAAAAGTCATGTCTGGAATATTTCTGTTTATTGTCTATGAGAGGCACAGGAAATAAGAAAGCCCAACTAAACTACAGCAGCCAAAGGAAAATTTAGGAGTCACAGAACACTGGGCCTTGCTGCCCACTGTCACTATTCGCGTTTCTCATAAATGTGGTGACAGAACTAGGTGACAGAACTAGATAAAAGCTCCTTGATCTGGAAGGAGGCAGAAGTTCAGAGCCAGATTATCAAGTAGAGAAGGGAGAAGTCTCTTCTGTCCCTCAAGATTTCCAGCCCTGAAAGTGAGCGCTCAGCGCCAAAGCTGCAGGTGAGTCTACAAGCAGGATTTTCTTCCGCTTTCACTTAAAGGTCTTGATTTTCGTACTGTGAATCAGGGTTGAAGATAATAGTGGAGGATGCTAAGGACTGATGTGCTGCTGAAGTGTGAGGAAATTTGTGTAAATCTCCAGGTTTGGCAAAATTTCAGTTACTTCGTGAAGATAACGACCTGCCAGGTTTCCTAAATTCTCCTGCCTCAAGGCAAAGTCATTTGTATTTTCTGACTTCTGTTTTTCTTGCAGCTGAAACTATTCAGTCTTTAGGTTAAACAGAAGCATGCAAAAAAATTTTTTTTTTAATTTAAATCTGGGCATCTGGCCATAATAAACAGACTAGAGTTGCTGCTTCTTTGAACGTTTAATGACAATAAAATAAATTGTTACAGAGTACCCTATGCCTCATTTGTAGCAAAGTACCACTTATCTCGGTGTTGTGTGCACATGTGTAATGTATAAATGCCATTTAGATTTGAACGCCTCTATTTTTGACGCTAACCTCAACTGCTGGTTGGTTCCTTGGGATTCATTACCATGCTTTCTGCTAACCCAAAACATGTACTTGACCTGTGAAAGTGCGCTGCTGCAGTGGGGACTACTTGCCTTCTTCTGTAACATGTAGGATTTTGAGTATTAGTCCTTCAGAGCAGTCTAGTTTTTTATCAGTTTCCATCAGGGAGTGACTCAGTGTGTGTTGTTTTGTTGTTTTTTTTTTTTTTCTTTCTTGGAGTTTAATACTAATTCTTTGCTTCTGGATTCCTCGAAATGTTGTGTATTGATTGTTCAGGTGATGCTCGTCTCTCTCTCAAGGTTGAGAGCTTGGGGTTCCCTTACAAACTCTGTCCATTGATTAGTGCTTGAAATCAAAATCTTACAGGAAATTATGGACAGTGGCAGAGGTAGTAATTTGATGAAAGAGACTGCATGGGTAAGACTATAAAGATGCTTTTGGAAGTACCTTTGCCCAGTCCTCGGGAATACCGGTACTGGCTGAGATAAGGAGTCCTTGGAGCCCAGAGTCCTGTCCTCCACTGGAGGTCTAAATGTGTTCTGAAGAGAGAATCAGGAGACAGACCTACCAGGGGATCTCAAGACATCTGCTAGGGATTCAAGTAACTGCATGAAGATTTGTAAGAATCTGTAAGGTAGAGATTCAGGGATATGACTGATAGATGAAGTAGGAATGTAAGATATACAAGATGTGCTTTTTCTTGTTACTACTTAATTGCTCCTTATTTGCATGACTACAGCTGAAGCATTTAGTATAAGTGAAACGCTGCAACTGTTTTTTGTTTTAAAATTAAATCCAACGAGTTGAGGCCATGTGTCTTGTAGAGTTGTTTAAAAATGTTTCTGACACCTTGTGGTTGAGCCCAGAGCAGCAGCAGTGGGAAAAATTTCATTAGCAAAGGAAAGTAAATTTCTCCTTGCTGTGTAATGATGCTTTTCTGGCTCTGCTTTAAAGTGCAGCCATGTTGTGTGACAGTGTATTAACCTAGTTGTCTAAGCTATTCCTCTCCTTTCAAGATAAGATAATTAATTGAAGCTTCATGAATTTGTATTGAACTATAAAGGACCCTTCTAGGGTTCTGGAAATTCAATTTTGTCATGTGTATAGTGCATCACATGTATAGTACATTGGATTTATGGACAGTAAGAAATAAAGCTGCCTTTTCTCAAGGCTTTTATTTTTCCTGCATAAGCATTTTTATTGTTCATCTGTTTTCAATAGCTCTCAATAAGGGATGGGTTTTATAAAACATTTTTACAGTAAAACCTTTGAAGCGTATCGTTACTTGGGTTCATCTTACCCTGAGAAAGCTTTTTCTCAAATACTTTCCTTATATTACATGGGACTGCTGTATCTCCTAGCCGTGGCCTGGACTTGATGGGACCAACTGGGACGGCTTTCACTGAGAGTGACTGTCAGCAAGTCTAAGCCTCTGTGTACCTATGTAAGGAATGTTCTTATGGGCATCTCTGCTCTGCTCTGCTTGGAAAAAGCAAGACAACCTTTAAAATAGAATTGAGAGCTAATTTACCAGATGACTTGATGAGCTAATTCTAACTGGTAGTCTTAGGTCTAGTTATACTTATCCTGGGAAAAGGTCATTTCTGGATACAGTGTGTAATGGTTTCCTCAGATCTGGTAAAGTGTCCTTGGAGAGTCTAATCTGAGATCCTTACCTGCATAGAAGCTTTGCATGGGAAGAAATGTTTGTTGCTAATGGACGTTACTATTTCAGCTAATGTTTGTAAGGTTGATCTGGCATGTGAATTTCAAATAACTTGTGCAGAAATCCTTTATGGACTTGAACCTATTCCAGGGTTTTAAGAGGAATGGGAACGCTGGGTCTAAGTTTCCTGTTTGGTAAGGACAGAAGACAGGCAAACAGACACATTTACTATCTGTGATTATTGGCTGAATCCTACAAAAAAAGGATTTTGTAGCTTGATAACAGCTATGACTCAAAGCTGTTTAACTTGCATGTCTCTCTGTTTGTAATTATGTAATCTTTCTTAGGCTCACTTTTCGTAAATACTGGTTTCTATATAGTGAGCATTTCCTTCAACACGAAAATAAAAGGCAGTTTTGAGACATTTTCCCATCACAGGCTAGGGTAATCCATGACTAAACAAATGTCTGATGGCTATGGCTGAACTTTTTCTGCAGGTCATATTTCTCTTCAGATCTGGTAGGGTCTTTTGCTCTCTCCTGGACTGTACTCTTAAAAGAAGAGTGCCAAGTACTCTAAATCCTTAAGGTATTATACTAAAAGCTGAACACTCCCAGCATCTGCTTCTCTCCTCCAAGGAATACTCCTGTTACTGGCTCATTTGCCATGTTTTGTATCTCCTGGCAGGAGCAGCTTCTGGTAGCTGGATGTCAGATACCCATAGATGTGTCAACATTGCTTTGCTTCCACACACAGGAGTCAGTGTTAATACTTAAGGTTACAAAGAGTAACTGGGGCTTGGAAATGTCAGTTGCTCTGGTCCTCTCCATGTTAGGTTACCAAATGGCTGTGACAGGTGAGCTAAAAAGTGGGAGAACCCACTTCAGGGAAACTCCTCTTGCAGTGCCATAAGAGGAGAGGGAACCTAGTCCTGACTATTTATTTATTTATTTATTTATTTTTTAGTGTTGATTTTTAGGTATAATGTTAATCTTGTAATTCTGGAAATTCAGAAGCAATGCAACTGCGAGGGCTGCTCTGAAAGTAATGTCTCTTATTTTATTATGTTGCCCCATGATGTCAAAGGCAGATCACTGAATTGTGGAATCACCAAGGTTAGAAAAGACCTCTAAGATCATCCAGTCCAATTGTCCACCTAATACCAATATTTCCCACTAAACCATGTCCCTCAGTTCAACATCTAAGTGTTTCTTGAACACCTCCAGTCTCAGTGACTCCACCACCTCTCTAGGCAGCACATTCCAGTGCCTGACCACCGTCAGAGAAGTATTTCCAAATGTGCCAGGGGAGATTCAGGTTGGACAACTTGAGGCCATTCCCTCTAATCCTGTTGCTAGTTACATAGGAGAAGATGCTTATCCACATCTCACCACTGCCTCCTTTCAGGTAGTTGTAGAGAGCAGTAAGGTTTCTCTGAGCCTCTTCTTCTCCAGACTGAGCAATCCCAGCTTCCTCAGTCACACATAAGATGCGTGCTCCAGACCCCTCAACCAGCTACACTGCCCCTCTTTGAACACACTCCAGGGCCTCGATGTCTTTCTTGTAGATATTGATGGTTTGGCAGTAAAGGTTAAATGTTCCCACCAGTATTTAGTTTCATTTTGTTGCTATGTGACAGATGGCAGCAGAGGGACAGTCTGATGGAGTGGTTTCTAGCGTGGAAGTACGTTTGAAGCAAAGGTCTGTCACTGAATACCTCCATATGGAAAAATTAGCACCCACTTACACTCACTGATGTTTAGTGAATGATTATGGAGACCAAAGAGTAGATGTGAGCACAGTGAGGCAGTGGTGGTGTGTTTCAGCAGTGGTTACAGTGGGTCACCTCCACTGATGTTAATTTTCATCAGTGTATTTTTAGTTGCTGGTGAAAATGCATGTTTAATGATGGTGACTGTTGAAAAACAGTTTTGTAGCTAAGAATTTGCTCTATCAAAATAGTATTACTTTTTTTGTATTAGTTGTAGTTTCCATGGGAGTAAAGTAGGAGGCATTAATTTTGGAGCAACCTACATACTTATTATTTAAGTGTCAGGTCTTTATTATAAGCTGGAATTGTGTTATGACTTGCCATTCATTGATTCATTTAAAATAAATGAAAGTCACTATGGAAACTGTTAAGTGATTTTAAAAGACTAGTAGTGAGATGTGGTTCTCACTTTGTGTACAGATCAAAAATAGACATATGGAAAATGACAATCTAAGTAGTTATAAGTGCTCTGACTATGGCTGTATCATCAGATGTCTTTCCAGACATTCAGGCTTTCTGCCTTGAGATGATCAAGGTCAATACCTTGCTTGGTTTTCACAGTTAACTATATGAAGTTCATCTTTTGTTTTCTGCTTTGTTATGCCTTCCATTAGAGTGTCCATGAGCTGAGGCTTGCTACTGTAATTATTTTTGTTTGTATTCTCTTCTAGATCATCTTCAGAAAATCTACAGCAGGCATTGGACACTGAAGTTCAAGCAGCCTGTCTAGGCTGTTTTAGTATCTCTGCCATTGGAGCTAGCAGTGGTCTATATTTTAAGCCCTGAAAATAAGTTGGTTTCATTCCCAATGATTTTCTTGTTCAGTTGCATAATTGATGGAAACATCTGAAGTTGACTATTAATTATGATTGCCCCTCTTCTTTTAATATGATTTTGCCTGAGGATCAGGATGGTGTTAAGGTCGACCACACAAGACCCAAGTATTTATGCATAAGACAGCTCTGGCCTGTTAGTGCTTTTTTCCTGAAGGAGGTCTGCTAAGCAGTCAGAATAGTTGCAGGAGTTCTTAGTGTTCATTGCAACAGTTTTCACTTGTGCATGAGTGTCTTCTCTTAGCTTTTAATGCAAGTGGGGTTGCAGATCTTACAAAGAATATGCAGATAGTAATATTATAAACATAATTTCTTGCAATAATTAACATGTAATAACATAGGTGAGAGTTAGAAAGGTCTGGTTAGAAATTAGCTTTACCACTTTAATGAAATTATTGGAACTTTTGATTTAAAGATAAATGAGAATATATTATTTTTATGTTAAAAATAAATCTTAATGGCCTGCAGGTGGTTAGATTTTTTTTTTGTGGTGAATTTCAGTGCCAATTTTTCTTAAATATCTGACTTCGTAGAGTTAAAAGTGCAGTACATATAAAATTAGAATCTGATACGTCATATGGAATTAAATTTGAAGTTTTGTTTGCTACTTCATGCTGTAGAAATCCAACCTTAGCATCAGAATAACTTATGATAATTTACTGCAGTTATTGTATACAGTGGAGAAGCTTTTAAAAGGTTTCTTATTCTCGTAAGTTTTCATTTGAACATGCAAAGCGCTCTGAAAAAGACAGTGCAACCTCATATCTTACTTGTATTTTACGTTGTCTGAGAGCCACTTTATTTAAAGAGCTTTGATGGCCAAATCTACAGATCTTTTCTCATGTGTGGAACCTTAGTGTTTGTACACCCAGACCAGGTGTTCTAGAAAACATGCGTTAGACTTGAAGGAAATAGCTCAACTTCCATAACATTACAGCTATTTTAGCTATGGATGTTACTTTGCTGAACGAGGTTCAACAGCAGCATTTTGCCAGCAGCGTCTCAGGTTGAGAAGACCACCCTAGTGACTTGAGTGAAGAAGGGAGAAATTAAATGCTCATGGGGGAAAAAGACTGAGATAGCCCGATTTTCATCCTTTCTAATTCTTTGCTTGTTGAAATGTCAGACAATTGACTGCATTCACTCCATTAGACTTACTCATCTAGTTTTAATTAAATCCTCTGATACAGTTTTCCTGTTGGGGAAGGGGGGAAGGGAGGTTGAAATGAAACTTGTTTTTGAGTGAACAAAAACTTGGCTGATGTGAGGAGTATAGTAATATAGTAAGTTGTTTTCGAGAGGGAGTCACCACAATGAGGATGCTACCAATGGTGTTTCCTCAGAGACCTGTCTTGAGTAACATTTTTGTTATTGACTTTGAACTAATGAACTCGAGCAATATGTAACTAACAATGGGAAGTGTTCCCACCGCAAAAGGTCTATTCTATGCTACAGAAACAAAACATTATGGAGTAGAAAAGTAGAAGAGGCACAAATTTGGCAGTGCAAGAATCCGAGTGATGCATGGAGAGGGATCAGCCCAATGAAATCTATAATGTGTATCTCATTGATTGAAAACTGCTAAGGAGAGGGGTCACAAGTGTGTTTCTTGTGTGAACTGTCTGTGGATTGTTAGCATGGTTATAGCTGGAGGTGGGGAAAGGCTACTGTGCCTTAGGGAAAGCGTTTCTTGATTTAAAATATAATTTTTTTTTAATCTTATAAAGATAAAAAATAATTTTTTTTTTTTTTTTTTTTATCTTTTACACAGTCTCTTACATATACATAAAAGAGACTGTGTAAAAGATAATATTTAGAGGGCCTAAATGGCAGTGTTGATATAAGCCAGAACAACTGTAGGAAAATGCTGTTACAGTGCTTGGAGAAAGTGGGAACTCTACCTCCCATATAGACCTCTTTTTAAGACTGTGGTGTGTTTTGGACACTGAAGATAGGAATGGGACTTGTTTCCCAGAGGCAGAACGAAGTTGTCAGTGATATGCTTACTTTGTACTTCTGGTGGGTCATCCTTGGTTCCTCTATGAAAATACAAGGGGATATAAATCAGCAATGGAGAAAGAGGCTGAAAAGAAGTTGTAATGCTTGATTGTGGTAATTACATTTCAAAAATTAACTTCTGTTACTAGAGTTAGGGATACCAAGCAAGAGGTCAGCTGCTTTGATGGTACTGACCTTTCTGTAATCTGGGGAGAAGGTAATTATCTGAATTAAAAAGCCTAGAAAATTCTAACATTTGTGCTTGCTATTTTGTTGTCTTCCTTTTGGGCCTTAAGTTTTCATGGAGATTCAGTGGCACAGTTACTCTGCACACCTTTTATCCCAAGAGAAGGAAACCTGTAAGGATATAAGCTACGTTTACCCAGTACTGAAAGAAGTCATGTTCACAGGCTATCCTGAGTTGGAAGGGCCCCCTAAATCCAACTCCCCACCCCAACAGCAAGGCTCAAAATCCAAACTATGTATATGAGAGCACTGTCCAAATGCTCCTTGAACTCCGGCGCATGGGGTCGTGCCCACTGCCACTGTTGCAGACCTTTTCCCTAACCCCTAGCCCCATGCCATTCCCTCAGGCCCTGTTGCTGTCACAGAGAGCAGAGTTCAGTGCTGCCCCTCTGCTCTCATGAGGAGCTGCTGCCATCAAATATCTGTCATATTTCACAATGACCACACAATTTTCCTGTACTAATTCTGAATTCTAGCCAGCCATTTTCACTTGAAAATACAAATTCCACTGTTTGTTGAAAATGTTAGCAGCTTTGGCACTCCTGGCTACAGATGACCTCCTGCAGCCTGATTCAGGCACCCAGTTGACTTAAATGCTACGATGTACAGCAGGGCTACTCCCACAGTTTGTACCGTGTGCCAGACAGAGCGGTTAAGAACATTGTTAGCTTTCTGCATCTCTTGGTCTGCCTTACGTTGTTGTGCTTCAAAAAACTGCTTAATTAAATGTCAGGACTGCTGCCAAATTCCAGCATGAGGAAACTGAAACATTCTCCACAGGCACGTTGAGCAGACAGTTGATGAGAAACCTGATGCGTCCTAGGGATTGCGCTCTCCAGAGGATACTCTTCCACTTCAGAGACTGGAAAGAGAAGAACAGATGAGTTCTTCTGCAGCACTGACAAGTTCTCAGTGAGCTGAATCTCTTTCTTCTGTCTGTGCAGGAAGAGCAGTAAGAAGCTACTTGCAAGAATGCAATTCAGTTGTCTGGCAGTTGCAGATACTTCTGCAGTTTTTTGTTTGTTTTTACAATGCTGCCGTGGCAGCCAGTCCAGTTCAGCGCACTGTATCAGTGCAGACTTGTTAGATGAGGAGAGTGACATGACCACCTACTTTATCCCTTGATTTTTACAGCTTTTTTAAAAAGGAATAAATCATTATGGAAGATAATGTATATCACGACCCTGCATTCCTTTGTAGGGATCCTGTTATATGTCACTTGGCAGTTTCTTTTAGGCCCTGTGGTGGGTACTTGATCAACTCGCACTGTTGTTTTAATTCTGTGCTGTTTTCTTCAGCAAAAATGAGATTAACTGTTTGCCCTTATCAGCAAAAGTAGAAAGCTTTTCTTGGGTTCTTCCAGAATTGAAAGATTGGTTGAGTTAGTTGCACCTACTGGAATAAACTTCTACTCCTCCAAAGCCTATTGCCATGAATGTATCAGGTATAGAAAGACAAGCAAACAAATATTGCTTAATACTAGATGACTTGTGAGACATTCACTTGCTTACTCGAAGACTGCTGAAGATGAGGAGGGCTTCAGCAGAGAGGCTCAGTGCTACCTTGTTTGCAGATATTGCAGAAGCTTGAAGGGCGTGTTGAGAGAGTGACTGTAGTCTGTGAGCGTCAGTAGGGAATGTGCGGCACTGAAGGTTGAGGAGGAAAAGCTACAAATGGTGAGCTTCAGGACATCAACGGGAAAGGTGGGTATAGTAGAGCATGAATGAGTCTGAATAAAATACTGCCTCTTTCTGCGATGCTTTTCATTGTGCTTAAAGTGAACAGTGCACCTTAAGATGTTTTTTTATTAGTGTTGTGAAACACGATTGTTTTGGAAAAGGAGGCTGCTGGAATGCTTAAGAAAGGTTATTCTGCACTATCGCAAGCCAATGGAGAGGTGTAAGAAATGCTTAGGCTGCAATTTAATAGTCTGCATGTTTTGCATAGTAAAAGGTCATCCTAGTGACAGATGAAGAATTGATTCCTTAAAAAACTTTCCTTTTAAAAGAAGAATTTGGTAGTCATTGTTATTTTCCTTTCAGGTAAGAAGCCAAGGCTTGATGGTAGGTAGCCCTTTCTTAGGGAGTTGTGCTTTTCTTCAGAGTAAAACATGATAACTGCACCGAAAAGGCGTCTGCTGTCTGGCACTGTCAGCCAGAACTGTGAGACGGCTCAACCTTTATGTCTGGCCCAGTTGAATAGATGCACGCACAATATTTGTCCCTTCCTTTATGTGCCAAAAATGCTTTGGTGAAGGATTTCAGTAGTAGTGTGTTTTTAAATGCTTTAGATATTAGATTGTGAATATATGTGGTCACTTGCAAATGGACTTATCAAAGATGTTTGAACCACTAATAGATGCTGGTCTCTACAGCTTCGCATTTTATGGTAATGCTTTCTGAAGCTGGATTTTAGGGTTGTGCTTCAAACTTGACTGTTTTTCACTTTAACTGAAAGTGCAGCGTATTACAAAGGAAAAGGTCACTGCATTTTAAGAAGCAGCTAGTGAGGAAGTGAGCTAATGTTTACAGCATTGTATGACTTCCATGTTAGAATTGATCTTAAAAATGGAGACGCTGTTAGATTTCTCTTTGATTGTATGTATCTGCATGTATTCATGTGTAAAGTCCTTTGAGTTTCCAGGGCAGCATGGATCAAATAACATTTATTCTTTGGTTTAACTATGAATTATTAGATGCCTTGCTGATCTCTTGTGCTATACCTACTGAAAAGGTTGCAGAAGGAATCTTTTTCTACAGAGATTGTAGGATCCTATTCTAGAATATCTTTCTTGGAATGTTCCCTATAAAAGCAGACTAAAAGGATAGTTACTTTCAGCTACTTTCTACCTTTTAGTAGATTTTGATTTATTTGAGAGGTGTAATGTGATGTTTTTGTTAGTACAAGCATCTGTTCCACACTATTGCAAGCAGGTTTTTTTTTTTTTTTTTTTTTTTTTTAGAAAGCATTCCTTACACGATCTTACCTGTCCTACCAAACACTTTGCACATATTCCTACTTGTTTTCTAACGTCGGCATAGGATAAGTTTCACTGTATATATTTTTGGCTACGACAGACAGTAGAAAAACAGCTGTGATGATTTCAAGTGCCATCTTTTAGGTCCTCTGGTCATATATTTAAGATGATCATGCTGTTATTGGCTCCAGTAGAGAAAATGACCTGTTTGTTTAAATGCTATTGGAGTTGGCTTATGTTAATGTAGCAGATTTTTTGCACTGAGGCACGTACTGTGCAGGAATGGGATCTGTTCTATTTCTGCTGCAAGCACTGCTTGCCACCACCGCAGGTGAGGTAATGGCTGAAGGCAGTGTAATCAAAATGTGGACTGTTGCTGCCCAGGGACATGATCAGGGTGTACTAGTGAGCTCTCTGGACAGAACTGATAAGCATAACCTGGTGTAGGACTGTGGTGGACTTGCTGCAGCCTTACGGCTTGTACCTGTGTTTAGAAAAGGATTTCATTTAATGAAGGTGCTACAGAAGGAAACGCTTAGATAATGTTGAAGTGAGAATTTGCTGCTTCAGTATTAGCTTTGGTATCTTGACAGCTTTAGTAAATATGATCTTGTCTTTCAGTATTAATAAACATCCAGCTAACAATTATTCCATCGTACATGGAATTATTTTTGCATTTCAGTTCAATTATGTTTTGCATTACGTACTAATCAACCAGTTGGAGTATCTCAAAACTTTCTGAAGGTCTTTTCTCTGTTGAATTCCTGGATTAGTTCTTAGACTTTTTACCAAATTATGGCACTGGGTAACATGGTGGAGAACAAGGTAAATCAACAAAACTTGTAATTAAGTTGGACAAGAACTGTGACTCGTTACTGTGCAGGTGGTTTTTGAAGACTAACCTTTAAGAGGAGTAAGGCAGGTTCTTAGCATGTCATGAGGCATTTCTCAGGCTGTAATTTTATAGTGGCATTTAGTTAAAACATACATTAGTAAAAAATCATATGAGCTGTTAGCAGCTCTCCTAAGTGTAATTAGCAAAGGATAAGCTGTCCTTTTAAAAGGATGCTGTGGAAATGAACACTGGAACAAGCTTCCTGCACCTGTGTCTCTTTCACGTCAGCTGTGTTTTGATCTGATGTGCAGTCATAGGCAAACTAAATCTGAGAGATGCAGGTGTTTCCCTCTGGCTCATGTAAACTATATGCTTCCCTGGAAATTAAGCACAGCTTGCTATTGCCTACAACTGCAAGAATAGATGCTTACTAATTTAAGAAGTGCTTAGGTATAGAAGGTGCCAAATGGCACTAGACAAGATTTTTCAAAAAGGAGGCAGTGAGAGGAAATGGACAACTGTTGTTTATTCCCAGGATATAACTTCTCTGCTCCATGCTCTGCTTTTACATGCAAAAGTCCCAACTTGTTCCATCTGCTAGCAAAAACTTAAAATTCTCAGCCGCATTAGTAAACATAGTTGCTAGAAATCAGGAAACAAGTTGGAGCAAAGGCAAGAAGATGTAGAATAAATCCTGAACAGCTAAATTGTCAGGCATTTCTACTCCACACTTCTGTTGTTGCCTCGAGTGTTTCTTGTCAGTCATACTGCAATCAAAGAGCAGTCACATTGCACTCTCTCAGGAGTGATTTGCCAACGATGACTGCTTTCAGCAGAATAAAACTAGCCAGAGACACTGAAAAAAATGGAAAGAGTTGAGTTGTATTTTTTTTTGGATGATTGGTCAGGTCTTCCATTAAAGCTGTTGTGGACTCTCTTCATTTCATTTGGTTCATCATGTCATCACTTTCAAAGTCAGCAGGAACAAAGTGTTAACCTTTACATAGAACCACTTGGTCTACCTCCCTTCACTGCACTGGGTACTGATTTCAGGATGATGCAAAAACCATTAAGTTGAGTAATTGAGTGGAAGATCCTGCCGGGGAAGAACCAGAAGGAGCTTGCAGGTAATGTGCTTGGGCTTTAGCTTGTGACCACAGAGCCCAGTCTGTGCTTCCCATTAGCTTCAGATCACTTAACATCCCCATTTGGATTTCTAGTTTCATTCCCATGTTATGAACCCTTTTTATTTCTTTTCACAGCATTTTTTTTTTTTTTTTTAAATAATGAACTGTTTCCCTGTACTCATTACTGTTCCTGGTACTCATTGCCATAGGCAGTTGGTTGTACCACTTAATGTGCTCTGTATGCAGTTTTAACAGTTTCCTCAAGTTATTACCAAGCTCAACAATGTTGTGTTGTTTTGTTTTTTTTTTTGTTTGTTTTTTTGCTGAATCACTGGAGAAACTATTTTGCATATTTATTTTTGCTGAGACTTGTTAGTTTTTACCACTGCTGCTTAATTAAAACATGTTCAAGTGGGTTGAAGAAGCGGAGGTGATTTACTGGGGTTTCGCTGAGCGTTTCAGGGTGCATGTGTGCCAATATAGTAAGTGTGGTGAAGATGCAGTGTCAAATGATGGTCCCCCTTCTGTGCTGATGAGTTGGGTCAGAGGAAGTAATGTGGCATTAGAGCAGAGCAGGAATTAGCATGGTGCAAAGTGGGCCTGCCAGGAGCTGGAGCCTGGTTCTGTGCCTCATCTAGGGCTGCCCTGAGGGACCTAGGCAGGTGGAGAAGGTCCTGGGGGTGAGCAGGGGCAGGCAGGGCTGACAAGGGCAGTGTCTGCATCCTGGTGTGTTCTGTGGTTTCCAGAAACCATCCAGTCAAGAACATCCTGATCTGGAGGTTGGTTGGACTGTCCTGTGCAATAGTCACTAGCAAGCCTGCTGTCTATAAATTTGGCTAATGCCTTTGGCTTCCATTGTCCTGAGCCAATTGATTCTATGCCTTTCCAAAGCTCTCATGAGACTTTAATCTCTTCTTAAGTTTAAGACAAAAACAGAAGACTTCAGGCTGGTTCAGGTAGAATGGTGTGAGCTGCTAGGGTTGCAGCAAGCCAAGGTTAAGTGGTTGCTGTCCTTAGCCTTCTTCGAGCTGCTTATCTTGGCTCAGGCTGTAAGGGGCCGTCGTGTTGTTTCTGTTCATTTAACTTCTGCTGCAGAAGTACCATAGTTTCATTTTTTTCTCTCTAATGAGGTGCTAATACTGAACACTACTGAAGGAGTGTGTTTTTTTTCTAAGCTTTCTTTCTTCCTAGAATTATTTCATGTCTGTATTTTCAGAAAGAAAAGACTGAAGAATGTCTTCTCGTAGCAATGCTAGATAAAAAATACTTCTGAAAATAGTATTGTTCTGAAATTCTTATAGAATTACTCAGCTTAATCTGAGCTTCATGTATGTATTTCAGAAGAGATGTTCTTATTTTCAAATTATAGCCGAACAATCCTTATGTCAGTAGCGCACATACTGCTACCTAGTAAGAATGGCAAAGTTATTGATGAACAAAATTGAATTACTTATTAATCAACAGGCTGCATGCTACCTACCTTCATTTTTGTATTAATGTGTCCTTTTCCTCCTGGAAGACCTGTCTGGGTTATAAATAACAGCACCCTGCTGAAGGTTATAGTGTAGGTTATAAACTATCCTTAAGGTTTATGTAGAAAACAGGTGAAATACTGATAATACTGCGGAGGAAAAGGTATTGCTGAATTTGCCCTAAAACCATTTAATTTTGATGAAGAATTGCTCCTCTGATTTGTTTTGTACAATTCTCTGTTCCCAAGTCTTAGTATTCAGGCAGGAACTGCAGCACCAAATTGTGCTGTCATGTTCTATATAGAGTGAAGACTAGAAGATGATGATTAGGCAATTGAAACTAAAGTTTTCAACAGAAGTAATGCAATTACTTCCATTCTAATGGAATAATCTGTTATGATTCAGTTTTGTGTCACTGAGAGTTGGAAACCATATTTTATAGACTTGAAACTGATGTTGGATACTTCATCAAGTGAAAGTGTGTGTGTGTGTATATATATATACACATACATATATATATGTATATATATACATAAATATTTTTATTTTTTTAATCTTGTTTGCTAACATTGCTAGATGCCCTGTGGATAATGCTTACTTAGAGGTTCTTTAGTTTTCTTTCTCCTTTTTATCTATGTTCTGCACAGTTCAGTTGGTTGTCAAATATATAGTGTACAGTCTTAAAGCTTGATTTGATTTGCCATCGTAAACATGGAATTTCTCTTACTCTTATGTGTTGAACTGAGCTGTGCTAATGGATTGATTTCTGAATGTAAATGTGGCTTGTAACTTTCGCAGACTTGTGTAGGGAAAAATGTAGACATTTCTTAAGAGTGCAGATCACATACTTACGCTTTTGAAATACAACTTTGTATTACTATAGATTTTTCATAAATTATCTTTTTAGTTCTCGTAATCTCCTAAGTTTTGAAGTCTTCCTTTACTTGCATCCTTAGTTCTCCCATTTCTCCTCCTCACTCTCCCTTTCCCTATGTCCATCAGTGAAGAAAAGCTGGAAGTGACTGTGCTTATCTAAAGGACTAGGGGGATCCTTGTCTGTTTCTCCTTAGCTGTCAGATTTTTTTGTTCTTCTTCACTTAAAGAAAAAGTGGATTTGAGTTTCATGTACTGTGATGAGAAAGCCTTCTGTTCACTGTTGCCAGAATACTTCGTACTGTCTTGATGAAAGGTATTTCACTTCGTCTCCTTACTTTCTATTCTGACTTAATCAGCTGTCAACATTTGAACTGGGAATCTGGGGACTATTGTGAAGTTGGTTATTTTGGTGTTACTATATGCCAGAACAGTCCTTCTGCCATCACTGCCACAGCAGCTGCCTTCAGCTGTTGAGATCTTTTTGCTTCTACAGTATCTGATTTAGCAGCCACGAAGTTATAGGAAGAAATTTTATAGGTTTCTGATTGAGAGGAAAATGATTTTTTTTTTTTTTTTCTTTCAGATTAGCAATATATGCTGTATCTTATGCCAATCTAGTATTGGACCAGGAAAGTTAAATACAAAGCAAAACCTTGTGAATATTTTTAACGTGGTATCACTATGTTGCTAGATTTTAGCTGACAGTATAACAAACTGTGGGAGTTATGGTATCATGAGATAAGTTCTGGAAACCTACTGCCTATCGATTTAAGTACAAACTGGAACACATCTTGGTGGAAAGCCTTCAAACTCGTCGGATGTCTGACCAGATGCCTTTATGCTCTGTGGTGCTGCTATGCTTGTTTTGGTAAGTCGAACCCTTTGCTTTCCCTTGTCGACCTTTCCCAAGCAGCGGTCTGCAAAGGAGGCATTGAAGAAGGGGGCCTGCAAGTGAAGCCAGCAACAGGGACCATGGAAAGCTTAGAGAGTCAAGGAAAGGCTTTGGCAAAATTAACGACTGGCAGTGTGCTACAAGATTTCAGTGGAGGAGAGGTCAGCTGTTGTAAAGCATGGAATACCTGGGCAGTGGATTGGGACTGTGGCTTGTTTTGAATCTTTGAATCATCTTCATGGAGGAGCAAATAGAGTTGTGCAGCTGGACTGACCAAGTAGCTGTGCTTCTAGATGTCCTTTTGTGTGGAGAGATGTGAGATGACTGAGGATCACTGTATTCAAGGAAATGGTCTGCAAAATTGCTTCTTTAAGTGCTGGTTAAAGATCTATCTGTTAGACTGATGATGCCCTATGTCAGCTCTAAGCAGAATAGCAGGGTTTTGATGCCAGAACATTCACATCTGCATCCGACTAAGAACATAGCGTGTCTGTGCATGTTAGCAGTTATAGGCACCTATATCGGTGCGTGTTAGATGCAGTTCTCGTAAGTGGATGAAAATGATCACTGAGAATATTAAAGCTGTTGTGCTTTAAGAGAAATGAGCAGTAAGATTCATAGGAGAAGTTAACTTTTGTATTGAAGTGTGGGTTGTAGCTCATGGTAAATCTAGATACAGATTTTAAATGATGATAATATTATTGTGGAAGACAACCACATATTCAGTGTTTTCAGTTTTAGACTTCTGAATGTTACACTACTGTAATTTAGACCTGTACCAAACACCTGGTGTATTCTATTGCAGCAGTCATTCTGCAGCCACTTAGTCTATGTTGGAGCTCATCTTCTCAGATTGCCTTCACTCACTGGCATGCTTCCTATGCTAAAGTGCAATCAGGGCCCACCAGCTCAAGCTTTATTTTGCCTTTTCTCTAGCTGAGCAGAAGGCAGCAGAGTGGGACTGGCTTTTGGAATATCCACAGCGAATTTATTGTAGTGAAAGGTTATGTTTTAGGACTTAATAAAGGAATGGTGGTCCTAGTAAGTAATAAAAAGAAGATGCTACGCATTTCTCATCGTGTTTTCTCACTGAGTTCCCACAAGGAACTTGCATTTCTTCCTTCTCAGGCAGCATTACTTAAATAATATCTGCTTTCTAGACTAAATTGATTATGGCCTTTTCCCAGTGTATGAGAAATAAAACTTAACACTTGGAATGGGTGACAAGTGTGGGTACAAATTAGTGTTGTCTTCTGTCATGCAGGCTGCTCTAACTTGGAGGGGAAGCCTGATAACAGAGAAGTCTGCACAAACTGGAGATGTTGGCCAGCAGGTGTGGTGTGGGGAAAGAGGCTGGTAAGAGCTGGGCATGCCTGGTGAGCACGGCCAGTCCAAGCGGTGGGAAATGGTGTGGAGCCCACCCAGAGGGAGTGCCATGGGCAGGAGCACCGTCACAATGGGGGAAATGCTTCTTGGCCCATAAACTGGCAAAGCTGATGGGAAAGCTTTAAACTGGGATCAGCAAGGGGGATGGACACCATTAGGAATGCCAAGGTTAAGCCAAAGAATGGGGGAAGGCTAATGGGGGTATCTGTGTTGCTCTAGGGGATGCTGAGAATTCAGGAGCACATCTGAAATGCTTGTATACCAACACATGCATTGTGAAGAACAAATGGGGTAAAGTGGAAGCTTTTGTTCTTTCCAAATGCTCTGATCATCAGTATCAGTGAAACTTGGTGGGATGAGTCCCACAGCTGAGTGCTGGGAAGAAAGGCTTGTTGGCTGCTCTGTTGGGTGGGGGTGATGTGATGAATGCAAAGGAGTGACCAGACTGTACAGCCATTGCTGTTAGGGGTGATGTAGGAGATCTTCTGGGCAAAGATTAAGGGATGGATAGCAAAACAGATGATGTGGGTGTATGCTGTTGACTGCTTACCTAGGACATTAGCAATGAAGAGCTATTGTTTAGGTAACTGGGTGACATCTCAGGTCGGTTGTCTTCATCCTTGCAGGCCACTTCAACTTCCCAGATGTAAACTGGGAGTATCATGCTGTCACAGCAAGGCTGGTAAGCTCCTAAAGTATGTTGAGGTTCATTTCCTATCACAAATACTGAGTTAGCCAACTAGAATAAGAGCCATCCTGGATCTGTCTATTGACCAGAGGCTCTGTGGGAAAGGTGATAGCAGGTGGCTGTCTTGGATTCAGTAATCTTGAATTAATTTAGTTCAAAATGTTTGTGTAGGGAAACAAGGGTCTGGACTTTGAGAGCAGGCTTGAAGCTTCTCAGTGAGTTAGTTAGCAGCGTCTCCTGGGAATTTGGTCTAGAGGATTTAGGGGTCTGTGAGAACTTGTTGCCACCTTTTAAACACACAGCAGCAGGCAATTGCATTGTGCTGCATGTCAGACAAGCTGGGCTGAGGACCAGCCTGGCTGAACAAGGAACTCTGCCTTGAGCTAGGACAGGAAAAGAGAACAGGAGCTATGGAAGCAAGATGTGGTTTCACAGGGAAAGTATAGAGCTGCAGCTCACCTCTGCTGGGAGAGAACAAGGAACGCCAAAGCCCAACTTGAGTTGACACTGTCCACGAACAACAAAAATGGCTTTTTCAAGTATGTCAACAGCAAGAAGAGACCAAGGGAAAACTTTGGGTTGTTATTTGGAGTGAATGGTCACTTTATAAGTAAGCAGGAGAAAAAGACAAAGACAGTTAATATAGTTTTTTGCCTTACTATTCAACTGTAACAACTGATCTTGGGCTGCCCATGCTTCATAGTTGAAGGTCTACGATTGGAGAAATGACTTTTGCATCCGTCATCATGAAATTCTAAAGGAACAGCAGTGTCAGCTCAGTGTTCATAAGTCCACAGGGCCTGATGGGAGTAATTTCTTCAACACTCTTGAAATGAATGAGTATTGTAGCCAGACTCCTCAGCAATTTACTGAAAGTCATGGGAGTGTGGGAAGATCCTTGCTGACTGGAAGCTAGCAAAATGATGGATTTGTTCTGCTGTCCATTTGAGTCCTAAACTAACTCTGTTGTTATCTGCTGAAGGTAGATGGGTCAGAAAATAAAACACAGAATCAAGAACAATATTGTTATTTTTCCAAGGTGACTTCAAAGATGTCAGACCGTTGTGTGATGTTAGAAGGTCATGTAAGATAGAGCACAAAAGCAACAACACCAAAACAGCCAACAAATTACTTACCAGGAGACAGAAACGCAAGTCAGGAATCCAAGAGCAACTGTGCTGCAAAAGAAAACCCACTAAATCTATTTTAGACAAAAATGAAAGAGGCTCCCTTGTAGGCGGCACACCTTTGTCTGTCTCACAGATCAGTGATTTTCGTGTCTCTTGTGATTTGTATCTCATAATTCACTCTGCCTCTTTATGCTAATTGCAAGTGCAGTAGCAATGAGCCAAATAACAAAGTGCAAAAAGACAACTGTAATGCAGTCAGAAGCACTGTGCATATTAAGACAGGCTTTACGTAAGTGCTTTTAGTAAGTAGGTGTTTCAGTCTTCAGCAGCTACAGACTAATTTTTAGATGAGTTCAAATTGCATTGTTTCTGTCCTGATGCACTTCTGAGGAGCTCAACACTTTCCAGCAGTGTGTGTGACTGATAGAACCTGATGTTTGAGTTAACTTTCTTCATGTTTTTTTTTTTTCTAGTGTTTATTAATGCTTCCGTTTGGATAAAATGCAGGACCTAAGAATAACAAACAAAATGCAAGTCTTTGACAGGCTAAAAGACAGAGGTGTTTGGAGAATACTGCTCCAATGAATGTGCTGCTGAAGTACAAAGATAGTATTTAGCTTTACAAGCAGCTGGAAAAAAGATTTTTTTTTGCAGTAATACTGAAATATGAAATAAGGCCAAGCATATATTTGCATAATTTTCTAATAATGTTTCATTGGATGGTCTGGGGAAGCACATGTGACATGCTTTTGTCTTTTTCTCCCCAGTAGAATCAAAATAATATGTAGGAAATAAGATACTGGGTTAGACAGGCATAGGAAAGGATTCTGCAAATTGTAGGGCTTTGGCACTGGTAGATTTAAAACAAACAAAATAACATCCATGCTCTTCCTTCTTCGGAAGCAATTTGGAGGCATGATTTGAGTTGCAGCTGTGTATCTGTGTGATTACTTGTAGCTGTGAAGGCCATGCTAACTTCATTCTGGCTGTGCATTACGTTACACAAAATGATAATTGCATTCTACCACCCTATCTACCTACTACTGGAGTGCAGTTTGGTTTCTTCTGGCTGCAAAATCAAAAACCGTTGAAAGCGTGAAGGAAGCTTTAGGCAATCTCAAGCCACACTAGGGAAACATCTGTCAGGCCTTTAATTTTTACAAAGAGTCACAAAGGAAGCAAAGAATCGAATACAGTGTTTGTTTCTGTAATCTTTTCAGTATTGCTCTCTGTTTGTTCCTTCTAGTTGTCACTGTGTTAGAACCCCTGTCAGGTTTTATTCACTTACTATGACTTTCTCATGGCAGTTTTTGATTTGAAAAGGTGCTCTAATCTCTGAAGAGCCGTGCTATGCCTCAATATGTCAAGTTTTCCTGTGGCACGGTTGAAATTAGCAGTCTTAGAATTGACATGGTGTATTACAGGCAGATAATGCCTTGAGAGAAGTGCTGCAGAAGAACCTTGTCTCGGATGAGTTTGGGGTGAATATGAGACCTGAGAATGCATGCCACTTGCTGGCAGCGCTCTGCCCAGCGCTCTGCCCAGCGCTCTGCCCAGCGCTCTGC
>NW_024884253.1:70232099-70438171 GCF_019232065.1 Centrocercus urophasianus
CAGCGCTCTGCCCAGCGCTCTGCCCAGCGCTCTGCCCAGCGCTCTGCCCAGCGCTCTGCCCAGCGCTCTGCCCAGCGCTCTGCCCAGCGCTCTGCCCAGCGCTCTGCCAGCCATCTTTGCTGCAGGAGCACATTGCTGGCTCATGCAATGAGCTTTCTTGTAGAATGGCTTGGATTGGAAAGGATCTTAAAAAATCTAGTTTTAACTATGCTGCCATAGACACAAATGTGTCTCAGTACACCAGGTTGCTCAAAGCCCCACTCAGCCTGGCCTTGAACGCTTCTACAGTGGGTCAGCCACAGCTTCTCTGAGCAGTCTGTTTTGATGCCTCACCATCCTCATAGTAAAGAATTTCTTCTTAACTCCTACTTATTTAAAAGTACATTATGATATATTCAGGTTTTCTTTAAAATCTAAAAACTAATTATGAAGTGGTAACTGCTGCAATTAGGGAAACAATGGCTTTTAGTTTGTCTGTCTTACCCCTGTGGTGGTACTAACTTTCTACATCACTTTTTATGTTTACAAGTATTACAGAAGTATCACTAGTTCTGTTTTATCATTTTTATGGAAAACTGAAAAGGCGATGAAGTTGTCTGCTGTGGAAATATTCAGGACCCATTTGGACGCCTAGCTGTGCGTTCTGTTGTAGAGTATCTGCGTTAGCAAGGAAGCTGAACTCAATGATTTCTTGAGGTTGCTTCCAATCCCTGCTATTCTGTGATAAACTACTCAGGAAGGGGGGGAAAAAAAAAGTAAGAATCCCTAACCTGAATATCTTTGCTCACAGAACAAAACACGATACAGTGCACCATTAAGTAAAGTATGTGTAACCACATTTGTGAATGCTAACGATATGACTAGGGGGAGCAATTGGGTGGGCATCTGGCAATTCAATAAGGTCGGTTTGGTTCACCATGGAATTAAACAACAATTTCAGTTGAAATGTTACATAGACCCAGCGCAGCATACACATGGAGTCAGAAAGCACAATATTTGGTAGTAATACCTGTTTTTCAAATTGTCAAATTCACTGGATTTTTGTGTGAGTAGAAGTCAAAGAGTGGTGACATCCTCTGTTCACAATTCCTACTGCTCATCTCCGTGCACTTTCCAAGCCTCTGTTCAACAACTTCTTAAGTATCCAGTCTTCTGTTTATTGTTGTGAACAGGATCTACTGGTAGCATTTTGTTCACTTGGTCAAATATCCTTCTGAAGGATATCCTTTCTTATAGAAAAGATATCCTGAAACAGACAACAGGGGAATGTATACAGAATAGTAACAAAATGCAAGTTGTTCTTGACAGCAAGCTGATGACTAGTAGTTAGGGATTCTCTAACACAAAAGTGATTCTTAAACTAGCGTTGAAAATTATGAAAGATAGGACAATGCTTACTACCAGCAGAGAACAGTAAAGTATTGACATACAGCTTCTTACTGCTGCTGCCTTTATTTTTATTTTTTTTTTAATTTTTTATAATCTTATTTGCAACAAGATTCAATAGACTGCTTGCAAGGTGAAGTTGTGACACCAAGCATGATAGGAGTTCGTTTCACTCTGATATAAATACTGTTGAATTCCTGTAGCCATTAAGGTAATGACTTATTCACTAAGCTGTAAAATGCTTTAAAAAATTACATAAAAATGCACATGTGGTATTGAGGTTTTTTTTTAGAACTGTTTAGCAGAGTGATATTTATTGCCAGGAAGGCAAGTGTCTTCAAAAAGACTGGATTAGAATGCAAAGCGTGGGTAGGATTATTGGTATATGCAGTTAACTAGCTCTTGCAGATTCTACTTGCTGTGTTGATGCAAGCCTGCTTGATTTACAGTTGTAACACCCTTAACACACATCTTGCTGCCTAATCACTTACTGTGATTTCAGAATGGCTGGAGACTTTATTAAGTGAAGTCTTCAAGCAGACTCACCTCCCTCTGTTTGCTGGCAGTGCTTTGTCTTGTGCAGCCAGGACATCACTGGCCTTTGCCACAAAGGCTTGTTGCTGGCCTGTATTCAGCCCGGTGTCTACCTGGACCCCCAGGTCTCTTTCTGCGTAGATGGTTTCTCAGCATGTCCAGGTGCAGGGGTTATTCCTCCCCACTTGCAGGACTTGGCGTTTCGTTTTGTTGAACTAATTTCCTGAGGTTCTTGCCAGCACGTTTCTCAGCCTGTTAAAGTTCCTTAGAATGGCAGTGATGTCGTAGTGCAGGAACCACACGTCCTCATTTTGTGCCATCTATGAACTTCCTGAGTATGTACTTTTTCTCATCATCAAACTTGTATGTAGAAGGCTTGAATGCTCTTCTGGGTTATTTCTTGCACGTGTACATGAGGCTATAGCAGCTAAAGCTAGGCAATTTCACATCACAAGAATAGTTGTAGTGTCTGCTAATCTGTTTAAAACACTTGCTGAAAATTTACCCGGAAGTATCTCTTGCTTCTCTTCCCTGCCCAAATGGAGCATTTCAATGTAGACAGAGAAAAGGCTTGTTTTGTGGCTGTACGTGGTAAGAGGATGGTAACACAATAAAATACTAACACAAAAAATACTAAGACGATAATGAAATACTTAAAGTATATTTGTAGGAAGAATTGTTATCCAATGCAAGCAATAACAAGAGTGTTTTTCTTAATTTCCAATTTTGACTTCTCACGAGGAGTTAAAATATTTTGATGTTGAAGTGGTAGGGAAATACTTTGACTTGCATCTAATGTTTCACAGTTACTACAGAAGTGTGCTCTGTAAATAATCTGTTGCTATTGGATGTACTGGCATTCAGCGCCCTGTGGTGGCAATTTGATTTGTATCAGTCTGTTAAGAGGAGCTGATACTCCTCAGATGTTTTCCTGCCTTTGCAGCTGCTGTTGATAGTGGCAGTACCCTCAAAGGCACTAGCTCATCATTAATATCAGCTACTGTAGGCATTCCAAGTTCTCTGGTCTCTTCCTGGAAACTAGCATTTCACACTTAGCCTTCTCTTTTCTCATTTGGATTTCTTCTACCGCGACTGTAGTTGCCTGAGCCCAGAGCTATTTTGGGGCAGTCATTTCTAGAAAGACCACAGTCCATTACTTCAACTTGTGCCACAGCTTGTGAGCAATGGAAGTGATATTCTAGGGGCGCTGCTTCTTGAGTGTGCTTTAAAGGAATGTGAAAAGCAGTCAGTGAATCACTGATGGTGCACTTTTTTCTCTTTATCCCACCCGACTACTGGCCTTAGCCATTTATTTTTTCACTTCCTTCTGGCCTTTTTAATATCCTTTCACTCCACAATCATCTCTCAAATCCAAACATGTTAACTTAAGCAACTTTATGCAGAGAACAATTCTCTAGGGTTGGCTGACGGATTAAGTGGCAGTACCTTGGTTGTGAAGCAACCTACGTTTGCACATTCTCCAGTCGTTTTGCATTAAAACTTAAATCCTTGTTCTGTTGTGGCACCTTTAAAAAGCAGACCTCCTCCTTACATCTAAATGTTATGAAAACCAGGCATACTGTAACCCAGAACCCCAAGGAATGCTTGATTGAAATAACAGATCAGAAAAGTCTCTTGCTAACATTCCTGTGATTATAGGTTTACTCAAGTGACAGAAACATGGTCTCAGCTAGCTTTCTGCATACAGTGTAATTTTGGTTCAAAAGCTAACATAATTCTTAAGGGTTTTAGCAATGCAGCGTTGGAAGAATAGATAATTTCTAAAGGTGTTACAGCATTTGTTACCTTTCCTCTCTATGTGTATCTCGTATATCCATGATAGGGTGATTGGTCTGGTTCCTGCTGGAGGAGCAGAGTGTGTCCCTGTTCATACTTACTGACATCAAGCAGAATGAATGGAGAGAATGAGAGATGAATAATTCTTAGATCTTTCCAGGTGAACAGAAAGACAAGCTCATTTCAGCTTCATCTGTTCTTCTGCAGCACCCATCTGAGTTAACAAAAACAAAAAACAAGTTGAAAAATAGCAACCATGAAAGTACTGGTTTCAAAATTGTATTGTTTCAAGCAGTAGGTATGATGTAGGAAGAAACAGCAGTGACCTTGCTTTCATTTTCAGGTGATCAAATGACTTAAAGAGGTCATGTGAGCACCTAAATCTAAACTTAGTTAACACATCTGGAATTTAATCAGTGCTGATAAGGGTCAGTGTCCACTTTTGCTGATCTGTTTTAGAGATACTTGAATTAGAAAACTGGTTAGGAAAGTTCTCTTAATGACATTAATCACATTTTTTTTCACTCAATATGAAACCCGTGTGACACTGGAGCCTGTTTGCAGCTGTAGTACATGTAAGGATGCATATAGTGTGAACTACCATGCAGTCAGCTTCCACCTAGATGAGTCCAAAATGAACATCAGCTGTTTTAAAATCAGTTTAAAGCTTTCTGGAACTTTTCCAGGTTTTGATATGGAGGGCCTTTCCTCTGTGCTGTGGATACTTGCGTTTGTTCTTTCTCATCCTCTCTACCTCTTTCTCCTTTTGCAGGCAAAGGCAGCTCAAGCATCTCATCCGACGTGAGTTCAAGTACAGATCACACGCCCACCAAAGCCCAGAAGAATGCAGCTACCAGTGAAGGTAGGCATCTGGTATTCATTACTCAGGTCAGGCCCCCCTGCATAATCCTAGCTATTTTCAGAAAAGGAACCTTTGCTCCTCCTTGTTCCTTCTGTGTACAGTGCTATTAGCATACTAGAAATTAAAAAACAGTTTTTCTTCCTGTGTCGAGTTTCTGCTTCTGCCCGCTGTGTTTTCTGGTTTAAGCTTGTGACAAAGGATTCTCTGCAGAATAAAAGAGTGGAGAGTTTTGAATAATGTTGCAAAAACTTTTTATGCTTAAGATTAGATGTGATCTGATTTTGAACTTATTTGTGAAGAATATACTTGGTGGAAGCTTGTTCTGGCATGTGTTCTAGGTTAAAATTGAACCTCTTATTTTCATATCAAGAACATCGTGAAATGTGAGTTGTTTCTACAGAGTTTTCAGAAGTGTGTCTATAGATATGAAGAGCTGACAGGATTTAATTAGATTTATGCATCTCACCTGCAGTTACTAGACTACCACCTGGGAGTAGATTTTTGATGTCTAGGGGAAGGAAAGGTTTGGTATGTCAGTAGTAACATAACATTGCACTAACTGGCTCTTGAACAGAGAAATGCTGATCCTTTCCTGCTGCCTTACTACATGTGAGTAGGTGTGCTTTGCTAAATGGAGGTACGTTGGCCCTAGTTTTTACTAGAGTGTCTTCAGAGGCTGAGAGGAAATCATTAAATCTGTATGTAGTTTAGTGATGTAAGCTGAAAGCCTTTTTTTTTTTTTTTTTTTTTTTTTTAAATGATACATTTATAGACCTTAACTAGAGTTTCTATTCAGTCAAAATATATCAGTTGTACTTGGTAATTATAAAACAATAAGTTTGACTTCTTTGACTTCTGCCATTACAAATGAAGTTATAAGCTCTGGTTGCTTTCAGTCTGGCTTTGTTTCTTATTGTTAGAAGAAACCATAGGGTTTGAATTGTTCTCGTTTGGCAAGTCTAGCTATAACTGTAGAATCTGAACAGTAAAAGGAGTTCATGTAAGTAATAAATGACCATATAAATCACGAGAGTTTATTGTTAGGCATGCACAATCCCCTATCAAGAATGAAGATCTGGCACCTGTGAATCATATGAGATTCTGGTTCAGAATCTCTGCTTTTTAGTCTGAACAGTAAATTTAACAATAAATGAATATACAGTTAATAAAGTTGAATAGTAGACGTCATGTTTCACTAAGCTTTAGATCGGCAAGTTTTGAGGTGCATGAAGGAGATGAATTGCCAAGATGCCAAGTAAATTTAGGAAATGTATAAAAGCATTTTAACTTTTCTGTATGACAGCCAAGAAAAAAAGCACAAAGGAGTAGTGGAAACTCTGAAGTCAGTCCTTAACAATTGCTTTAAATTTCTGTTTTACTTCAATCAGGAAAACATTTCTTTTCCCTTATTTTCTAATCAGATAATGCAAAATAATTCTTTATTAATCTCTAAGATTTATGTTGTTAATCTAACCTATTGTAGAGCCAGGGAATACCGGTGTAGATCGTGAAATCTTCGCCACATTTTTGCAGCTGTTTAGTTCATTAGTGAGGGAGGTTGAAATACAGGCCAGCAGATGCTGTAGTAAAGATGTTTTCTGAGCTCTTGTGCAGATACGAAGTTCACAATAGTAGTTATGTTTCCCACTCTTGGAGGCAATTTCAGACATGAGTCTACACTCCTTACGGAAGGGTGAAAATAGGAAGGTGTGTAGATAACACTTATTTTAATAGCAGCAGTGGTAGTCCACCCCTCTATCTGTTCTGCTGTTGCGTTGCTACCAAGTTTTTCTGCTGAGCAGTTAATATGGGTCACTTAATGGAGCTGTATTAATATGGATTGCTGTATAATCTGTCAGGTACTTTAAATGACATAACCAAGGAGCGTGAGGGTTTTATGAAGGCAAGTGAGAGCAGAGAAGTGGAAGTAGTGTTGAGGGGGGAAAAAAAAACCACAGGGTCCTGTACAAACCAGTGTTGTGACTGGAAGGCCTGTTTTTCAACCAGTTTGTCTGTGGGTTTTTGTTCAGTGGTTTCGTTCTTAACTAATGATGCCTCTTTCCCCCTTGTGTAGTAGACTTGCCTTGTAGGAGGATTCAAATGAAGAGAAGGTATCACATGTTCTACAAGATGAGAAGAGTTCTGCACTTAAAGGACTGAATGCTTTTTTACAATTCAGTTACAGAGTAATGTCTAGGGAGTAGCTAAGAACAAGAGCTTGATTGTGTTAGGCACTGTACTAGCAGTTGCACTTATGTCTTTTCATAACTTTTTACAACTGTTTAGTTAAATTTACCTTTATAGTACTCTATCCTCTAGTGTTTGCTTGTCATGATACAGTAGTACCTGCCCACCGTGGAGACTAAGTGCATATTGCTCTTCAACATGAGGCTCAAGCTGGGGCAAACACTTGAACTCTGTCCTTTACTTTAACCCCGTGTTGTAAATTCATAGCACTGCATGCTGTCTTGTGAATGAGTCGTGATGTGTGTGGTGAAATGTGTATGTCCTAGGTCTGGAGTAGATAGGAAAATGAAAGGTTGCTGCTAAGCTTTTCCTCACCTTCATTGGCGTGGGAAATAACTCTTTAAAAGAAAAAAGTTGCAGCTTCTTTGCATCCCTTGAATTTCTAGAGGTGGCTGAATTCTTGGGTGCCTAGCTTTGTGAAGAGCACAGAATTTTTATGCAAGGCTGAAGGCCTTTCTTGTCTCCTGCTTTCCAGCTTTGCAAACAGACCTAACTCTCTTCAGTTCTGCACAGCATCTCTTCTCTTCTGTTGACAAAACACTTATTGAAGTTGAATCCCTGAAAAGCCATGGAAAAACTAGGAAGGAAATGATAAGACCAGTTCATGCAGCTCTTTGGTACTTTACGTTAGAGAGGCAGTTATGTAAAATACTTGCAGGCAGCTATAAATTCCCAGGGACTGCAGAAAGATGTGAGACAAGACTCTTCCTTGAAAGAGGAAACTACCTCAGAAGCTCCGTGGCAGCAGGTGTTATCTTGTTGTTTGTGTGAGCAATCAAATGAACTCCATATTTGATCTTCTGCATTCATTCTATTTGTGAATTTTCAGTGCTGTGATGTTTCTGTAGAGGATGAGTTCAAGAAATGAGTTACTACCTGCTTGAAATGGCCTATGTGGTGTTTCAGTCTTAGATATGCTGTTGAGGTTACAGCAGTTAAATCTCTTGATGGGAATGGGAGATGTGGTTATCACCTAAATGCAGTGCAGTAGTGCCCTCCTTCATGCTGTAGATCATGAATATCTGTAGAGTTGTAGGAGATGATCTTTATGCTTCAAAAAGACAACATTTGATAGCGCTATAAACATCTTCGTGGGTGAACTGCACAGCATCTACCAGCAAATAGTAGACAGTTACTGGCAGATCTCTCAGCTTCCTAAACTCTGACTCAAGATAGCGGTGATGCACATGAGAATGATGCAGTGATGAGGCTGCACTGGTGCAGAAACTGAAGTTCTGTCTCTTGCTAAAGCTGCACCCACTGTGGCTTTTACTTTCTATCATCCAGTAAAGGACAGGAGGCAAAAAACAGATGTCAGGACTTCTCTGCGTAAATAACTGAATGTGCTATGGGTACAGTCTGGCTACAGCTTGGCTCAGAAGAAAGCATGGTGAGCTGTGGATGTGCATGCACTTTGCCTCTGCTCTGTCTCCTCTTCTGACGATGCTGTTTTCTTTAGCTTTGAATATACACTACATTTTACCTCTTTTCCAGTCTCAGACATTGTCTGCAATCCTTTATCCCATCAATCACTTACAGTTAGAAACTTTAGAACACATGAGTTTTTGCTACCCCCTATTGCTGTTCTGGCAATGAAAGACTAAATGGATTTTTGTGGGCTGTTTAAATGCAATTTGCTAGACATGGCCTTAGCCGGAATATTATTGTTTAAAGTTTGATTTAGAAGGCTAGACCGAATGTTTTTGTATGGGCTTACCTTGGTTAGGGAGCTTTCTTCTAACACTTACCTGCAGAGCATGGAATGTTATGTCCAGGCTGAATGCTTCATGTTAACTTGACAGCTTTTCAAATAAAAAATCAATACTGTTTGCACTTCATGTGTAGATGCTCTTAAATGGTAATCCAGAGGCTGCTTTAAATTGAGAACTCGTGCATGAGTTTCATGTATGAGTTCTAATTTATTTCTCAGTTTCTATAAAATCAAAATGAAGTGTTAGGCCTGAAACAAAAATACTGTTTTAGCAATAAGGTTAAGTGCTGAAATACCTGTGAATATATCCTGTTAATGTTTATTTTAAATTCTGTGGAAATACAGTGAAGTCAGTTGCTGTATTCTGCAGAAATTAAAATTATATCTGCTTTTACTGATGCTGACTTTTAGAGACCTTGAATTTTTTTTTTTTTTTTTTCCTTCAGCAATATCTTTAGAACTCCAGCATCTGTCTTCATCACATGATGTTCGTGTACCTTAAATAAACTTGAAAGTGACTCAATTTAGGAAGCAGACAAATGAAGAGGACACAGCTTTTTGCATGTTAGCATTGCCTTTTATGCTTAGTGTGGAGAGCAAATGCATTTGTTTCGGCACTGCATCTCAGCAGAAGACGTATTACATCCAGAGTTTAGATCTCTGTTTTATACATGCAAGGGAGATGCCCAGTCACAGTTCTGGTAGTTGCATCCTCCTTTCTGTTTTATTTGAGCTTTTCAGCAGTTCTGAGAGAAACAACATCAGTAATGTGACTGGAATAACTACATCCATTAGGAACCATTCACTTCGTTAAATCACATTTGGGTGAAAGTGTAGCGTTTCACAGATATGCAATGCTTTAATTACTCATGTAAGAGTGTTACTGTATACCCTGTGTGAGATGACATCTGGTTAAGATCAATGAAGTAATGTTACTGTGGTCCTTGGCATCCTTTTCTGTTGAGTCCCTGATAACAAAACTTAAGTGGCTGGTATGTTGGCAAGTCCCAGTCTGTGTTAGGGAATTTCTGCTGTCTGTCCTCTTCTCTTGACATGTAGTAAGTTCCAGAGGAAGGGGCAGCTGTGGATGAAGAACTACCCTTCTCCCTGTAGTGGTTCTCATTCTGACACGTCTGTAATTGCTGCAGTCCTTCAAAAATAAATATGTACTGGTGGCTAGCAATCTACAAGTCTGACTGAGAGCTCTGAAAATTCATAAGACTTCTACTGTTCTGAATATAGAATTACAAGTGCTCATTCAAGTTTTTGTCTAACTGCAGAAGTACCAGGTACCTAAGTATCTGGAACTGGATTTATATTCAGTTTAACAAGAAAAAGAGCGTAGCTGAATAAACTTTTTCAAGAGAAATTATCTTCCATTCATAAAGTCATTAGTAAAAGTACTAAAAGTGCTTTGTTTGAGCACGTTTTGCTGTGCTCTAATGTTGATTCACTTCTTAAGAAAATAACTTTCAAGTGACTTTCAGAAGTGACCAGAATTTGACTACTGCTACTACATCTCTTTATTCTACAGACTGTAAGGGAATTAATGCATGATTAATGCCTGGAGGAAAGTAGGAACAGGGAATATAGTTATTTCTGCTTTGACACCTAAAATGTCGAAGTCATTCTGGAGGACTGTAGAGAAAAATAGAAAAAGCAGCTGCTTTTCAAACAATTTTTTAATGAACTATGGAAAGACAGATTGAGCTTTATTGATATGTGAGAACTCTCAAAGCAGTAGTTTCACACTGTAACTTATTTTATCTAAGAATGATATACATTTCTGTCCCAGCCTTTCATACTCAGAAGTGTAAGAAATTAGTAATTGACTTTTCTAATTTTCCTGAAGAACTTTGTAGAACCTTCTTTTCCAGAATTGTTTGAGCTCTGTATTAGAAAGCCCTTGTCAGTGCTTTTTGTGAGCACATATTAAGTGACATTTGTTGAATACAAAAAGTTCTACTTGGGATATATGCCTTTCATTTCAACTTACCAGTGAGCAAAAAAAAGTGAGATGAAATACACGTTATAGGGTCTTTTCAGGGAAGATGTCATCCTGTTAATCTCTCCTGGCTTCGTAATCCCGTTCTTTAAAAAGGCTGGGTGTCTCTGTATCTCCAAACAGCTCTTAATTGATTTGGTGTGTTTAAGGAGATCTTTGCGTTGTACTTGATGGACATTATGAAAATTTAGGAAGATGAAATTAAATCTTTTGATATTGAATCTTTTGATATTAAAGTAGTTTCATGAAGAAGAGGCATCTGAGTTGGAAAATTTGGGTAAGTACAGTCCTGATGTTATTTCAGAGAGAGATGAAAATCCCGGAGAATCAGTTGATGAATTGGCAACTCTTCTGTGTGTTGTGTTTCATGGTATAAGGTAGATAGCTTTGTTTAGCTATACTTTGTTCAGTTCCACTGAAGCTTCTGAAAGGCTTGTACATCTTCTCTGGACATGCAAATAATTGTATGTTATGGAAAAAATTGTTGAAATGCTGTTTTCCAACCTAGTTTTTTTTTTTTACTGTCCTTTTGCCAAGAAGAGTTTTTTTGATTCATTCTCATGTCTGATACCTGTTAAATAATCTTTTCCCACTTTGATTCTTTAGTATTTTTCCTTTCGTTTTGTCTTTAACATTAGACACTGACTGATTCAGTGCTGGAACTGTGAACTTACATCTGGTCTTCCTGAATGCATGTAAGCATATGCGTAATTCCTAATTCATGGCAACAGTTCTCTCCCTGTTTATCTCTGTCCTCATGTCTTTGCAGTGTTTTTGGGAGTTCAGGCTCTTGGTTCTCCTGTTGAAGTACTGTCTATGCAGTCTTTCTGTGCAACAAGCTATGTCTGAATTTGATATGAATTACTGAAATTGCCCCTGCTTACTTGGATCTGGGCTGAGGTTCAGTTGGCTTTGAGTGAGCTGTGGCTGTTTTCAGTTGGCAGTGAAACTAGAGACCAGGTAAGCTTCCTAGGGTTTTGTGTTACTTTCCTGACCGTGAAGTTTTCTAGAAAAGTGAAATGTTGCGTTACTCAATGTGCCAAAATAGAGTCATTTGAAGCCAAAAAAATAGGGGAGGAATAAGAGGGATGGGAGGCGTGACTGTTAATAAATCCAAATCTATAAACACTTTGGCAGAATAAACAGAGCTCACTATTTAAATTCCTCCAACCAACATATCTGAATGCATACACAAGTATAATCACCTCGAGCAGTATGTGAAGGTACAAAGTAGTATAGAGGCTTGTTGTTAGCCCTTGTTTTTTGTGTTTAACCACATCTTGTATGCTTTTGCTATCTAATAGGCAGTGTTCCTGCAAAGCTGTTCTGCTAATTGTAACAATACCATTGCAGTCGGCGTTTAAATCAGAGTTCAAATACAAGGCAAAAGTGGTTAGGATGTTGGCTAGGTTAAAACTGCGAATTGAAACCTTACATTATTCTGGCTAATTTGTACTGAAATGGTATAGCCAAATGCTTAAAGCCTGCCCAAACAATACTAGGAACAAATTGGAGAGGTGCATAAAACTGCAGTCTTACTTGATCTGCTGCCTGAAATGTGAGCAAATGCACTTACAGTGTAGTTAGAGAGAAATGACCTCAGTTTAAAAGCCTAGCGTTAGCTCTTCCAGCACAAGATGTGATGCTTGGTAGGAGTGATTATGGTCTACTCAATTATCTTTAAATCTGATTTTAAGAAACCTGGAATCCCAGATGTAATTCCTTCTGTAAAGTTTTGTACCAATCCACTTGTATACCACTGTCACAGGGAGTTTTTGACCCTCAGCTGTTCTTTGTTACTGCCTGTGCTATAACTACTTTTCCTTCTCAGAAAAGCAGTCATCTTGAAGCATCTGGTGACTTCCCAACATTTGCTAGTCTAAAAAATATATTTTTAATTGCTAGACTATGTCTGAACTGTTTCAAGAATATATATAACCTAATAATGTATATTTAAATATGTATGGCCTATCTGTTTTCTAGAACTTATGAACTGACACTAGGAAACTGCTTCAGATTAACTCTAGAACTTGCCATTCCAATTTTATTTCATTCTTTTGATCAGGTTTTTGCCTTTAACTTGACAATTCCTGTTAAGTGCTGAACCATAGCTTAAATTTATGACACAAACTATCCTCCTCTGTTTTCCTCTATCACTTATTATTGTCAGATTATCAAATGGCTGTATATTTCATAAGAATGATATTGCCAACAGTGCTAAACCTAGCTGCAGACTTGGGAAATATTTGCTTGATGTTGCTGACTTGCTCTCTTCATCTGTTGCTGCTGTACCATAATGCTTTGTTATGGTGTTTTTCTCACGTTATTGAAGTTTGGCATCATCTTATTTCCACTAGCATTCTTCAGATTTTGACATATGCACTGAGGTTGGCTGATGAAAATGGCAGTTCAAGAACAGATGGTGGTAATTCTTATTTCTTGTTAATTCTGACTGACTGGTGGATCATCATAGGTTTAGGCAATGACACTACATTAGGTATAAGCAGAATTTATGAGTATAACCTGATGATGAGCAGTTTACATTTTTCTTGTCTTAATCATCCAGTGTTCAACATTTAATTTGTGTTGCGGTGGTGTTCCTGTTTCATGTTCAGTAACCTTCCATCTTGATATTTCTTCTCATGTTTAAGGCTTTTTTTGATATTTAAATGTGAGTGTGGATTGTGAGCTGCAGCCCCTTGAAAATCAAGGTATATTTGCCATTTTTACGATTTGAATAAAGATTTCTTTTCTAACACAGCAAAACACGGACCTGTGGCAGCTGATCAACTATGTTGAAAGAGGGGAGGTTTCTTCTCACCTACTCTGTTGGTATCTATTGTGTGCATAAAGTCTTGCCAAAAGGCAGGTGGGATTTTGATGGAGATGCATTGTAAATACTCATTTGTAAGATCTGGTAATCCATTTAGATCAACTAGTTTTCAGCTGTCCTGGCAAAGTACAGGGATTTTTCACCTAGCCTACCTGTGTCCTGTTTGTTCTGCCTTGTGGATGTGAATGCATGATTGAGACGAAGCTTGATTTCAGAACGCTTGAGTTCTGAATGACTGAAACTTGTTCTGCTTGCTGTGACTTGGATAAACCACAAATACTCATTGTAAATTGTCACTAGACTCATGATAATTAAACTTCAGTTTTTACCAGTGCTAGTTAAATCTACACCTCTTTTTGGGTTTTCCTAAAATGAAACCCATTTTCATCTTGTGTATAAAAATGAAAATTTACAGGACTACTGAGTATTTATTGTTTGTGGGAAGTCTTTTACTTGTTTTTTAAAATTAAATATTTCTCCTCCAGAGGCTCCCAGCTGGAAATATTTGTATTCAGAGATCTCAAGATGTAGGCAGAAGGAACAGATTCTTGTTCCTAACTGTGAGGCTTGTGATTTGCTTCATTTGAAAATACTTCTGTGTTCATGCAGATAAATGCAGATTTCTGTTTTTTCCCCTCACTGGCAAGATAAACATTTATAAGCCATGACAGCTTAGCTTGTTAGATCCCACTTGAGCAATAAAAACTTTGTGTGGCACCTGAAACTTCAGAAGCCCTGCGCTGTGCAAAGCCGTCATTTGCTTGGCACCAGGGAGGGCTATTTCAGTACTGTGTTAGTGGTTATTTGTTTTTTGCTTTGTTTGTCTTCCAAACAGGAACAAATGTGGTAAAATGGTAAAAGCGTAACCAGGCTACCATCTGTTGGCTCTGGTTTGGGAACCTGATGGTCATCTGGTCCTTCTTTATTGTGGACTGAGATAAACCGTTAGTTTGAACTTTACTTTCTGAAATGACACCTTTTTTCTCTAAAACAAGGCTTTAATCATTGTTTGGAATCTGAGCCAGAATTACAGTCCAATCTGATGCTAACTGTAAGCGGACCTTTTCTGTACTGTTTCAGTAAACTTCCCCAATTTTTTTTTAATGACCTTGTATCTCAGATACAGTTGTACTACGCACTTTGTCCTCCCTTACGTTTGTATTTGAAACATTAAGCATGTGAATCAGTTTGATCAAGTAGATAACGTACCCAATTTTAACAGATTACTCTGAATCTCACCAAAACTCACAACACTGAATCTGCTTTGGCTGCTGAAACTACAGACAGCAGTCAGTAGTTGAGTGTCTGTTGGTGCTGCTGCTTTGTCAGACTACTTGACTAACATCTGCTGGGGAAAAAAACTCTTCAGAGGAACATTTGTTTTTCTTTTTTTTTTTCTGATGCGGCATTGGATGGATGCTGAATACGCAGGCTTCCTTCAGTATTCAGTGAAGATCATTTCTATCAGCCTCTAACTGAGGAAGACAGATTCTCACAGCATTTCTTGAAGTTTAAATATTTGGCTGGATTTGCTAAGAGTGTGTTGTCCTTCATGAAGTTTTATCTCTGTCAAAGTAACAGCTGGACCATTCGGTTACTAGCTTCAGATTCTGCCAATGACTGTTTCAAGTGAAGGATAATTGGTCTTTCTTCAGCCTGATCTGTAAATGCTTTCATGTGCTGGTCTATTAATTTTGTACACATTATTTTTTTTTTCTAAGAATGTGCCTTTGGGCAAGGGAGAAGAAACCCAAAACACGGCAAAAAGTAGTACTTTTTTCCTTTTCAATTTCCCCTGACATTTTAAGGAATGTTTCTCTGCTGTGATGATATCAGGCTTTTAAAAATATATTGTACCTATGAGGCTTCAAAACATCATGCACTTCTTAGGTAAGAAGGTACTAAGTTATTTGTCATGGCTACCTGTAGATATCCAGCATTTGTCTGCGATTTCAAAAGGATATATGAACTGGATTTGGACACCTGCCTAATGAGAAGAGCAGTGATATCTTCTCAAATTTGCTGGTAAATTAATGCTCAGACTATTCTTATAGCTCTGCTTGTAACTTGTTATTCATACTTCAGTGCAGAATTCTATGTGGTTCTAATATTCTCCAGTGTGGATCTACTACTATCACAGAAGTAGGAACATATCTAAAGCAACTTATTTAGTCCTATTTGTGCCAGAAAGATCTTTTCTTATATATCTCAGATATAAAATGAGCATAGAAGGATGATATGCCATGACTTCCTTACTCTTTAATATTTAGGAGTTCTAAATTAGAGTGACTGCCACCCTATTGAAATATATTATAAGCTGTGCTACTTGAGAAAGGACGAGAGTGTAACAGTAACTTAAAATGCTGGTCTAACTAGGATCATAGGGTGGAGGAAAAAGAACATAGTTGGAAAGTGCAAGCAGTAAAGCTAGTTAAGTGAAAGAAGCTGGGAAACAAAATACATTAGCTGTGAAGTTACTAAAATAAAAAAGGTGGTTAAAATATGACGAAACATTTACATCCTATTGACTCTTACTCAGTATGATGTATTTTTCTTATAACCATAAGGGCTGAGATACTGCTGAAAAGATACATTGTTTCCTTTGGCCCCGTAATAGAAATTGTGTCCTTTTGTTTGTGTGGTTGGCCAGTTCAGGTCCAAGAAAGGAGCATTCTGTTGTGGATGGTTCAGTTAACAGCAAACATAACCGTAGTGAACCTCTGGAATTTTGTGACTCCTGGAAAAACTGATGTTATCGTGTTGCTTCAGTAATCAGATAGTCTTCATGAATCCAAAAGGTAAACTTTGGGGTTTCACTCTGTGACTGTGGCTCTAAAAATAGTTCACGTATCATTCTTGATGAAGTTGTTTTTAATCTCAGCAAATGTAAGATAAGTTTCAGTTACTAGTCTTAAGCCCTAATGAAGCCACGTTTCTTCAAGACTTTGAAATAGTTCAGTTAATCTTTGAGAAGGATGCCTTGTAATCTCACAGATATATTTCATCAGTAAAATTTCTTTAAAAATGGAAATATTTGATGAACCATTCCTACAAGGACTCATTTGCACAGGAGTATAGGGATCTTGTAGATGAAAAGCACACCCAACCTTTTACAAAGTTGTTACTGGACTGAAATAACCGGTCCTCTTTGTCAAAGGGATGTAGAAAAATAATATCCCTAAAGCTAGTAATAAAACTTCACACAAAGCCTCGACAGAAGGAAAATAGCTAACTGAAACCTCCCAGAAAATCTAAGGAATGTTTCTCAGCTTCTTTTTAGCATCAGGAGCAAGGTCACCTTTGGTATGAAAAATGATTCTGTCATTAATACCAGTCTCCATTTGAATGCTAATGCATTTCTCTATAGCAAGAAACTTGTGTGTTTTTTAGGTGCTATTTGTGTATGATTTTGCTTATTTATGTTCATATTCATTAACTTCTGTTAAAGAAACTGAGTACAAGACCTGGATGAGCTTCAACTTTTCCCATCTGTGCGTGCACTGGAATTTCTAAAAACTTGGCATGGAAGGATGCTCAACTGAAAACACATTGCCAGCCCTCACCTCACACAGCAGCACAGCAGGCTGAAGTATATGTATGTTTACTCATTAGAAAAGTTGAAAAGAGTGTGTTGCCTCAGTTGCTGCTTGGGGGAGAAAAAAACAAATTAAAAAAACCCAACCATTAGTTGTGTTCTGGCTCTGAATATGTTTATATGCTATAGAGTCTCAGGTATCAGCTGAAGTAATTTGTCAGCAGTGATGACTGTTTTTTCTGACCCGGTGTTGCAGGCACCCTTCTGTTCCATGAACAGCTTTGCTCATCTTCAGGATTAAGTCTTCAGAAATCTTTAACCTCCTGCTCTGTCTTACTGGCATTCTAGCTTAATATCCTTTGTGTATATCATGTCTGGTAATTTGATCCAAATGAAGGACACTCTTTTCTGACCACAGTTTGTCTGGGCATCGTACGCAGAACTCTTGGCAGAGTGAAGTTATGCCTTTGCTCACCAAGTTGGATGCCTGTAGGATGATTCATCTTAATGCAGATGTGCAGATTAGCCAAAAATTTTGAAGCCTCAGGTGTCCTGGTCAGAGCCATTCCTATTTAACGTCTGGAAGCAGTAGAAAAATAAGCATTTCCGCAAGGAAAGACTTGTAGGTTTACAGAATAAGGCCAGGAAAAACCAGGTGCTTAACTGTTAACTGTGTTGCACTGTCTTGCAAATCATGTCATCTTAAATAACTGCATAACGATGGTCTTCTAATACAGGTACTTGGACCAAAACAAAGGTAATGAAACACTCTGTGACAAAAGTTTAAAGGTGATGGTGTGGTTGGGAGGCTGGTAGTCATATCTAGGTACTGAAACAAGTGTTCTGATTCTTAGTGTGTGAACATTTCATATTGTATACTGGGACTGTATCAAACACTGTGTAGGAAAAAAACATTAACTTTTTTAAAGGTTGTTTTTTTAGGGCTGGAGTTGAATCTGATAGCTTTTGTCCCTTTGTGTCTAACTTTTGAACGTGAATGGTCATACTTAGCTTTAACATTCAGCTTTTAATGAAGGAGTCTGAATGGACTAGGATTTTGTTTGATTTTGGCATTTCTGCTTCACATTAGTTCAGTTCCATGTCAGAGAAATACCAAACTGAATTTTATTCTGGGGAGTGAAGGGACTACTCAAACTAAAGGCGTGGGATTCTGTCTGAGGAAATGAAACAGCACTGCCAAAAGATAAGAGAAGAGGTAGCAAACTCTACATTAAACATAAAGCTTCTCTGCGGTATAGTACTGAAAATGTGGATGTACGTACAACTGCAGTGTCAGAAGCTTACCTGTCCTTATAGATAGTCTGTTAGAGTTGGGAAGCATTGGCACTCTTATCAAGTATTTTAAATGCTAAGGTCATGACAGCAGTATTTGCCAAGAACCACATCCTGAGTGTTTGATTCAGCTGGGCAAATGCACATCAGCCATGGGAAAAAAACATGCACAAGCTAAAAATGAAGTAATCCTGTTGCTGTGTACTTGGAATGTGATAGAACGTACTTTCCATTGTGCATAGAACATCACTGGTTCAGTATAACGTGCTACAAATTCTTTGTGAAGAACAGCTGATGGAGTAAAACTTGAGACTGAAATTTTGGATGTTTCACTGAATTTTACATTGGAAATAGTATGGTTCAGAGCTTAATTCCTACTTCTTCCATTGAAAAAAAACTGTGCTCAACATGCTTCACATGTTCTTTAATCTAACACAGTGCTCAAATATACAAGTCAGCCCAGCAAAATCTTTCTATTTCTGTCTGCTTTCTTGTGGCTGCAATACCTCTTTTCATTGCCCTAGTGTTACCCTTACTCTAACATGCTTTGGATAACACTAGTAACCAAAATGCCAGCAATACCACTGGATGATGGAAAGACTGTGGGTTTGAAGACCTGTATGCCTTTCTCCTCTTTCTCTACTCTGTGATCCAAGCTTGTTTTGCTGAGCACTGTATTTCCTGTGCCACATGGACAGTATTGAGCTCCGTCTGTCTTAAGTTCAGCTCCTGAAAATATCTTGCCTTTCCTTATTCTTACATCAGTCTTTCACTTTCTGAATGTGGGATGAAGCTGTCCTCACTGCCTGCTTGTTGTTTTCCTGAATGTGCTAGCCAGCCTGAAATGATATACTTTGTATTACACATCTGCTGCCAAATTTTAGTCATATGTATTGCTCAAGCTGCAAACCTCCAAAGCAAACACAGAGAGGAAATAAAAATTAAATTAATCCTCTCCAAGGATGTATAAAGTATAGTTGCACTGAGGTTTACAAGTTGAGGGTGAGAGGGACCATTGGCAGTGTGTGTCAGAAGCCACTGGTATGCACAGCCCTTCCTACTGCAATGCTTCTCTGGACTGGAATTGCTGAGCTTGAAGACATTAAGATTTTTTTCATGATAGACGTGTATGACTTTTCAAAAGCTTGGTTAGCTACAGAATCATAGAGCATTCTTGGCAGTTTGTGTTCACAGAATTAAAGACAAATGAGTTCCCATTTTCTCTTGAGCCCTCAGAGCAGTGTTTGCATGTAATTTTCAGTCAAAGCATCTTAGCTGAACAAAGTTCTGGAGTCATCGCTTTTGAATGTGGTACCAAGGTAAGGCTGAAGACCTGCTTCTTACTGTTCTTAGTTGAGAGGTCAGGTTTAGGGACAGCATTTAGTTTTGTTGTACTGCCATGTCCTAAACACTAGGTTTGGGCCTGGCCAGCAGAAGAAGTCAGTGTCTCCTTTTCAGTGCAGGGACAGCCAGCATAAAAGCCCTGACGTGAAAGGAGACAGAGGCATGAAGTAGCAGTTTGTGGCTTTCTTGAAACACACTTACAGGCTATCCCTAGCCTATTTGTATATGGAAGACATAAAGGAAAGAAGTGAGAGTCTGCTTGCAGGAGGGGAAAAAAAAAAAAACTAAATGGAATTCCATATCGGAATTTTGTGCAGTGCGGCAATTTTGATAATCTCACTTGAAATGAATTGATATTCCATACTGCATATGTTTCAGAGAAAAAAATGCCTTAAGTTTATAGCAGTAAGGATGTAAGTGCTTCTTAATCTATTTCCACAAGGAGAAACATAGTCTTGATTGCCGAAGTGACCATTGTAGCTATTCTTCCACCAATTATGCACAGGAAAAAGGAATAAAAACCTTGCCTGATTTTTCTTAACTCTTGTGGGTTTTGGGATTGTAATCCTATTACAGAATGTCATAGTGAGCACCATGATTTATTTACCTGCTGCATGCTCTGAAGTTCATTACGTTATTAGAAGTGGTTAAACTGTCTTGGACAATTTAGATGTCTGGTTAAACTGCTTTGAGAAGCAAAGCCATAACTGAGTAGCTTGATCTGAGTTGCTCAGGGGGAATCACTTTGAAAATGAGTATACCTGAAATAAATGAGTTCAGAGGTTGTAAACATTCCTTATTTATTCTTCTGATATAGAGAATAGCATTTGATTGCAGTCTTGCAATAGCAGCTGTTGGTTGAGATGAGTCTTGTGGAGAAATAATTAAATTTTTCAGAAGAGTTCCCGTGGTGGGAAGTTACCAGTCTGTTGTCCCTTTGCAATTTGTCCCATCTTTTGTAAGCCTAATCTTTGTACAGGAGCTACATGATTAACCTCTACTGGTAGGCAAGCAGTTTTCCATGTCTTCCCTACTAAACATGTCAATTTAGGTTACTTGTGAAACTCAGACACCATTAATCAAGGGTCTCGTGTAGACCTAGAAGGGAGAATGCAAGAATTATTGTCTGTACTTCTTGATGACTGTACAAGAAATCGCTGCTTGCCAAAACAGTTAACAGAGTGGAAGTAATGTACTGTGAATGTCAACTTGTTGATCTGTAGACCTCAATATTTTTCCATGGCATGCAGAGTCCAGCTGTGTATTTAAGCTTGCTGACAATAGGCTGACTTTTTTTTCCACATTATTGAAAGTCCTAAAGCCCTGTTGTTTCAAAAGTGGATAGAAACTTCTGATGTAATGAGATCACTTCTGAAAAGGGGGTTGTTTTGGTAAGAATCAGGTAACTTGCTTATCTTAGAACCCATCTACGGAAGTTGTCATTTATCATTTTAGTCCCTTTTGGCCTAGGAAAAAAACAGGATGGTTATCTGCCACCTAAGCTAATTTCATTTTTCTTACCTATTTTTTTTTTTATTGTTTTTCATGTTTGTTTTCTACGCTTGTTTTAAAATGTAGATATTAAGCTATAATTTTAATGTCTTATTGAATTGTTTTATCCTGTATGTAATGAACTTATTTCTAATTTGAGTAAATGCATATTAAGAATACCTCAGTTTGATGTTCAAAGGCTTTGGCATAACTTCAAGGTTCCGACTTAAACTGTAGTATTTGGCAAAAGCTTGGAGCTCAAGAAGATCTTTGAGTATGTGGTCTGATTGATTATTTAGCTGTGTCACAGAGGAGAAAATATACTACCAAGGGTGACGTGTTGTGAAATAATACTTCAGCACACTCTGTAGGTTCTGCCGAACCAGATTGGCTTGTAGAAGTCAAATTCACGTCACTGTAAAAGGAATTGTATAGCTTTAAGTAACTTAGATTTCGTAAGTAATTAATTTAATTCGAATCTGGCTGGTTGTGACTAAGATCTTCATTTGTGACAGTTGTGATTTAGTGAAATATCTGGAAATAAAATGGAAAATTAATTTTGTTTGCTTTGAATTCTACGTTATGCATGGTGTGTGTACATATATAATGTGTGTGTATATAATACTCACATGTACAAATTTTTCTCCGTTCTATAGGTATATACATAAAATATGTGCATGACTGGAAGCTCTTTAGTCTTATGAGGCATTTTAGCAAATATCTCTTGTAAGCAATTGTTGCAAAACCATTATACTATGTGAAATGAATGTTTTCCTTTACTACCTTTAGCAGAAAACAGTTCTGAGACATTATTTTTGTAATGATTTTTTCACAAAAATAGATTTTCATACTTAGCTAACGTTGTATTATATCAGGCAGCATGACTTGAAAAGCAGATTTTTGTCTTCAAATTTCAACTATTTTTTTCCTTCCACTTTTGTGCTGCATACGTAGAACCATGGTGAGAAAATTGTTAACGGTATTGAATTGCCTTACTTTTCCCTCTTTGCCTCCCCGTTTTATTTTAGAGGCCAACTTAATTCTCCATCTAGGTAGACTTGATGAATGGAATTCTTCCAAGTCTTGCGAGTGAAAACAAGGCAGGAATAGACAGGAGGGTTGAATATCTGCCAAAGCAAACTTGAGTGGAATAGCTTAGACCATCCAGTGTTGCACTTTGTAACACCATGGGGCTTTTTAAAGGTATTTCCGTTCTCAGATATATGCGGTCCATCGGGTGTCACAAGAGGCAAGTACCTTTGTAATGAATGAATTCCACGTCCTGAAGCACTTAGGTAGATTTCAGCCATTTTGGCAAGGAAGAAGGGACTGAGCTAGGCACAGATATGCAGTTTGACACTACAGAATCTTTCATGTATTGAAAGTAAAAAATGCTACATAGGTGGCAACAACCGCTGCTGGATCTTAAGAAAAGCAAATGTAAATGAAGTTCTTTCACATTGGCCTTTAAATGCCTTCCTTCAGTTTGCAAAGTGCTAAGATAAAATACACAACCTTCTCTTAAGATTGAATTTCAGTACTTTGGATTTACTTTTAAAAAGCACCTTGGTAGATGATTTGAGGACTTATGAGTGTGTCTTATTAGAAGTATAATGATTAGAGTAAATTCAAGGGAAAATAAGAATGAACAGAAGTCCAGAAAGTTTGAGGGTACCTACATTCATTTAGCCTGTTAAATTAGGGAAGAGGGAACACGCGGATATTTGAATACAGAAAAACACTGTGAAGGAGAAAGGATTAAGGTTTGTTTATGCTTGCTGTGGATAAGAAAATCAGATCTGAAAGAGGGAATTAGACTTGATACTGGATCAAACTTTTTTGTGTGTTGAGCAAGGTTCTGGTAGGGTTAGGAGTCTCTTCTGGAGGTGTGAAGGAAAGTCTGGCGTAGGTGTCTGTTAAACTTTTGCTCTTGTAGCTAGTACTGCTGTGAAGTAGATGATGATGAAAGGGGGCTATTGCTGACCTGTGCCTCTCCACCTCTTTTCTGGCATCCTGTCAGGTTTGTTCATAAATGAACGTTTTACTTTATGTACATTTTGCTTTACTTGCTGCTATTTGTAACCGGTAAATTGAACACGAATTGCTGTTCATGAAGTAAGAGTGTACTGATACTGTGGAGAGGCTCCATCTGGCTATATGGAAGATAATATCCTTCTAGTTTGTAAGAAAATTACGGATTTTGTATTTAGAGAATCCCTGCTCAAAGAGAACAGATTTGAATTGCTTCATAAATTAGAAATTATCACTGACAGTGCAACTTCAAGGTAGTTCTGAGGTGACTGAGATGTACTATAAAGGGACTCTGGAAAGCTTTTAGTACTTTTCATCTACTTGTTCTGTTGTTGGCTCCTTTTGGCATTAAAACTATAGTAAAGTCTAGCAGAAGGACAAACGGAAGAATAATTTGGCCTCTACTTGAAAGACATGTTGGGTAAAATGGAACTTAGACATTCTTCTGTATGAAAATGTATTTAGGGAATTCACTGGAAGTATGACGCATGGTAAATATATAACCTATCGAATTATTTTGTGAGAGCAAGAATGTGTTAATAATAGGGATCACTTTTCTACAGATACAAAGGTCGTGTTGTACCCTACTAATCTCCAGTTGATAAATGAAACCAGAAGTCATCATTTCTTTTTCTATTAGACAAGTCTTTCCTTAAGCTGTGGGATGAGGGGATATTTGATAAAGGAAGACTAAGCAGAACTTTGTAGTTTCCTGTAACTGTTCTCTTGGCCTGTTTTGGTGATTGCTGCTATTTTGCAGTGTTTGTTTTGTTGGTTTTTTGGTGTTTTTTTTTTTTTTTTTTTTTTTTCTTTTTTTCATCATCTCATTTCTTAGTGAACTGCTAAGCCCGTAGGCTTAAAATACTGGTCAGTTGCAGAATCTCTCTCCCACTACCATTTCCATCTCAGACATAACACATTTGCATTCACTCTGCTGTATGCAAGTGACAGTATGTGGATGTGGTATGTACTACTGATCTTTAACTTTTACTTTAGTGTTTTTCATTGCAGCAGCTGAACTGTTTCTCAGAAGGTTAAGTGGGAAGAATATTTTATAATTTTCTGAAGACTTTTACTGGAAGTTTAATTTGTCTAGATGTGGAAATGTGAGTCCCAGGCTTTGGAAGTACAATGGCTTTTGACAGAAGCGTGTATCCTTGGGATACCTGATCCAAATTTCATTGAGTCACAAGCCCTTGAAAATTTGTTTGATGAAAATTACTAGAGCTTAGCCTTTAAAACCTTAGGTGTCATTGTGAATATGACCTTAAGTGAGCTGAGCAAGAAACTACTTCCTAATTCTCCAGTGTTTTTTTTTTCTCTGCTTGCAGAGATGCTGTAGCTTGAACTGAGAAAGAGGAGAAAGAAATTAAGGGTGAAACTTGTGGAAAAACAAAGAAGAACACCCTCCACGGTCCACTCCCCAGACCTCCAAATTCTAGAAGCTAAGAGACAGGCATAGGGTTAGGAAGTGTTCGTCTGCTTTCTCTGCAAAGGCAGCTAGACATGTATCTGAGAATGGAAAGAAAATGGGAATAAAAGGTGAAGTGATAAGATTCCTTTCCTGGTCAGGAAGAGTGGGATAGGATAGAAAACCTCCAAAATCTATGGTGGGGTTTCTTAGTGTCTCATGTTTGTAAATGGCTTTGGAACCTACTGGCCAGCTCTGATTCAGTTTACTGCACTTCAGCATGGCATATCATGACTGCTGTTCTTGAATCCTCTGCTTGAACAGCAGAGGTTTGTGTGGTGAATCAGGAGTTGATCTGTAGTTTTGAAATAAGTGGGTTTTAATACAAGGCTTCAATGTAAAATTCAATTTTAGGTTGGATTAAACAATAAATTCAGAAGTTATATACCACAGCTTCAAATAACAGTCATGGCTTTGAACTTAAGCACTCAAAAATTAGAAAATTCTGTGAACTTACTTTTGTCATACCTTCATATTCTAACAGTCTGCATTGCAGAGCTTTCCTGCCTCCGTTGGTATTGAGATTGCTATTTGATCAAGTTCCTGCTTTATTGTATTTTTTTGCAGTCATTTTAATTGTGGTACCAGTACTTCAGGTGTAATCCTCACAGTATACTTTGGACAGTGGTATTTGCTGTTCTGATGTATCAAGAAAACAAATCAGAAGCAATTTTGACAAACTTTGAGTGCTCTTGTATAGACCTGAAGGGCTTACTTTTCCAAAGAAAAGCTAATTTTTCCGAAGAAAAGCAGTTTGCAGCACAGATCCACTGGCCTACATTTATCATCGTGTATGTTGGGCACCCAGAAAATGGGAAACTGACTATTAAGTCATTTGGGGATTGTTAAATGTCTAAAGATTTAACTCTAAGTTAAAATCATTTTTAAAAAGTGTACTCACACTGTCCACATGTGCAGAGTGGCTGTCCACAGCTCTATGGGCTTTTTCAGGGGTAGCTGGGCTCTTGGTCTGTAATGAACAACAGCACAGTGGTAAACTCCTTTTGTGGATTTTGCTGTGAACGAAGGCTGTTAATAACCTCATTGCATGGTTCTCTTTGAGCAGCGTGCCTCATGCATGTCATGTGCAGACTTCACTCCTGAGAGAAGGAGAGCAGCAGAAAACAGTTTTGTCTTGTGAATGACTACTGCCACACGAGAGAAAAGGAGACAAACTAATAGCACACTGACACTTGTTTTCTAATTCTCAAGTGCTTGGCTTTGTGACCTTGCTATTATTTCTAAGTGTACAGAAGAAAAAGTCTATGAGCCCAGTATTGCTCAGTCCCTTCAGCTGAATAGCAGGGGTAAACCCACACTTCTGGCATCTGAATTTGACTCTCAGATTTTCTTCACGTGATTTCACATTGCCTGATTTCTGCAACAATTCTTGGTTTTTCAGTGTTGTAAGATATTTGAAATAACTCTTAATGTGTGTGTGTGTGTGTATATATATGTATGTATATATATGTGTGTGTATATATATATATGTTGTCTTAAATGCTGCATCTAAAGATTTCTTTTTGCTACTGGAACCTCTGTGTCTCTGGTGTAAATCATAATCTCCTGACTGACCATGAGATGCTTGTGAGTGTGAATACATTCTTACACTGTTGTGTACATGCAGCAAAAAGCATATGTAAGCTTCACAGCTATCTTCCCTTCCAGAATTAGCTATCATTCTCATAAACCTGGGATCCCATTTACTGTGATCTCTCTGGATAAGAGAAGGGAAAGAGGTTGTAGTTTGTCTTTCTGCTGAATGGAGGCCAAGCAGTGACTAATGAATATAGCAGATGTTTCTACTTGCAAAGGCCTTTTTTTTGAGAGAGAGAGAGAGAGAGAACTTTATTAATCAATCTATCGTTCTTCCCTGGAGATATTGGGACAGCAGTGTAGTTGAGATCTGAGATCTAACAATTCATTGCGTAAGAGAAAAGAGTACTGATGTTGACCCTTGCTATGTTGACAGTAAGATATGAATCTAACCTGCTCTTTTTGCTCAAATGCATTCAAGTGGAGTTGTCTTTAAATCTTTCAGCTACTGTGCTTCGTTGTGATGTCAGCCACACTGTAAGCAACTTGGGATGTAACAAGTCAAGAGCTTTTTACTTGCACTTGTGTGTAAATCCAGGGTAACTCCACTGATGTAATAGCGTTACTTCAGATATTCATTCATTTATTGTGAAATTGTAACATGGCCTCTAGTTTTGATCAACAAACAACCTGTGTTTGATTTGGTTTGCCATTAGGATAGCAGGAATGTGGAGCTGGAAAGTTGTAGCACGCTCCTGCCCATTTTGTTGATGAGCTCTCAAAGGCATTCATCTGGAGCTAATTAAGTTAAGCATGAGAGAAGACTGCTGTCTTGAAGTTTCTTACTTCTAAGTGCAAGAAACTTCTTGTGGGCAGCCTCAGTTCTGGAGTTGTTTTTTAGTGGACGTTCTCCTCCCTTCTCTTCCTGGCAAGGAGGTAAAGCTAGCAGCTGTGAGAACCTTTGTGAGATAGTCAAATAGAGAATACAAATGGGGGTGTCCTTAAATTTTAATTCTTTTCAGATCTTACCCAGGGACACCCTCTCTGGGTGAAAGGAAGCTCCTCTCCTTGATACTGTCTTGCTGGGCTAGGTGAGTGTGTGGCAGCTTCTGTAGAAAGAGCAGGATGCTCCTGCCTTTTCTTGATGTGTGCTCATGTTCCTCTAGTGCCCAGCATTGAGCTCTTGCTCCATACACTCCAGTTCCCTCACCTAAGAGGCAGGGACTCAAGGATATTTCGAGCACCACATGCTGGTGGTCTGCATGCATCAAGAACGTATGACCTTACAAATTGATTTCCTTTGATCATACACTGTCTCATTGTTTGTGAAATATATTTAATTACAAGGGGCAGAGTCCAGAGTGATGTAATCATCATGGCACCATTAATCAGTACAGCCAGTGTGCTTTTCCAGGTGGAAAATGGTGTGTATATATAGAATATACAATAAGTTATGTACAAAATCAAACATCTAAATGAGCAGCTTCATTTAAGGCATGCTTCCAGAAATAAATTTTAAAAAAACCTACTTGATAAGCAGGTAATTGCATCATTTCTGCTGATTACTTGCAGATTTCTGCTGAGGCAAGAAGGCTTTACCAAGGCAGATTCACAAACCAGTTCTCTGTCATGAGCCACTCAGTTAACGTGAGAGCAGTGTGCTTGGAAAGTTTTTATCTGTGCACATGTACATTACAGTCTAACTAGCTTATTCCTTTTACCTATAAGGTTCTGAAAATTGTAAACTTAGAGGTCAGTAACTTTTTAGTGCTGATTTCTCAGAGTCAGTAAATCCCATGATGAGATGAATGTAGGAATTAAATGTGGGACTGAGTTATGCTTAACTTTCTTTCGATCCACAAAATTTAAGCAGCAGGCTTAAAGTACTGCTTTGGGGGGAAAAGCAGTTCCCTATGGGAAGCTAACTCAGGTTTAGGCTATGTAATCTTTCTGTATCTCTATGAAGCAGTGTAAATTTCAAGTCAGTTGGAAAAAGCACTAGAAATTCATTTCTGAACAGCAAGTGTTGCTTTGCTTGTCTTGCCAGAGATGTGTTTTCCTGTAGTAACATCCTTATAATGGTTTGTGTGTGCACAGACTGCTGTCATACACACAGGCCAGAGCCCTTTCTAGCACGAAGTTCAGAAGTTTCCAATGCACATCACTGTTCTGTGCTATGTGGGAGCTGCTTATTGAGTGGTGCTGCTGTGTGCCCTGCTCTGGTTGTGGGTGGGCAGCAACAGTCCTTTCAGTCTGATTCTGCGGCAGAAGAGGGAAGAACAGGACCAAGTCTGGCAAAACCCTTTCAGTATATGGCCATAATGAGTAGAGGCATAATCAGTTAAATACCTGGTGACAAAGGATTGTGTGTGCAATTGGGCAGTAAAGGTTGAGTTGTTGTCTTTAAGCTTGCTTTATTCCTGAGCGGGGTCCTGCATAGAGGTGGTCCAGCAGTAAGATTTAACTGTGTTCCTTCTTTATTCTTGTTCTTGCTTTGCAGTGAGTGTTTATATCTTTTGTGAAACGAAGATTCTGAGCACCTCCAGTCCAATCTGGGCCTTATTTTATGAGCTAGTATATGTGCGAGGCACATAGTGATAACTATAAAGAGCTTTTGAGTTGCTGCTGCTCTTATGTGGCTTTGGTTTGTTTTGTGTGACTTAAGCTAGGAAAAGAGGCTCTTGATACTGTATTAATATTTCACTTGTCTTCTTGTTAGATGTTTTCATGAGGTTGTAAGCATACTGCTAGACAAGAAGAAGCTTAAGGATGAGTTCTGAAATTGTTTAGCTGAGCTTGGAATATCTTTCTTGGAGCAAGATGGGGAAGGAAAAACTAGTGGAAAAAAGGCAGCAACTGGAGGGGGGAAAAAGCTGGATGGGTTTTACAACCATAAATGGTAAAAGTAACCTTGCTCTGCTGCCAGCAAGCAGAACGATGGAATAAGGTTTTGATTTACAGGAACAGCTCAGCAAGGGCCTTGTAGAGTGCTTCATGCCTGCTATAAAAATGCGATTAGCTATAAAATGGGAGAGATTTAACAAGAGAATTTAAGCATCGCAACAGTGCTGTTTCATGCAGATTGCGGATGCCTGCTTTTAGAGTTCTGGGAACACAGGCTAGTTAGAAAGCTTCATGTTTTCCAAAGAGAGAATGTGGATTTTTGTTTTTATTTATTCTTTGAGTGTGTTATATCTTGTTCCTTGCTCATTCATTGTGAGTTCGTTAAAAATGAAGCACCATTTATCCTTGTAATCATTTCTTCAGATTACTGTCTCCCAGGAGGTAGGCTTACAGTGAGGTGCATGAGGGCGTACGGGTAGGTGTGAGGTGCTTTCCTTACATGCCAATATTCTGTTGTATTGTATCAGCTGAAGTGTCCCTCCCTACTTGTCTATTACAGCTTTTGCCAGGAAGGTAAAGGTAAATTTATCAGCTGTAAATTCATGTGATCAGCTGTCCACTAAAGCTTTACAGTTGTAGAGGACAAAAGCCTCTGCCCACTTGGCAATCTGCAGTGAAGGAGGCTCTGTGCTTTTCTTAATAGAAAGCTTATGAGTGAATGACTTATGTCCAAATGATGCTGGCAGGCAAAAGAGAAGAAACAGTAGTATTTTTGGATGCCACTTGTGGTTCCATTATGTGGAGGGAAAAAGGGAATTTATATTCATCTAAAAAGTGAACTATCGTGTTGATTTTGAACTGTTAGCTGTCCTTACTGAAAGTGGAGGCCGAATGTTTCCTTTAATGCACACACTGCACTCATTCAAATATAAGACAAGAGGCTACAGTTGTATAACACTGTATGACCTGAACCAAAACGGAATTATCCATCGCTCTTAAACCAAGTTAATCTGCCTTCATCTTGTTTTTTTTTTTTTTTTTTGCATCTCCTTAACATTTTTCCTCTTTCACATAGTTTAGAAACGATTGGTTTAAGACTAGTCACATACCTGAGAGCATGCAGGAATCTGAGTTAAATTATTAATGCCAATTACTTTATATTAAGTTGAGAATCAACTGAAGCACGGTGCAGACACCAATGTAGTAGAATGTGTATGTGCCTATAAACCTGTAGCTATCTTAAATTACCAATTTTGATTCTTTTTTAATCAAATGCAATTTTTCTTTGCTAGTAAAAAAGAACAATTTTTTAATCTTGGTTGTTTGTTTTTCTCTGCTTTTGTGTCAAAATTACGCAGCTGCACTACTGAGTGTAATACACCATGCATAAGTTTAAAATCGCAGTATCCTCTAAGTGCCTATGGCTGAAAGCCGAGAAATACACTAATATTTTATACCTAAATGTGTATTTTGTGCAACAGTGGATATGGCTCTGCCAGTATTTCAGTACTGAAGTCTTAATTTTGCAGTATTGAACCTCTGCACAGTGTGCACTGTGTTCCAAGTTGTTTGGAGGATACTATCCTCAACAAATCAGGGATGAAAGCGAAGTCAAGAGTGTATGGGGTGTGTGTGTGTGTGTGTGTGTGTGTGTGTGTGTGTGTGTGTGAAAATTCTACATTTAATTTTGCCTTTGAATGGGAAACTGCCTTGAAAAGGATAGTCTTATTGTCCCAGTGAGTTGTGCACAGAGTGACTCTCGCTATCTGGTAGGTGTGAGTTACGCAACTGTGAATGTAATCGTCTGTGTTCTTGTTCTGGTCTATCATTTCCCAGTTGCAATGTGTAAATCTTTTCCCTGGAGTTAAGTGTATCTAGTTACTTTTACGTTTGTTTTTTTTTATGGACGAGAAATGAAAAACTGCTAAGCAATTCAAAGCCTGACACCTGCACTTCAGATTTGTTACTCTCTGTTAGCTTTGTTCACTTCAGTCTCCTGGACTGACTGAAACACACAGCTTACTATAATAAAAGGTTTTTTTCTGTATTACTCACAGTGCAGGGCCTAAAGATGGCTTGCCTCTGCAGAGTTTTCTGTATCATCTGTGGTATCTTTGTGAGTAAATGGTTTCCCATTTCCCATGATTGTCTTCATTTAAATGAACTGCTATTGCAGTCAGTATTGGTGCTGACTCTTGCAGTGTGACCAATTAAGCCATGCTAGTGCTTTCTTAACTCCAGTGCAGAATTTTCTTTCCTGCTCAATAAAGAAGAAATTTTGCTATAGCAATTATTACTTGACCAACACTAAGATGGATGCTGACTTGCAGAAAAGGTGATTCTGCATGTACTGATCAGCTGATTGTTGTCTTACCAGATCTAAGGCATGACTTACTCTAATCACTGTTGTTAATGATGAGCTGAGCTTGTCTTATCCTTTGCACCTTTGCAGGTATTTTGACAAATATTTGGGGGCTACTTTTCCAGCTGTATGTCTTAAGTGTAATGTCCCAACAAAGCTTTGTTGATGTTAATCTCAGTAGAGAGAATTGCTTGTTCAGAAAATTTAGGATTATGCTACTAGTGATAGTGTAGATAACACTGGCTTTCCCTTGGACTGGGGCAAAACGAATTAAGTAGATGTTTCTTACATAAACAAAAATATGTTTGTTTGTTTCAGCAGTTCTTCTTAGCATTTAATTTGTGATCCTGTTTCACCGATGCAAGCACAAATCCTTGCATTTTTTATGCTTTTGTTAAGTAACCTGCCACATAATAGCATGAAACAAAGTAAGGGAGTAAAGTGGTATTTGTAAGCTTTTATTATGAATGCTCAAATGTCATGGCTTTATCAGAACAGTGGGAAATAATATTGCCACACTAAGAAAACACAGCATAAATATCCCAAGTTAGAGTTTTTCTCTTTTTTCGTGAATTTGCCTCTCATGTTTATTATCCATGTATTTAGCACTGTGGATTGAGTTTCTGCTTGGAACATAATTTGTTACACTATGAAGCAATACGTTAAAATATTTAAAACATTTTTTGAGTGATACAATATGCTTAATGTGTTATGTGAATTACTGAAGTACATTAAGGTCGTGGATAGTCCTAATTCATCACTCCTCATTTTTCTTGGCAGTTAAGAGAGAAAATATTTGTTAAGAAAGGAGGAGGGCTCAGTGCTCCTTCTTTCTCTGACAAAGAAAAGACTCCACAGCAGTGGAATCTTGAATAGTTGCAACATCTTGTTTGAGAAACTAAACCTATTGAGAAAAGCTGAACCTTATTCATAATTACCATAAAATCTAACCCAGGATATTCAGCTGTTTTGCTCTAATTCAGTTCTTAATTTCCCCCATTATTGGTTACATACTATATTGTATCATAGCTTTGATGTTCCTGTGTATTCTCATTTTGATGCCATCAGAATCCGAGTAAAGTGAAGATGGCATTATGTTTTTTTTTTTAATTATTTTTTATTTTTTTTTACTTTTAAGAATTGAACCCTTACAGGGTGCCGCTGGTAAATAGCAGTGAGTCAGTGCCTTGCTTACACCTGAAGAACCAACCCTTCTTCAGACCGTGATCTTCACTTTCCTGCATGAGTTTATAAGGAAGTGGAAAAGGCACTGGTAGCAACTCACTTGCAGGTGCAAGACTATTGGCTCATTGTGAAGCACAGAATTGCTGTCATAGGTTTAATGAAACCTGGCCAATGATCAGCTGTTGTGCAGGAGTGTGCCGTTGTATGGCTTTGTCACAGGTGGATAATAGTCCATCGGCACTCCTCTTTTCTGAAAGGTGTTGCTTTGCTAGGGTGTGTATGAGTGTGCTGCTGTGGTGGTGCCACAAAACATATGGCGGGATGCCCACTGGCAAACCTGCTGTATGTTTAGAGTCCAGGGAAAGCAAAGGAATGATGATTGTCTTCAGGACTCGGCAATATGAAGCTGAAGAAGATGGATCTAGTTCGGCTGAGCTCCAAAGCTCTACGGAATATTTGTTACAATGCAGAGTGGAAGTAACTTGTTTAAAATTCTCCCAGAGTCCAGCTTTTATACAAACTCAGTTGGGATGCATCCTCTGGCTAGTAACTTATTGCAGTTAATTCCACTGGACCCTGCATAGGTTCTGGGGGTGGAGAAAATTACTAATGATTACTAACGTTACTAATGGTGTAAGAACTGTTGATTGGTTCCATGTGTTGGATTTCCTCCTCCTTTTCATTCACATCGCTACCAAGCACACCCTTGCTTTCAGGTATTTAGTCTTGGCTCAAAGAGAATGTAATGTTCTTTTCTCTGTCTTCATGTCTTTGCCCATGTCTTTCTCTCCCTTGGAACTCAGAGGCCTACAGTACTTAGTTGTGTCCTTTTGGATCTCTAACGGTCCAAAGTTTATTTATTCTCATCTGCATTCCATTTTATGTCCACAGTAATTAATTTAAATTCCTTTGCATACCTACCTCTTCCCCCCATTTTTTTTCCCCAATCTATAGCTTTGTGCTGTTTCTCATTTTCCTTTGCTGTGAGGTTTTGTGAATGTTTTCAAAGTTGAGGGGGGGGTTTAATCCCCATAAGTATTGCTCCTCTCCATCCTCACCCAAAAGTACAACCCTTCTTTATCAGACATTTAAACAGTTGTCTTTGATTGTTATGTCACAATTAATTTGTTCCCTCTGTACGGGAATTGGTGAAGCTGGGCAGAGCCAGATGTCACAGTGAAAGGACAATTGTAGTGTTACTTATGGCAGTTCTGTGGGATTATGTGGGGTAACTCTGGGGAAGGCTGTTTTCTCACTAATGCAGGTTCTGTAGGATAAGATTTTTTTGTCTCTTTTCTTAATTTTCATAGTAGTAAGGTGTCTTTCACAAACTCATACCACTTCCATGGCCACAGTACCAAGTCTGTAGCTGGTCTGCATCCAGCAGTGATGTCATTGTGCCAACTGTGGGATGAGCTGTTATCCAGTGTCAGGATGTTAGCTGCCTTGAGGAGCACTTATTACAGGTATGGTTTTGAGATGGTTCTATTTCCAGAAAGGAAGGTCACCAGACACAAATATAGATAACGGTCTGCAGGGGAAGCCCTAAATCATGGCTTGAACCAGAGTGGCTTGTATGAAGTCAAGACTGAGTCAGGGGAGCCCAGGGGAGTGACTGGAAGGGGTGGATCCTGGCTCATTCCCAGACCTCATTTAGGTTTTGACAATGGAGACAAAGGTATCCTGCTGGAGATCCCTGCCTACCTGAGGTCTTCTGAAAGTAAGCAGCTTCTTTATTTCTGTGCTCACTGCTGTTGCATTTGAGTGAATCCTTGCTTTTGCAGCCTGGATCTTGCTGCTCTGCTGTCATCGTTGCACTACATTGCATTACACAGCCTCATGAGTGACCCAAGTTAATCATAATCACTATTTGGGAGTACATCGAAGGTCAAGAAAATAGAGGGAGTGTTAGAGCTCTGTTTTAAAAAGGCATGGCTTTGAATTCTTTCTCTGAAAGAAGCAATTCTGTGCTTCCATCCTTTGAGCCTTTTCTGTGATACCTATTGTCAGAGTTATTCAGCCTTTCCAGTATGATGGCTACTGCCAGAATTCTTTCCAATTACTCTAATATGTGCATGCCCATGTCTATGGGCACAGATTTTTGAACAGAGATTTGGCTTATTTTAAGTAATTTTGGTCTGTATGGTGCTGCTCGGTGGTAGCGTAAGAGTGGCTTTGAGAGCAACAGAGGAGGAGAGCCTGCTTAAAACCAACACTGTTCTTTTCATTTAGCAAAATTCAGCCTTTAAGAACATTTAAAGCACGATGGTTCTAGCAGAAGCTAGCCTCTGATTTGTGATGCTTACTAAATACAGCCTGAAAATTGCTGTTACTCAATAGATAAGATTTTGAAAGATGTTCATGCTCCCTTTCCAAGTGCTGTGAGTAAAGCTTTTCCTGTCCTAAGATTAGTAGAGCACAGCTGCGGTGCCAAAATGTGAGCTGTATTAATGATGCTTTTAGAAAAAGCATAAATGCTTTGAAGAACTACTTTCCTGTAAGTAGTTTACCCTCCTTGCAGATCATTGTTTGGAAGTAAAGAACCAAAGTCAACAAAAACCACCAACAAGTCCCAAAAGAAGGAAAAAATAAAAAACAAAAACCACCACCAACAAAAAAAAAAAACAGTTGAGAGCCTTGGTGATAATCAGAAGTTTCTCATTTGGCAATGTTTTCCTGTTTAGAAATTATTGCTTTCAGCTGTGAAAATAATAGTCTTGTCTTGCAAAGACAAAGGAGGGAGGATGCATTTGAGTTATTTAAAACAAGTATCAGTTCTCTTTTTTACAAATGTGGAAGGATAATGACTCTTGTTTTAAGATCACACAGGGATTCCATAAATACAGCTTGCGTTTGTGGATGAATATTTCATTTAATCAGATCAGAGAAGCCCTGCTTGAAAATGGACTTTTGAATGTTAATGCTGCAGTTGTGCCGATTCCCTTTTTATGCAGCCTCTACACAATGAAAATACCTTAAGGGCTGTATATAAACAGAAGCCTCAAATAAAGTTCTTTTATTGGTGGCAATGACAATCCAGCCACAGTAATTATTTCGGAGCTGGCAGTGTTCAAGTGGTACCCATCAGTGAGTAGAAGACAGTGTTTCCAGAGTTGGCCTGCCGGATTGATTTCATAGAATCATAAAGGCATTAAGGTTGGAAGAGATCATAATATCATCTAGTCCAACTGTCAGCCCATTGCCACCATGCCCACTAACCCATGTCTCTCAGTATCACATCTCCAAATTTCTTCAGCGCTTCCAGGAATGGCAATTCCACCACCTCCCTGGGCAGCCTGTTCCAATGCCTCACCACTCTCTGTGAAGAAACTTCTCTTAATATACAAACTGAATCTTCCATGGCATAACTAAAGGCCATTCCCTCTCATCCTATCACTTTACCTGGGAGAAGAGGCTGATGCCCACCTTGCCACAACCTGCTTTCTAGGAATTATGGAGAGTGGTAAGATCTCCCCTGAGCCTTCTTTCCTCCACACGGAACAATCCTGATTCCCTCAGCTGCTCCCCTTAAGACTTATGTTTCAGATGCTTCACCAGCTTTGCTGTCCTTTTCTGGACACATTTCAGGGTCTCTGTCTTTAGTGTCTTTTTTTGACATGTCTTTCTTTGTAAGAAAGTATAGAGTTCCTCAAATATGAAATGTGGAAAAAGGACCTGTCCATTTGGGAAGAATCTAGGAATGTTTTCATGGTCTGTAGTGATGCAGTAAGGTCAGACTATTTGGGAATTAAATCTTACAGAGAAGGTAAGGGATTACAAGAAAAGTGGTGCTGCTTTTTTTTTTTTTTTTTTTTTGACATTTGATACTGTCTCCCACTACATCCTTGTTATGGAGCTTAGAAAGTGTGGGATAGATGTGTTGGCAGTGGGGTGGATTGAAAGCTGGCTGTCTGGCAGAGCTTAAAGGGTTGACATGAGCAGTTCAGAGTCTGGGGGTTGGTGCTGAGTCCCGTTCAGCATCTTCATCAGTGATCTAGATGAAGGGATAGAGCCCATCCTCAGCAAGTTTGCTGGTGATACAAAGCTGGGAGAAGTGGCTGATGCACTGGAAGGCCGTGCTGAGAGTTGAGCAGGGAAGAACCTGATGAAATTGAACAACAGCAACCTGGGGAGGAATAAGTACGTGCATCAGTACGGGTTAGAGGCTGACCTGCTGGAGAGGAGCTCTGCAGAAAAGGACCTGGGCGTTCTGGTGGACAACAGGTTGGCCATGAGCCAGCAGTGTCCTTGTGGCCAAGAAGGCCAATGGCATCCTGAGGCGCATTAAAACAAGGGACAGTTGCCTCCCTAGTCCTGCTGACTCCATTTTTTCTGAAACAATAAACAGTTCAGATAGGTTTGGTCATGTCTCCCCTCCCTTGAAAATCAGCTTGGTGCTTATTTGTTGTACCTCTTCTCTGTGACAAGACCAACTGATGTTCAGGCTTTTTTTTTTTTTTTTTTGTACTGAGTACAACCAAATATTTTACAGAGAGAAAATATTCAGTGAATGTGCAGCATGGCTACCTGATCAGCAGAACTTCCTCCTGGCCCATTGCTCTTTCTGACTGTTCAAGCATCATCAGAAGAGGAAAACAAACTTTTGTATGCTGTGGCTGCATGGGAGACTATGGGGGATGTTTCAGGGAGTGCCACCCAGGGAGTGTTTCAGGCATCTGTGTGGGTTTTTTCTGTTTTCAAGAGCAAAGGTCAGAATACCATTTGCCTGGTTTCTTCAAATCCCCCTCATCCTTCCAGTAATGTGAACATCGTGAATGTTACTAGAATTGTTGGAAGGAGAAATAAAAATAATAATAAAAACAATGTCAACAAAAACCCACAGTGTAATACAGCAGTTCAGCCCAGCACTTAAATACGAATCACGAGATAAACAGTAGATGGATGAGAATGAAGAGCTGTGTCATCCTAAAGGCTAACTGCGCAGCTTGCTTTAAGAAAAAAAGTATTCCTGTAGGGGCATTCAAATTGAATGCGTATACTAACACTATAGCTTTCTCCTTGACTAGGAGTGTTTAAATAGCACTGTATTTCTGGGTGTTACCGTACATTGTATGGTCATTCCAATTATGTAAAATTGAAGGAAGGATCATTAGACCTCTTGGAGTATCCTCCTCTCAGAGTATCCTTCTTCCTACTTTCCTGTATCTTTGGGTGATGCAGCGTATCAGCAAGCCTGCATTTTACTCACTAATCAGTGTTATTTGGAAAGCAGTAACATTTCTGCTTTTGTTTACTGAGAATTGTTACAGAAAGCAGACTTTCTGGTTTGTGGAGACTGATCTGTTGCAGACAGTGAGAGCAGCACTAGGGCTTCTTAAGTGCCTTCTGCGAAAGTCTTGCAACTGTATTGGAAAGAATGAATGTTTTTTTTTTCAGTGTTGATATAGACACAAGTAAACTAATCTAAACTTGTCGCCATCCGTCCCCCCCAGGTTGTGGGAGAGATTTGTTCTTTCCAATCCAAGGAGGAATGGATTTGCCAAGGGTGCCTGAAGGCAGGAGGTATTTTGCTAAAGCCAGAAGATGATGTGAAGGAAGGCTGCATATCTGACATTGTTCAGTAGATGTGGGATTTCAAGGAGATGGGACACTTGTGGACTAATCAGGACTGAAGGTTGGAATTTCCAAACAAGTCTTAAAGTGGCCCCAGGGAGGATAGTGTAAAACAAAAACCCATTTAGTGACAGCAGACACTCTGGCAAGTTGCCCTATTCAGAGAATCTAAACCTCAGTTTTGGGGTGAATTACCTACTAGTTGAAACTTACTTCGCTTTTGAAAAAGAGGCGGCAATCGGAATGCTGAATTGGCAACATAAGATCTCAAAATTCATAAAACAGCTAATGAACAATCTGGAATTGGTTGAGATGGAACTGTTTAAGAATTCTAGGAACTGAGCCTTGAAAGAAAAAAATAAAACTATAAATCATCTGAGGAGAAAAGCATTCAGAATGGGCATAAACAAAGTAGATCGTAATTCTTAGTGAGTATATTTGCCACACACACAGTATAAGACCCAGCACTTAGCATTGACTTAGTACAGGGTTGTTGCAATATAATCAGATTTTTATGACCTAACGAATATTTGTCTGATCAATGGGTGAAATATTACTCTGTAGTATTGCCTACTCCGGCTGTTCATCATGAAGCGCAGATGAATATAACCCAAATCTCATCCTCTTTTTCTTTTTTTTTTTTTTTTTTTTTAACCCCCAGTGAAAGAAGTAAGAAATAAGTGAACTCTTAGAATGCTGGCATGTTTCCATTTGAATACATTTAGACTGGGCATCCATCAATTTTGACATTGAGTTTCGAAGTACTCAATTCACTCATGTGTGCCAAAAGCCGAGTCCTTTATGTATGTTTGTAAATGCAAGCATCAGCATTTTTTGCTCATGTTACTTAACTGTTATAAAAACATCTTTATGAGCATTAATCTTGCAATTATCCTGCTTAAAGGCCTGATTTCTTTTTTCTTTTTTTAATGACCTTAGATTGCTTCAGAAATTCTCGCCTACACATGCTACTCCTGTACAGAGTTAACTCACGTTTTTTGGTTGTTGTTTTAACATGTCCTCTGTTCTCAAGTATAGAAATATTGTTCATTCCAACCCTCCAGTACACTCATTTTCCTTCATCTTAGAGAGACTTTTCTCTGAGCTTTAATGCATTAAGAACTAGCCCTATCGGATACAACAAGGCAGAACATCCTAGAAATGCAGAATGCAAACTGTAAGAAGAGGTATTTTTACCCATCTTTTTAGCCCCCATGGTGCTTTAATGAGTTTGTGGTTGTTAACCAAGAGAGGACTGGTTGCTGTGCTCTGGTTCTGTGCTATTGCATGCAGTTTTAAAGCTGGCTTAGACAGGTCTGCTTTTGTGGCTTGTAAGTTCTGCTCTTTGGTAGAAGTACAGTTGCAATGAAGTGTTCTTGACATCTTCCAATGTTCCTGTACAAGACAAGAGTTGGAGCTGTGGGACAGAATTTGTGAAACCAAAATAATTTCTGTGTGCCTGTGTCTCACCCAAGGGTCAATTTTGCCCTGATGGCCCTTGCTGTTCTCACTTGACCTGTGCTTCAGAAAGGCTGTCTGTGAGTATGTTGCTGCTATTTAAAATTCAGCTGCGTTTCCTGTTGTAGAGCTGTTGAATATAGCAAGGGAGAGGGGAAGAAGAGGAGGCTGATTTTGTTTAATCGGCAGTGATGATTTCTGGCTCAACAGCATGTGCTTGATGATGCTATTTATGGATCCCTAATGCCAGAAACAATATTCATGTCAAATTATACTTCATGGTTAAGAAAAATCTTCTTCCAGCGTGTTACCACATTTAAGTCACTTTTTCACTCTACTGCTATTTGTTGTTCTAAACCCTGTTAGTGAATCTTCCCCAAGTATTTTGCTCATTTTGGGTTTTCTTTCACTCCTTTGGGTAAACTTAGATATAAATATCTGTATGTACCTATAATTCAGTAGCTTCTGGAAACTTTTTTTTTTTCCCCAGAATTGAGTAAATTTTATTGCTATTTGTTTTTTTATATCCACATAGTGCTTTTGCTTTGTCAGACATCAGTTACACATACTCTAATATTCTCCCACTAGTCAGCTACTGTTCCTTTTGCCATGTGAACAGTTTTTTCTCACTTGGTGCATGCTTTTTTAAGGATAGAAGAGAGTGGCAGTTTATCATCCAGAACAATTGCAGATTCCAGATCATAAAAAACAGATTTATATCTGTATTCCCAAGTTTCTTGCCTGGTGTTAGCTGGCATCTATGTCAAGCAGCATGTTCCCTGCTGTTTGAGTATTCAGTGTCTGGTATTTTGTGTCCCGTGATGCAATGGATTAAATGTAAATATCAGTTTCATTCATATCTTTTTGGTGAAGAATTTTGATTGAAGGCTCCATGGTTTTTAAAAATGAGCATCTGTTGCAGATACGCTGAATTACTATGGAATTTTTCTTAAAGGGAATTAAAGTCCCTGGGTGCCTTTCCAGTCATCTTCCTCAGGATATCTATTGCAAATGTAGAAGTCCATAAGGAAAGTCAGTTTTCTAAAAGTGAATACTACCAACTGCAAACATCTGTCTTGTTTTTCTGTGTCTGCAGCTGACTGTCTTGGGTAACCAAATGATTTTGTGTTCTCACCTGTTCTGCATTTAAAAGCTCTGGCTGCGCTGCTAGCTCAGGCCTTCTTTTTCCCTCAACATTTGGCCATATGTGGTCATCAAATCATAGTGGTCAGCTGCTGAAACCGATTAAGTCATTTAGCTGTTCAGGTCTGAAATAAATTAAGCAGCACGGAGCAAGGCCAGCCTCCCCTGCACAGCTGTTGGACTCGCATCTCTTTCCAGAAGAGAGACACATTATTTGCTTACACAGTACATCAAATGAGAAGTGTGCTTGGGTTTCTGCGCTTGCCTTGGAACAGTTGTGGTCTTGGAAGGGTTGGAAGAGGGGTGGGAGCCAAGTGGATTACCCAGAACTCTATGGGACTCATTTTTGCAATCCATCTAGGAACTCGAAATCGGATCTGTGAAGCAAGAGAAACTTTCAGTGAGGCAGGGCTCTTGAGGAACAGTGTTATGCCATGGCGAAAGCGCTGCCCGCAGCATTTCTTCCTTGCAGTGTGAATGTTTCCCAACAGGTGGTGGTGTGGTGGGGGTGGGTTTTGTTTTGTTTTTGTTTTTACTAGTTGAGGGTGTAATCCTGTTTCATCATGATACACAAATAGGTACCTAGTGGCCGATTATCGCTATCTAGCTGAAAACGTGTTAATAGAAAATCCTTCACATCCCGTGCCGGACTTGGCCTGTTTGAAGCAGAACGAATGTCTGGAAATGAGCAGCTCTCTGAAAGCTGAAGTGAGGGGAAGATTCTTTTTACTTTGCTGCATGCCACACCCTTTGTATTTATTTTCCATTTTTTTTAGGTGTGGTGGGGAGCTTCTTCTAAGCTTTACTTCTTTGTTGAGTGTCTATGTGGGGTTTTCAAAGAGCAATTTGTGTTTCACATAAAAATGCCATTGTCTCTGCTGTAATTGCATCATGTTTCCTTTGTTCCTTCCTACAATGGAAAATTTGGTGTGTTAATACATTAAAAAAACAGCAGTAATTGCTCATAGTGTAATATCATTTCAGAGATCTACCTCTATCTTCCATGATCCTCCACTGTCTATTTTTGTGTTGTATGTAATTTCATGAAAAACGTAACAAGGCATTAAGCTTTCCCTCTCTCTTTTGAGTTGAAGAGGGATAAAAAGTAATCTTTAACCTGTAGCATAGTTAACATCTCACTGATACTTATTATTAACTCATTGCAAGGAAATAATTTGCATTAGTAAAACAAAATGGTTAGAGAGATACCAAAACTGTATTTAAGACCCTCTCAAACTACTGCTGCTAGTGTTTCATAGTGCCTTCTCATCTGTGGCAGCAGTATTTCCAGTAAGAGTGTACTCTTACTGATTCCTGCAACTTCCTGGTGACAACAGTTTGAAGATCAGCATCATTAATTCTCCAACTTCATTTAACATACAAGTGGAAAGATGGCAACTCCACAAATCTGATGGTAAAATAATATAGGAAAGCAGGCTGGGTTGTAAATAGATAAATGAAGGACTTAAATTTGCTAAACAGTTTGCAGATGCTAGAAGCACAGGGGATTAAAATGAACAGAACAGAAAACCAAAGGCTGAAGCAAGGATGTATACTGTGGGCCAAGTTTGCAGAGGCCTCTACTTGGCATCTTACGTGCTATTTGGTTACTTCCACCCACAATCGACTTGCTGAAGCAAAACTGGAGCCACAAAAAACAAAATGTGAAGTCCTCCTACCATAATGTGCAGAGGCAAATAGCGCCTGTACCCATAAATCAGGTGCTTATGTGCAGTGACTTGTATCTGCAAGTGATTGAAAGCTTCCTTATCTCTCCCATCCATGTGAAGGGAGTAATGCCTTTTGAGTGTTAGGTTGGTTTTGTCATCGTTATTGTTTTGCATAGAGTAATTAGCTCCATGCAAAGTCACCTTGCCACCTTTGTGAATAGCTCTACGTTATTTCAGAAGTGCAGCTTTATGATATCAAGCACAAATGCTGCAGTGGCAAAAAGCGGTTTTTACCATTCACACCTGCACTTAAAGTGCAATTCTGGTCCTATTCCAGAAGAAATATCTGGAAACTGGCTCTCAGAAACCAAGTTTCTAAAAATAATATTGGGTTCTAGGAACCACCAGTGAGTGTGTGCTGTCATGTTGAGCCGTTTTAGCTGTTTGCGTTTCTGTGAATTCCCACTGTCAGGTCTGGAAGTAGAAACCTTTGCAGAATTTGAGGCACGCTGATACCCTAAGCTAGGGGACAAAATACATTTATATTATCAGTATCTTGAGAGTTGTCATAAAACTGACTTAGTGATGTGAGGTTTTCTGGCTGGAGATGTCAGACTCATGCTAAGCGTTTTGATTTGTTCGCATATCTTTCTGGGAGATCAGTGACAGCTTGAATATTCCAAAAGTGAGTAATTTATTTACATAGCTTCCAAACTGAAGGGGCTGGTCAAAGATCTCAAATGATAGAGTTGGAGAATCTGTGGATTTAGGAATCTTTTGGAAGTCTTTAATGTGGATTTTCTTCCCTTCCTTCACTGCCAGTAAAAAAAATGAAACATAATTCTGTACTCAAAGACAGTGCTTTCATTATTTCATTTATTTTTCACACTTATTTTCTGTTTCAGAATAGCATAATATATCAACAAATGCTATCATAAAGGTCTGTTCTTAAAGGTATTTAGAATTAAAGAAGCATATAGTAGTAGTACAGTAGGATGGTACCTGGAAATAAATGCTGCAGTCTGGTTTAGTCTGACCTCAGCTAATTTGATCAACTTCTTATGTGTTTCCAGTTAGCTTTCAGTGTGGACATGTCCTTAGCAACTCAGTACTTGATAAGCATCCTTTGCTCATAGATGTTGTAGTATTTGTAGTCTGGTTTGTTGCAGAGAGCGTCTTGAGGGACTGAGACCTCAGAATTCAATAGCTGTTGGGAAGAAGTACTGAATAAAGGCCAGTGCATGTGTGAGGGGTTTGCCAGACCTTGACTGCATCATTGATTAAAGCAGGCTGGAAAGAGGTCTCACTATTTCTATTAATCTATTTGGGTAGATCTGTCTGTAATACAGCCTAAAGGCCAGAATTCAGTCAGCTGTATGGGACAGTCTTGGTTTTGGTTTTATAGTATGACCAGGGATAATTCATTTGTTCTCTACAAAATAATTTTAACAATTTTAATATGGGGCAACATAGGAATGATTTTGTGAGCTTCTTAGTCCTGGATTCTTCTGTGCTAAGAAATCTGTCATATCTTTACGTGCAGTACTAACCCCATAGTGATGTTTTCCTATGAAACTTGCATGTTCTCCTGTACTATAGAATAATTCAGGTTGGAAGACATCTTGTCCAGCTGTCTGATCAGAGTGGCTGTGTCACACCAGGTTGCTAAGTCTTTATCCAGTAAACCTCCAAGGACAGTGGCTGCATGAGCTCTGAGCATCTTGTTCAACAGTTAACCACTATGCTCTGGGCCCAGTCATCCAACTACTTTTTGCCAATCTGGTTGCCCACCTTTCCAGACCTTGATGTCCCAGCTTGGTTACAAAAATTTTGAAGGGAATGACATTGAAAGGCTTAATAAAGCCAAGTGGAATTTGCGTGTTTTCTTCTGTTGTGTACAAATGCAACTGCTTAGTCACTGATGGCAGTAAGGTCTGTCAGACATAGTTTACCATAGTTTGGTAAATCTGTGCTGTCTCTGGTCACTTTCTTATACTACATGTGCCTAGAACTGGGTTTCAGGAGGACACACTTGAACTCTGAAATTTGTCTCTTCTCAGATGGGAGAGGTAATGTGAATGGGAGTTGGACAGGCCTGATTCAAGAAGATAATTGTAGGATGACTATTCTACTTTTTAGTTTTTCATTTCAAGGACTCTTCCATGTAAAGGATTTCATGTATGTTCACAAAGCTGAAAACTCTGCGTTTCCCTGTTTCCTGTAGCTAATACAGATTAATGGCAGAGTAGGACTGAATAAAGCAAATTGTTTTGACACAAAGCATCACTCCAACACCAGACCCTTGACTGACAGAAGCATTCAGTGGAGCTTCACATTAAAGATGCTTTATGGGTTTCATCGAAGTCTTTTGATGAACTTTCAAAACAACTATTGAATTGGCTGATGATTTTCTAACTGGCAAGTAGTCATTAAATATCTGGCAGAGATGTTCCTACTGCCTGCATTTTGGGAGGCATCAGGAGTTTCCCCAGCAGTCACCCCAGTGCTGTTACTTAGTGCTTAGTGCTCAGCTTTGTTCACCCTTTCTGGTGTCTGGCCACACTGCTTGTTGACACAAGGCTGCTTTCCTGCATGGAGCATCCAGGCTGCCTCTGCCAGGCTCTCTGCATTCCCTTGGGGCTTTGTTCAAGCAGCAGGAAAAGGAGCTCTTCTGCTGGTAACCTGCTTTAATGCAGCACAAGATCCTGGAAAGAAGAGATTTTGGCTGCAGAGACTTTCCTTCCTCACCTGACAGCTTCATCTGTGTGTCTTGTCTGTGCTGTCCTCCCTGCTGGGCTGTGGCATCCAGCACCCTCCACACACAAGGTTGTCTCCAAAGCCCTCTGGCCAGCCACAGCTGTGCTGCCAGGGCTCCAGGGCTGAGGCCAGTTTTCACTATGGTGCTTAATATCTGCAGCAAGGATGAGTGATTTACTTAATTTGACTCTTATGCATGCCCTACAGAGTCTGTTGTTGTTTTTAAACTTATATACTGTTTCATTTCTTCCTCTGTCTCTACATATGCATACATACATATATATATATATATATACACACTCACATATATGTGTATGTGTGTGTATATGTATATATGCTTTTGATTGCTGTTGGCTGGAATGCACAGCTGCCTAGACACCACGGTTTGAACAATTTCTACTGTGGTTTATATGGATTGACGTATACAGTCAAGGAATGTAAGCCACAGAAAGCTAAAGATGAAACCAAGGAGGAACCATTAAACTGGTAGCACTGAACAACTTAGCTGCAGTTTAGAGTAGCATTTAATTTATGGAGGCTTAAGTTACATTGTTCCGTTTTTCAATTGACACTCCAGCAGCTGAAGAGAAGTCCTCTATGTATGTGTAACAATCTCCAGACCCAACTCCTCCTACCCTGAAGCTTGCATCATGATTACATGGGCCTATAGCATTTTTCTGCAGTGGAAGTGGTGTGTTCTGAAAGAGTCACTCCGTTTCTGCTTTTCTTCTAAATTCTGTACTCAGCTGACTAATCGAAGTCTGTATTTAATTGACTAAGAATCAAGTTTCTTTATTGTGAAGGGAGATAGCTCTTCTCTGTGCTCAGTTTCTGTACTCATTCTAATATGGCTAGTAAACTGTCAAGAAAGAACTTTTATCAGTTTTGATTGTACTTTTTGACAGTACATGTTTAGAAAAATGGTTTTTTTTTATGCAGTTAGGGAATAGAGTTCTTATGGTAAAGGTAGGGATCAAAGTTTGCTGTAAAGGCAATTTGCATACAAGATTACACCAAAAAAGAAAAATCTTTCGTTTATTTATCAGAATTGTGATTGATTCCTGTCCGTTGAAACTTTGTTTCTACTTTGACATCTAATATTGGTTTTCCTAATGCTTACTGTAAAAGGAAGCATTTATTTCACAATGGAAAAAATATTTACTTCTGAAATCCTTCAGCCATTGTGCTGACTTCTTCCTATAATTGAGCGAATGACTGACTGTTATTTCAGTCTTCTGAAAGAGGCTGCTTTCAAGAGAACTGTGTCTCAGCAAAGTGCTTCCAAGGAATTTCTTCAGCCATTTTTCTCTGAAACGGAGCTAGCTGTGGCACGTGTTAACAAACTGCTCTGTGCATATCAGAATTGGGACTGAAGTTAAGGACAGGGGAAAAAACCCAAAAACTTCATAGCATCTCTACCTCTAGAGAGAATTGGGGTTTTAGTAACTTTTATTTACTTCCATACAGATCCATTTTGGGAGATGTATTAGCTATATGCTGTACAGAATAATTCTTGAAGTTCTCAGTTCTTTAGCAATATTTCTTAGTTGCTTCAGCTTCTTCAGCTGGATTTTTAATTTATGTTCTTTCTGCTCATAGTGATGAAACAACTCACAGCTAAAAAAGGCTTGCAAATTATTACATTGTGTTAATGTCATACTGACTACTGCAATAAAGGTGTGTGAGGGTTTTACTGGCTTTTTCTGGAGGAGAACAAAGAATTGGGAGGAATGTCTTGGGACACTTGAGCCAACTGCTCTGCCTCATGCAGTCCCTTTCATTAACTTGTTGAGCCTTTCTTTAAAGTACTTTTTCTCCTCCCCTCTGTTTCTGTGGGAGATTGTTTCAAAGCTTTATTTCTCTGAGGATCCAGAATATTTCTTTCATTCAAAGCCTAAAATTATCCAGGGCCAAAATGCCCATTTGTCCTTAAGCAATACCCTTTAGTGAAAACAGTTCCTCTCTTGCTCTTGTATCTTAGTTATTAGGCTGTTCATAAATGATTTTCATCTGTAGTTCTTTCTTTTTCCTAATCTTTCAAGGCCTACTTAAATTGATTTTTGGCAGTTTCTGCCTTATCCTGATGCATCTTGAAATGTCTTCAGCGTTTCCAGTCCATTCCATACTGTTTTCTAGATGTCACTTTTGAAGGAAATCAGAGTTCCTTCCTTCCAGAGCACTTCTCATGTGGGATAGCTTGAAGGTTGAGCACTTCAGATGTTATCCAGCCTTCTTCCTCCTCCAGCAGCTGCCTAAGTGCTAGAGTCCCTGCCTCCAACAGGGGGTTTGGAACTAAATGATCTTTAAAGGTCCCTTCCAACCCAAACCTGTGATTCTATTTTTTAAGTAGTTCTTAGTGTGCCATTGTTTGCTCTGCTTTTGAACGGAGAGCTTCCCTTCCAGATCAGCTCATAGCACGTCACTTTTCCTTCGGTGGCTGCCAGAGCTTGTTGGCTCTACTGTGGATTAAATATCACCTTCTAAGGAACCCATGCAGCCAGAGAGTTTTCAGTGCCAGTGTAGATTCACTGGAATTATCAGCAGTTCTGCCAAATACTGGTCATAAACATGACGTCAGATGTTTCAGTCAGCATATTCTGAGCTCAGCAAATACATATTTTCAGTGATGGTGAGTTTAATCAGAAAAAATACTGACTAGGTGAAGTTGTGAAGCTCATTCTGGATTTGTTGTTTTAACAACAAATTTTATTGCTGATAATGATTTGTTTTAACTCCTATTAGAATTAATCTCAAAAAGTCTTTCTTTTCATTTTTAATCTGCCAAACTGAAAATGCTTTTACTTGTTAGTTTTGGTGGATATTGTGATGTCAACCTTACAGTTTGCCTTTAATAACTCTTAACCAGTTTGGTTACTGCCAAAGCAATAAGACTAATTCTGTTTGAGGCATCTTTTCAAAAGAATATCAGAGAACTTATTACACTGCTCTATTCGGTCATCTTTTGAGTGATGTCCTGGACTAAATGATGACTAGAAGCCCACTTGAAACTTAGCCATCCGTGATTCTGTGGTCTAAATGGAGGGCTAAATAATACTAGCTTCATTAGAAATGAACGTTTTTGGTTTTCTTTTTTCTGATGTGTGTGTTGGCTGTCAGGAATACTCAGATGCGTTACTTCTAATTGATACTTCACACGTTAAAGTGGCAGCCCTTGCATTTCTTTACAGATTATTTCTATTAATAAATCATGTGCCCATTTCTAATTTTAAAAAATACTTGGTAATTTTTGCTGAAGTGTTATGGCTTTATCCTGTCTATAAAAGCTACTCTGTGATTCATGCAGCTCTTGTAGTGCCCTCTGAAATGAAAGTCAAGGACAAAAGCGATGTTTCAGAGGATCAGATCACTCAAAGTTTTGAAGACAGCAGCTGTTTGATTTGTTTTATGGAGGAAAAAAAAAAAAAAAGGAAAAAAATGTATTTTGTTGTTGTTCTTTTGATAGGAGGTATAATTTCAGCAAGAGTCAAGTGATAATCTATGTTGCATGTGATCCTGCAGTGATACTCCCTGTTCAGAAGAGGTTTACCTACATTAACTTGCTTCAAAGATGGATATCTGACAGCTGATCCCATGTCTGACCACTCTAAGTAATTACCAAAGTAATTACTTCTCTATTTGCAAATCTGTGTTTTGTTTCTGTCCTTTACATCTGATACTGTCACTGTGCACCACTGGAGTGAGCTGAAGGGAGGGGGGTGCTGCTCCCATGGCCTTTTTACTCCAGAGAGAAACCCAAGCTACCTGTGTCAGTCTGTCCTTGTAGGCTTTGTGCTCTGTTAGTCTGCTCACCTGGGGGTTCCTCCAGACCTCCTACTGCAGCTTGATCACATCCTTGCTGTTTAAGGAGCCCAAACATGCAACCAGCCTCTATGGGGGCTCTGAGAAGAGTTTACTACAAAGGAAAATTAGTTTTCCTGGCCGTGCCAGCTTCATGTTATTGAAATAGCACACGCACTGGGTAATTACCTTTGCTGCAAGGCTGCAGGCCTGACAGGTGTTAAAAGTCTTTGTGGCTGGGGCTGCCTAGGTCCTCTCAGGCAAAACTGCCCTGGCCCAGGACTGCTGTTTGCCTGTGCGGTTTATAGGATTTGTGTGGATCCCTTTTTTTTTTCCCCAGCTGTAAGATCCTTCGGAATCCCAGTTCTGTCCCCAGCACATTGACTGCTCACGCTGAATTGGTGCTGTCCACAGATTTGCTGAAAGCACATGCAGTCCCATCATCCAAGTCCTCAGTGAAGATGTTAAACATTACTGATCTCAGTACTGACCCTTGAGAGCTTTAATCTTAAATTACTTAACTGGCTTAAGCTGTGGAATTGATATGCTCCGTAAGTGTAGATGAAGCATAAGATGAATATAAATTGAGTAGCTGAACTGCATCACGCCATCAGTCAGAGCCAGCTGCTGGCAAAATATTACAACATTTTTAGTCACATTGTAGCAGGAAGTGTTTATAAGGAGTGAACAAAAGGCATTTCCTGTCCATCCGGAGTTTAGAGCAATCACTTAAGCTGTGGCAGGTGCTGGTTTATGTTTGCTGTTCCATCAGATGAATTGTGACATTTTCTTGTAGCTTACTAGGCAAGGATGAAATTGGACTTGATAGAGCAGTGTGTTCTTCACTCTTCACTGCCTTCTGGGGAAATGCAGGAAGCTGTTCCGTTCAAACCTGAAATGGCTGCTTTTCTTTCCCCTGGAAGCAACATACGTGTGTGCACAGTCTTTTTTAAATGGTAGACAACAACTTTCTGCAAAAGATACCAAGCCAAATTATTAAAAGTTGCTTTCAGGATTGAGATGGCAGTATTCTGCACAAAAATAAATGCAAGATTTTAAAATACAGTTGTTCTAAATGAGTAAGCAACTCTTGTTGTCTGTTAAATTCTGTGGTAGAAAATCCCTCTGCTATCTCCATAAATTATTTATGCTAGCTTCAAGCTTGATACTTGGATTTGTACAGACATGGAGCTGTGACTACTTTCATAGCGTTTGGTTTGGAGATGCTGCTGGTTTAGCCCTACCCAGGCTTAAACTTCAGTATCAGTTGTGCCTGTATGAGCAACATTCTTGCAGAAACCCTAGTGAAACCTAGGCAATTCTGTTGTGACTTGAGGTGAATCAGTTGGTGATCAGTGGTAGCCCACTGAAGTCTGTGATGTGTTGCCTCTTGGTATGCTGAGTAAACTTCATAACACCACCAACTGCTTCATTGAAGACACAGCCTACAAATGGATCCATGCTGCATCTTCCATGACTTGTCGTAACAACCTGGCCTAGTTAGCTCCTGCACCACAGGTCATGCCTAGAAGATTAAACAACCACCCATCCATTTACCCACTCTTGTGGGCAGCTTTTGTAATCAATGAGGGATTGTAACTGAAAGTCTTAAATGACATTTTTTCTCAGTGTGCTTATGTACCGCTTTGTACTTTCTATCCATTCCCACCCTATGATAAGCAAGTACTGACTTGCCTGTTTAGTTTAGTAAAAGACAAAAATGAATGTATGGGATGCTTAAACTATTACAGGCTGGCTGGAAAAGGAGGAATAAGAATAAATGGAAAGTAACAGTTGAAAATGAAGACATTTACAGAGTTTCTCTGATGCAGTTTTTACATGACAGCTTTTTGCTTCCACCGATATCTTGGATTTTTAACTTGCTGCTCTGAGAGCATTGAACTGTGAAAGCCAAACCTGGATGCAGTTAGGAAGGACAAAGCTTGCTTTTATTCAAAAGGAAATATTGAAATGCTGGATAGGACTGTGGCTAGATTATTCTTGAAAGTTGTTTAGGTGTGTGCTTCTGAGCATTAATTTTGGGAGCACAAGGTATATGTATGTGTGTGTATATGCATGTAGTAGGTGGCAGTACCTGAGTAGAGACATATCTGCAGTCATACTTAACAAATATGGCTCTGGTCAAGCTGTGCTGAGTGAGGGGAGTGCAATGCTGGGTATGTGAAATAAATTTAAAGTTAGCAATGCATGATACTCAGTTCTTTTCATGTGTGTTGCCTCAGCAATAGTTGTATTTTATTTTTAGAAAGCCTGAGTATTTTAATTATCCTAGTTTTACCAGACATTTACAAAGCTAGATAACACTACTGACCTGGCAGACAGTTGTGTAGGGTTTAGAACGTTTGTCAGTGCTGCATTTTAGAAATAAACATAATAGATAGCACTCTTGCAGTAAACTTGGTAGTTCTGTTGTGTAAATTTAACATAGCACAGGGCACTAGAGTGAGAACAAATGACTTCTAGCGCTTAGAAAGGCAGAGAGTGTAAACTACCTTTATGGTAGTTTAAAAGCAGCCCTCGTTGTCTGTTAGACCTGATGGGTCAGAAACAGCCTCCACTAAACTTTTTGCTTAAACAGTGTATGTTCAGCTGTATGCTTTAGTGTTTGAACTCTGTACAGATTGATTTATTTTCTCTACTAACTTAGGAAACATTTGCTAAAAGTGTCTCATTTAGTTCTCGCAAGAAGATGGAGAATATTAACTGCATATTAATTGATAGACCAGAACTTGTATGGGAATGTTGCAAAGATGTGCCAGATGTTCTTAAATCCCGCTCCTGAATTAGCATCACCCAAAAACTGCTTGCTGTTGGCTCACACCTGGACAAACTGATCTTTCTCCATTCCAGTCTTGCTTCCTATTCACTTTTCAGTGGAAGCAGGGAGATGAGCAGTGACACAGGACAATATGAAGTTCATGAAAGCGGGGAAATGGGATCAATTTGTATGCAGCTACAGATCTCCTCTGAAAATGCTGGAGTGTGAGCTGTGCTCAGTGTTTGGGCAGGTAGAGAAGAAGGCACACAGAGGGGACTGAGATGTCACAAGAAGTAATGTATTGCACTGATGCTGGAAAGAACATGATTCTTCAATTTCCTCTCCCTTTGCTTCAGTGCACTGCTGAGTAATACGCAGCATTAATTTTTAAAGTAGGTAATTTCCTTTTCTCTCCTTTTAAAAATAATTGTAGCAGTGCGTGTACCAAAATTACTACTGCTTTCTGTCAGGGGTTGAGATGGAAAATGGCAATGACATACCACAGCTGTCCTGCACAGTGGCAGCAAGAATTACTTTTGTATTTTATGTAATTACTTACTGTTGTGTGTAACTAGGAGTTGGGTTATATGGAAGCTGTTTTCTACATCAGAAATAGCTCGAATTGTCTGGAATGTGCGTGCAAATGCTCATTTTTTTAGACAATGAACATAGTTGACTTAGTAGTAAATCAGTGGCCTGTCCCAGCTTGCATCTAGGTATGACTTTGGGTTGCTGCCTGTGTGAGAGCCTTTCCGTTCATGTGTGCGCTCAGCAGTTCAGGTTCCTACTATTGTTCTCATCTGTGTGAAGCTGCACAAGGTTTCATGAAATTACATTGTCTTGTTCAAAGACAAGCTTATAGGCTGTTAGAATTTCATGTAAGGAAGAAGTCTACTCTTCTGCAAGTGCCAAGCATTTTTCCTGTCTGTCCATTTAAAAGAAATGGATATTTTTCTTAATTCTGTTGAAATACCAGATGGTTTTCCTCTTACTAGTGAGAGATACTGAACTTGTCCTTGAGATGTACTTTTTTGCTGCAGACTTTTTTAAGCATGGCATGAGAATATTCTCGAACTAGAGGAAAATTACAATAGATTTTTAAAAATGAATAATTAGCTGTCTTATTTGGGCTTTTGTTTTCAGCTTTTTTTCTGGACAAATGGCTTGCAATATGAAGACAAGAACTCCAGATGTTAAGGACTTGAGTTCCCAGTACACTGGGGAAATTAGGATGACTGATCAAGAAACTGATGAAAATAAGGGCTTTTTTGTAGCATTGTAAGAAAGAGATGGATTTTTGTCATACATAATGCATTTACTTGATTAATAGAAGGAGTCTTTCTTAAATTTTGAATATGTTCTCTGTCTTGTAATTTGGTGAATCCTTTCCCTAGCATGAGCAGTGAGCATGCTTCATGCTGGCAGGGCAGTTGTCACTGTCTTTTACATTTCTTAGGAAGACAGGAGTAGCTGTTGCTTCTGTGAGAAAGTCTTGCAGTCATTGGAATAAGGGGAGTTCACAGAAGAACTACCAAATTCTGTATTTCAGAATATGTAAGAGAAATTTCAGAGGGCATATGGGAGGGGGCAGAGATCAGTTATAGTTCAGAGGATAACCTGTCCTGATAGCATGGTAGTGACTGATTGTGTGTCAAATTATGCTGTTGTGCTTAAGGGAATTATAGGGAAAAGGTAGGGTGGGATGAAGGTGGAGAATAAACTTTTGATGTCAAGGCAACACTTGGCAACTGCTCACTGTATTTAATGTTTTATTTCCTTCACAACCTATTGTTGTCTGCTTTGGATTTCAGTTCCAGCTCCTAGACCTTGGAACTTGCAAGATCAGGTTAAGCAGCTATTATATTGTTTAAAGGTTAAGTAGTGAGGCGTTCAGTATAGCTTTGTAGCAAGATTTTCAACCAAAACTCAACTTGATAGGCTTGAACAAAAACCATGGTTACACTCCTGCTGCTGCAGTGGCATAAAACTTTCAGATTTCTATTTCAGGGCTAAAAATCTCTGACTTGTCCTAAGTACTCCTCATTAATGTCGAGAGTTGTTTAATAAATTCTGTCTTTATCTTGTTGATTGCTAGAAATCAATACGTTCCTTTTAAAAAAGTTACAGGGTAAGGACTATTTATCTTAGCATGTATTACATCTAAGGTAGTAATTTAAGTTTTATTCATCTTCATTGAACCTGGAAAAAGTGTTGCATTTCATTGCACTTTGTTTATTCCAGAGAAGTTGCAAAGTTCCATTGCTTCAAGGAGTCTGAGAGCAGAACTTGGGCAGCAGCAGCTGCTGACACTGTTTAAAGGCAGATTCCTTCAATCTCCACCAACTTTTCTGACACATTTCAAGAGAAGCTGGTCAACAATTTAGAGCATAAGAAGTTAAGAAGTAAACACAAATTCTAATGACAGTATCGCATTTTGGGTTTGGAGAGTAATTTTCACCAAGTGATAGTGTCTTCAGTATCTTCTGTAAGCAGACAGAGGAATGTTGGAAGAGTCATTTTAAAAATAAATAAATAAATAAATGAAGGAAAATGTTATTACCAGGATCTGTCAGCAGGACTGAAAATACCAAGGTGTGCTGGGAGATGCCTGGTGTTGTGGCCACGAATCAGTCTTACAGCAGGCTTTGGCTGGTAAAGCTCTTAGCCATTCCTGGCCTCACACCAATACATTCAGTGTCATAGACATCTGAAGTAATGAAGCATTAGTCTTCTCCTCTCCTCTCACTCTCTTAATTTTTAATTTTGCTTTGTACTTCTGAACTGCTTTACTTATTTATTAGTTTGCTTTCCTCATGTGGGCCCTTCCTGTCACATGAGGCTATGTGGTAAGGGAATGTTGCAACTGAATTAATCTTGAATGTACTTTTTTTTTCAGCCAAGGCATCTGTGGCATTCCTTTACTAGCAGGCAGTGTATTTTGATGGATTTACAATAGCATGAGGATCTGAAGCGATGGGAATCCTGTTGCTGCTTCGTTCATTTGCCATGGGCTAAAATGGTGGGCTGGATGCTAGGACCCAAAGGCCTGGAGTTATTGGGATGTAGGCTTTTTTTTCTAATGAGCAGAATTTCATTTCATTGTCAATAATAGGCATACCTGAAGTAAGTGTAGCTTCCCTCCAGTGGTAACTGCTCAACAGAGTGAACAAGATAGATGTTTTCCCTTGGCAAGGCACCATGTGAAGCACAACTGTTTTCAATCTCATCTGGTACTCCCCAGTTAGGGACATTGGCACCTGGTATTTTTGTGTCCTGTTTCTCAGTGGCCATCATCAGAGTGTGGACATCCAGCTCTCTGCTGTGTGGGTGTTAGGAAGGAGAGGAGCTTTTCTTCTGCTATGCAAAGCAAGTGCTGATTAAAGAGCTAAGCTGTGTAACCTGATTAAGGAGCAGCACACATTCTGGGTGCGCTGACATTCCCAGCTCCTCCAGTTTGAATGCTGTCCTGTGCCAGAGATCTCCCTTCTGAGATGTTGCTAAATGCACTGACTGTCAAACTAAATGGTTGCAGAGAGGAGTCACAAGAAGGTCATATCTTGTGTTACAGACAGTGTGGTCTGTCTGAGAGTGTATCAGGGCCACCAATGTAGGTACTTGGGGCCCACAGTAATTTTGTGTGGAAAAGAGCACAAAAAACTCTGCTTCAGTCAAAAGCCATCGCTGTGGAATCCCAGCGGATCACAGGGTCACTTGGCAGCATCAGTATGGTCCTGGTTTGCTGTGTTCTATTAAACTGTTAAAGGCTGTACAGTTTCTCATTGTTGGTAAGAGCTTTTTTTTTTCCCTTTTGTTTTCTCGTGGTGCACCTCTTGTTTTTATAGCTCTTTAATGGAGAGGTACTATGTCTTCTAGTCTGTTTCCATAGAAACATCCAATTAGAGTAATTTCAAGAGATTGAGACAGCTGCCAAAACTCCTAAAGAGAAAGGAGTAAGGGGAGGGAAAAAGGGAGAAGGTTGGGCTGGCAAAATGTAAGCGATGCTGCCTGCCTTTTGCCAGCTAACACTCTTCTGTACACTCGTATCTGACTGTACATCTTGCACCCATTTGGTTTGAGCTACATCTGTAATGCATTTTAAAAGTATAATTGAGTCTGGTGCTCAGCATATGTGATGGTAATGCTTGGAATGTGAGAATGTTTTGTTGTGCATTGCCTCTTTCATATGTTTTTTATCAGGCAGTGGCTGAGGCATTGAGAATGAAAGCAGAGGAGGGAAGAATTGAGGCATCTTCATTTTGCCAAGGCCTCATGCATTTACATAAGTTAAAAAGGACATTTTTTCTGTTCTTGCTTTAATGCAGGACAAGGTAGCCTTGGTACCTGTGATCCTATGAATATCAAACTGTTTGTAGATAAGAGTAAATCATATTTCACTGAGTCTGGTTTTGAAAGTTGAACAACTTGGTGAACTGCCTGTCTTGGCTAGCCAAAGTCTGTCAACAATTAAACCCTAATAGAAAAGGAGAATGGAAGCAAAGCAAAGATTGGGTATTTTTCCTGTAGGCACAAAATCAAATGTTTGTACATTAAATAAAAAAAAAAAAGAATCCCTACCACAGGCTGCATCTCCATATTTAGACCTGCAGCTTTGCTCCTGCCTTTCACATTGTAAGACTGTGAAAATTTAAATCTGTCATGGGACATTAGGCTCTATTGTACACACAGAGATCTGAACTTCTCTGTGATCACAACTTGCATACATCATTTCCATGCTGGTACTCTTTAAGTACTTTCTATACTAAATATCATCTAGACCGTCCAGAAGACCTTTCATTCCTTCCTGACTGTAGCTTTGCCTTCCAAGGATTAAACCTTCTCAAAAAAACAGCCACACAAAAAAAACCCAAACTCTAAAGCCCTTCCTCAAAACCCCACTTCTTTCAGAGAGGATGCTTTGACACAGAAACATGTTAGAAATGTGTTCTGTTTTGGGGAAGGTAATTGCAAAATCCAGCTTATATTTGTAGTTGATTCCTGCTCCGATCTTCAGAAGGACAACCAGGATGGGCCATCTGGCAGTCAGCCAGCCTCCTTTTTAGGCATCACTGGCTTCAAATGTATTCCTATTTCCTGATGCAAGGGTCCCAGCCAAAACAGCAAGTGAGGTTGCTACCAATGAATTCCCCAAACTTTGTTGTCTGCCTTTCGTGAATGATTGCGTGGCCATGTTGTAAATGTGTGGTTTGCATTCCTGCTGTGCTGGGGGCGTGCTCAGTGATGGAGGTGTTGTATTTGTATCATGCAGGTTAGTAGATAGTTAATGTGGCAACCTTAGCTGTACAAGAAGGGGAGAGCTTTGTGACCTTTATTGTTAGAGTGTCTGAGCCAAGTTGTGTCTTCTGGGATGCTTCCCCATCCTACATCTAAACTGTCATGAGAATGAGATGATTCAGACAACATTTGCGAAACCTGTGAAGCTTTTAAATAAAAATTGTCTCTCACTGTTCAGAGAGTACTGAGGCTCATGAGGGAGAAAGGCACGGGGGAGGGGTGGAGGAAGGCGGTGGCTTTGTGGCTCTCAGTACTGTTGTTGACTTAGTACATGTTAAAGACCATTTTTCAGCAATTTATTTTGCTGGCTGGTAGAGAATCAGGATGGTTCTTGCCATAAGGTAAAGTGGGCAGAGAAATGCGGAATTCTCAGTGGACAAATGACTTTGTGTTACATTTGTTTCCTTAGAGCAAAAGGTACACTGAGTTGCCTAAGAGCACCACCCTTCCATGGCTTCTTGAGGCATTAGGATGCCGTGCAGAGCAGCTGCCACAGCACTGCCTTACGTATACTGTCGCTCATCTGACCATGCCATCAACTTGCCATGTTCATCAGTATTTGAGAGCTGATGGATACATCACAACTGAAAAGGCTGCAGTATTTTGGAATTTCAAGAAATGCTTTCTGTGCGGCTGAAACTTCGCAGCCGCTTTCATTACGCGAAATAAAAGCAGCACAGTGTAACAGCCGAATTTCAGCTAATTGAGTTGGAATCTTATCAGAATTTCCAGTGGCGGCGTTCTGCCAACTAAGTACATGCTGCATGTAATCTCACAGGGATCTGTGAGCTTTCTCAGTGTAGCATCGCAAGAAGGCAAGTAGATTGGGTAGCTGTTTGTAATCCTCACTTGAGTTGAATATTGGGCAGTTTGTGATGGTGTTTTACTGCCTTATTGCTGCGGAAAGGATGGAGATGGGTCTTTCTTTTAATCTTCTCTTTAGGTCTTCAAACAGATTTTGCCACAGAACAGACTTTCTCAATGTTATTTTGGTGGGATGAACAATAAAACAATTTGTAAGCAAACAAGCCATCCCTTCAAAAACAAACCCCCTAAAACAAAGAAACAATAAAAAAAACCTTCATTCATAAACATCTGCAAGAAACATGGAGTGAATTGACAAACTTAGTCCTCTCTTAAAGGAGACTGACAGTATCATGGTTAGCACCACATGTTTATACAAATGTGGATGCGCATGCATCTAGGCCCCTTATTAGCCAGCAGCTCTGATTAATACTGAGCACTTGAGTGAAGTGTTGACTAGTGTGTGTAGTTAATTAGATGTAAGCATCTAATGGACCACTGTTGACAGTTGCTTCCCATTAAATGGTTATCTCTGTTAAAGAGACATGTTGCTGCAGTTTTCTTTCAACACCAGGCTTAGAATATGTGCATTAAAGCTCAGTTTGTTAATTGAATTTCAGGTGAGCTTTGCAAAATGCTACCCCATTGGAGAGAAGTTGAAGGTATAAAAATCTTTTAGCTGGTTCCAATGATAGTTACAGCTGAAGCCAATTTTATTTTTCTGGCACACAGTCATAGAGAGACTGAAGTCCTACCAACCTGAGCAAATAATTCACATTTAACAAATATATCACAGAATCATAGAGTGGCCTGGGTTGAAAAAGACCACAATGATCATCTAGTTTCAACCCCCCTGCTATGTGAGGGTCACCAACCAGCAGACCAGGCTGCCCAGAGCCACATCCATCCTGGCCTTGAATGCCTCCAGGGATGGGGCATCCACAACCTCCTTGGGCATATTTATGCGTTTAGATATCCATACATTTATTATGGGTAAATTATAGGTGTAGCTTGGCCTTAGAAAAGCTTTTACTTTACAGTGAGCTTTTTTTTTTTTTTTTGTGGTGAACTTAAGGTACTTGTAAAGTAAATTTACAAGCAAAAATATAATTTCAGGTTTTGATGTTGCACCTGCAGTGAAAATGTGAAATATTTTCTTGCCATTCAACCTGCTAAAACTTGCAAAAACATGTCTGCTACAGGAAACAACCAATTAAATCATAAAAGAGCAAGGTACCTGTTATGAATGGGCCTTTCTGTAAATGCTACTGTTCTGTTTGTATGACATGTGTTCTTCATACCTCGTACTCATTTTTCTGCTTGTAGATCTTTGAATTTTCACACGTGTACTGCTTAAGCCATATTGTGTAAGCTGCCTGCTTCCTGCTGCTTCTTTTTATCAACAAGAATTGTGCCAATGTCAGTCTTCTAAGTTTGCTTTTTCCCTTCCTGGTATTCTGATTAACTACAGCTCTGCTGGTGGCTTTTTTATTATTATTATTATTATTTTGGTTGGTTAGGTGTTTTTTTTTTTTTTTTTTTACAGTGTTTATTACTGCTGTTTTCATAATGGAAAGTTTATAGTCTAAAATTAATTGCTAGATGATTTTATTTGGTAGCAGTGATTTTTTGCAAGCTTCCCACGCAATGTTGTGAGGCCCCAGAAAACCATTGTATTGTACTCATTAACTCTTTCTCTGCCTGCATGGCTGCAGCATTTTTTATGGGTTCTTTGTTATGAGATAAGTGTTCTTTTTTATGAAATAGGACTATATGTATTTTTTTTAGAAATATGTTTAAGCAGAAAGACTGCTTTATATATTACCTTGTGCTAGTGATTTTTTTTTAGTCTTCAGTTTTCAGTGGAACCAAGGTTAGGTGTAGCACTAAGGACAAGTGAAGAAAGCAGCAGGAGCCAGACTCCAAGTTCCAACTTTGAACTCCTTTTCAGCATCTGGTTTTAGGATTTAATCCCAGTGAAATTTCATGATGTTCTGCTTTCCAAGACTGGCTTTCAAATACAGTTTATGGTGGTTTTCCTCTACTTGCATTGACAGGACTGAGAATATTGTAGGCCTTCTCTGAATCCCTAATGGTATGAGTAAACAAATTCTAAATGGGATTTCTAGGACAGGAGACTTAACCTTGTTGCAGCCACTTTTACACGATGTATGTGACTGACTCGTCTCTAAGATGACACTTCATCTGGCACGTGCCCACTGTTTGCTTACTGTACAAAAAGGAAGAAATAGTGAAATGTGTCATAATTAATGTCTTATAAGTGTAGGATGCAAGTCCTGTACACCAACAATAAAGCCAGAAACATAACAGTGAAAAGCATGAAATTCGTAACGGTCCGGAATGGCTTTTTGAAGGGAAGCCTGTGGATTGCCCGTTCTCGAAATCCGTTCTTTGTCCTCAAAACATTTTTCACAGGTGCTGGAAAAGACATTGGGCTTATTTGATGAGTGACGGTTGTTATTTAAAAAAGTCACGTGTTAGAAGAGCAGGCGCCACTAAACAAGAAGACTTGACAGTTCCATCTGTTATGTTTTTGCTGGCAGAGTGAGTCAGATATCGTTCCAAGGTCTGTACAACGCATGCTGCAAACCTCTAACACTGGAAAGAACTTTAGAGTTTAATGCGTTCTGGCTTCGTGTTACATAAACAGGGGTCCCCATGGTCCTATATTGATTGGGCTTGTGTTCCACCACTGTTTTTGCGGGTATATGCTAGCCCATAAAATCACATTTTTGTTTTTTCCTGCCAACTCTCTTCTATTGCTTTGTCTATTAGGCTGCAGTGGTGAGTGCTACAGCTGGTGTGCCGAGGGATCCAGCGCAGAGCAGTCAGACCACTAAATCTGTGGCTGATGAGCTTGGGAGAAACCCTGTGCAATTTGATAGTACAATTAAATGTATGTCATGAATTGTCAGAATTACTTTATGCTATTTTGAGAATGACTGCGTATCCCTTGGTATCGGCACAAACTAATATCGCAAATACTACAAATACTTTGCAGCATATATCTAGCAGTGTAACCTAATAAAAGGACTACTGTTCGTAACCCAGAGGTAGTCAGACAGGGAGAAGAAGACTCCAAAGAGAAGGATCACATTTAACATACTCTAGTTATTACATCTGTCTTCTCCCTTACCGTTCAACTCTTGGTTTCTTGTAAAACTTGCTTTTGTCCGTGCACCTGAGCATGAACCTTGGAATAACAGTGAAATCAGGGAGCTTTGCTGGCTTTCTTCAGTGGCTGTCATTTGACTGTGCAGTTGAACATACTTTGAAGATTTTAACTTTCTTTCTTTAGCAATCAGCAGTTAATTTGACTTAATCCTTCTACAAAGACTGTGGCTTCCCTTGTCATCTCACGCAATTACACAGTGTGTTTACACTATGCTGAAATAGGTACCTTAAAGTAGGTATGTGTGGTACCTCTGTGGTTAAGGACTCTGCGAACTGATATCTGTAGACTCAGCGTTCAGTATGCTGCTTCCTGTCACTTAGAGCTGTAGAAGAACAATATGAAAGCTTTGTGTAGCTTTGCATTGGTTTGCAATGCCTTGTTTGGTGTGTATATTGCATTTTCTTCCCCATTTCCCTTTGGAGGTCTTCAGTGGTAGAGTTTCCAGTGCTGTGCTGTGCCTTAGCTATGCTTGCAGACATTTCCACTAGCTTATGCTCAGCTGTGCTGGATGGTGAGGATCAAGCTGTGCTTGGTATAGCAGGGTTAAAATTTAGTAGAGAATGAAAGGTTCAGGAAAAAGTGTCTATTATTAAACTTTTTTGACTGTCACCAGCATTCATGTGAGCAAAATACTGCTAGCTCTTATTTCACAGCCAAGGAGTGGATGACAATGGGCTTATTTTTCTTAGGTAATGAAGTCATCCTCTCGCCTTCAGCTGTTGTGATATATAAGATATTATGACTAGCAGTCTGATTTCTCAGCAGACTTCCTTGTGCCAGTGTCATTAGGACTTTATCCCAAAATAATCAATTCTCTGCCTTCTCTATGTAAATGAGAAAAACGCACCAGCTGGCAAATAAGTTTTTTTCCTATCTGCAACTTCTGTCCTTGCAATCCCTTCCATGTGCTTTGTTTTCACAAAGATGCCTTTTTCTGCATGGAGGCAACGATTACCTGACAGAATCGGCCAAAATTCAGTGCGCTATTTTGCCACAATGAGCAAGGATTTACTAATGTATGAAAGTGATAGGAACAGCATGTCTGAGTGCTGTGAACCATCCCAGAAAATCAAATATTCACTGTACGTCTACTGTCTTTTGAAGAAGAGGAATTTTGTTTACTGTGGTGTGGAGATTGTGCAACCACGCTAAAGTGACGTGAGGCCTATCTAAATTGGAACCAAGAAAATGTTACTGGAAGGCAAGAGTTATGGGGCCTTTGGGTAGAACAGTTTCTTATACAAGAAATAGAAACCTAAATATTGGAGCCATTTAAAATTCAACCAGAGACAGTGTTTCCAGCATATATTTGCACCCTAGTCTCCAAATAGTATGATCTTATAATAAAAAGTCTTTCATTGAGTGACTGTCATGAGTTTCAAGACAGCAGATAACTGAGGCCAAGAACAAGTGCAAATCCAGTTCTATTATTTGAATTTGAGAATTGCTTTTATTTTGCATTTGTTATTCGTGTGTGTGTACCTATAAATGAGTTTCATAAAATTAGTCTGCATAAATTTGAACTGCAAAGTTAATTCATTCAGAGTAGACTGATAGGGGAAGGAAGATATGCAAATGTTTCTTTGAATATCTTACTGCATTTAGTATTTCACAGAATCATGGAATCACAGAATGGCTTGGGTTAGAAGGGACCTTAAAGCCCATCCAGTTGGATGATCCAAGTCTGCCATGGGCAGAATTGCCAAATACCAGCTCAGGCTGCCCAGAGCACCATCCAGTCTGGTCTTCAGTGTATCCAGGGATGGGCACCCATAACTTCTATGGGTAGCCTGTGTCAGCCTCACCACCCTCTGAGTAAAAAATTCTTTCTAACATCTAGCCTAAATCTTCCCTCTTTTAAGTTTTAAGCCATTCCCTCTTGACCTGTCACTGTCTGTATAAAGATGCTGTTTGCTCTCCCATTTCTTTTCATGCCGAGGGCTGCATTACAAAAATCATTACTCTAAGGAAAAAGTCACTACAATATTATTGGAGAGTATGGATGTTCCAGTGCTGTGAGTTCATTTTCTGGTGAAATAAACAGAATCCCCATAACCATTGCTCCAGGTCGTAAATTTCTTCCCGTGTCATTAGTGGGGACACACTGTGTAAAGAACAAGTAACAGTTTTGCCAAGTTAGCTTTCAGTCAGCTAAGGCAGTGGTTTCTTTCATCTGTTTCTCACTGCGTCATTTATTTTCGTAGGATCTGAAAGTGGCCAACATACCAGGGCACTGTGGTGGAAGGTACAAGTGATAGGGTGTTACCCCCAAACAATTTTTGTTTTGTATGGTGAAGGTGGGGAGGAAAAACAAACATATGCCCAGTAGAACTTCCATTGCATACATGGTTTTCCTAATGATTAGCACAACTTTTCCAAAGATCCCATGTCTTGGTTGTAGATTTCCTTGTAACAGCTCCTGCTGCTTCCTCCCCTTATCTTGCCAGATCTCGCACATGCTTGCCTGGCGACTCTGAGCACCGCAGTGCTCCACATGAAACACATGGTGTAAAAACCTGGACATGTTCATTCCTGGTTTTCTATTTCTTTCTTTTCCAACTTTAAGCTTCCATTACTGTGGATAATAAAAACTATCTTTAATCTCTGTTCCATTCCTCCCCCCTGCCCCTTCTTTCTTTTTTTTTGAGATCTGCCTGTAGCCTTCCTCTCCCAGTATGATGGCTGAAGCATGGAATTCAAAGACTAATCAGTATGAGATTTAGTGGTATTTATTACAGAATTGTGTTGAATTTAGAACATGTCTTTTCTCCCTTGCACACAATGTACTTGGATCACAAGCATCTGAGCTGTCACATTACGATTACAGCAGTGCAAGTGGAAGCAAATCTTTTGCTTTCATGGTGTATTTGGGGTTGTTCTGGCTATTTGATCTTTGTGACTCTGCTGAGCATTACCATGTCACCATGTGCAAAGCAGATCGTAACTGAAATGAGTATCTCTTCACCTAGAAGAAAGGTATGCTTTTTAGCGAAGCTTGTAATTGTGTTGAACTTCACCACCACTAAGCTCAGTGTCTAGTTTACTGTTGCAAAGTGAACACAAAGGACTTCTAGCAGCGCTTTGTGTCCCTACTATTACCTTTGGTCCATTAGTTTTAAAAGTGAAAAGTTCTCTAAGGTGGAGATGTTCTAGTGTGAGCATGTCCAATCTGCAGCCTGGCACAACTCATGGCCCTCCTTCTACCCTGGCTCCTATGCATCAGCAGCAACCAAACATTGGTGTGCTGATAACACTGTCTCAGCTGAAACCAGGACAAGGGGAGGGTGCAGTGCAGTGTGACACCCACCACATGCACTCACTCAAATGGAGACCTGAGTGCATTACACATTACGTGTGCTTGTGCCACTTGGTGAGTAAAACACAGCAAGTGTAGATAATATTAATTTCAACCTACCTAGTGGCATCTCAGAAGAAAACAAAACTGAAAAAGGAAGGAAGAGAATTCAGTGAAAAATGGACACACGGGTACTTTTTTGTTGAGATAAATTTGTAAGGAAATTGTGTCAGTGTTCAAAGGTTACACTTTGAAAAGACATTATATGCAAAAACGTATGCTTTTTTGTGCTTCAGCAGTAAATGAAAGTTCTGATGCTGCAGATATTGCTCATTGTGCCATTTTTATTAGAGGTATTGATAACAAATGTGATGTCACTGAAGAAATGGCTTCTTTGGTGCCATTAAAAGAAGCAACTAAATCTATTTATATGAAACAGTGAAAATTACACTGAAGAGATTTTATTTAACCTTTGTCAGCGTATCTGGTATAGCTACTGATGATGCCCTGGCCACAGTTTGTAAAAAAGAAGGATGTGTACAAGTAATAGAAGACAATGCAATTGCCACCAGCAATTCACGTCTGATGAAGTTTCACTTCCTTGTACATCAAGAAAAACTATGTGGGAAAGCTTTAAAAATTGGTAATGTTATGTAGATCATTGTCAAAGCTGTGTATTTCATAAAGCCCAGGGGATTGAATCATGGCCAGTTCCACAAGTTCCTTGAAAGTGTGGATGCTGATTATGGGGGCATCATTTACTTTTCTGAGAGAAAGTGTCTAAGTCAGGGTAAGCTGCTAAAAAGGTTTTATGATTTGCAGAATGTAATCAAGTCACTTATGGAATCAAAAGGAAAATTTGTGATAGAACATGAGTTATTGGTAGCTTTGACCACTCATTTAAATGAGTTAAACTTCTATTCAAGGTGAAAATCAGCTTATCTGTGCCACGTTTCAAGCCATAACAACATTCAGAATGAAAGTAATTATGGCAAGATCAAGTTATGGCAAATAATTTTATGTATTTTGATACATGGCAAAACAAAGTCCTGTGAACAGCAAAATATATGCTGCCATGCTGTCTGATCTGGTAAAGGTATTTGAGAACCAGTTTCAAGAGTTCAAAAAAAAATCATCTGTGTTTTTGTATACTTGTTACTCCATTTTCAGTTGTCATAATTACCCGTGAATTTTCAAATGGAATGTATAGAGTTGCAATCCAATATTCAGTTCAAAGAAAAATCTGATCGTGTCTTTTTACCTGGCTTCTATAACACCTCTCTTACCAGAGAAAGATATCCCTCTCTTCATGGGGATGGCCTTTTTCATGCCACTGGTTTTTGGCAGTATGCACATATGTGAACAATTACTGTTAAGAAGGAAGCACAGGAAGAGTAAAATTTCATCAAAAATCTGGCAAACACCTCACGAACTCGCCAAGACTTGCAACCAGTGCAGCTGAACCAGACATTGATGCATTAGTTTCACAAAAACAAGGTCACATATCCTGCTAGTTTTATGTTTTTGTTGCTCTATTTTTTTTTATGTTTTAAATACAAAAAAAAAAAAAGTAAGTTTTGTTACTTACATATATGACCTGTATTATATATTTTATATGTGGCCCTTTTCCTCACTTAAAATGGCCAAGGAAAACCAGAAGGTTGGATGCTCATGCTCTAGTTCTTCCCTGACATTTTTTTTTCACAAAATGGGACAACTTGTCCTTGTGAGTAAACAACAGAAATATCCATAGCTGCGTGAAGGACTTTGCCGCACTGAAAACACAGTATGAATGCCCAACCTGTTACCATTCTATCTGGCAATATGGCTGTGTGAAGCCGTCGTACCCTGAAGTGCAACAGAGCAGATGCAGCTGTCAGACGGCTGAAAGTCAGCGCTGTGACTGCTGCTGCACATCCAGAAGGCTCTGATTAGATCCTAACCGGGGGAAAACACTTCAAGAAAAGTCTCTCTGTCTTTGGAGTATTACTTCTGCCTTGGCTCATGCAGTAGTTTGGTTCTGTGGGTACCCTCTGCAGTGATGAGGTGCCATAAGGCACTGTAAGCTGAACCTGTCTCAGGGCTGCTGGGGGGGGCTGGGGCTGGCAGCTCAGGGAGGAAACCACTCAGCGTTCCAGAGCCTTCCTCAAATTCAAGGACATGAAGTTATGATAATTATTAGAAACACACGTGGCAAGCATTCTGGCTTTAGGTCAACCTTCTCATTTCTCATAAGAATATTTACAGTCACAATAATTAATCATTTAGGCAGTCAGAACTGACAGCCGTTACTTGACGGAGGAAATCACACAAGGGAAGAAAAACTGGCAAGAGGTTGTGGGAATACTGGAGTGGCCTTCTGCATTGTTCAGAGTGACAATTTTGTTCATTGTTTGCCTCGGACCCTCTTTTATCTCCTGGCTAGTCAGCTGGTTAGCTTTGTGCCTGCAGGGGTTCAGAAAGGTTGGGACACAGCGCTGTGTGATGATCACACAATTGTGCGCGGCGCTCGGCTCCTGTATCCTTGCCATAGAACAAAAGGGCTATTGTTCCCAGCCTAATAATAAGGCAGGAAAATAATCACGAAGGTCTTTCCTCCAGATAGAAGGTTGGCTGAGCTGCAAGCCAGAGGGAGAGTTTATCTTCTGGAAATGGCTTCTCCAGTTTGCGTTTCCATTTCACTGTCTTTTACAGATGTCAAGAGAAGGTGCTTTGTAACACAACTGGAAAGTCGGGTGGAGTTGATTTCTGACTGTGAGCTGATGATATGGATAATCTAGCACTGGAAACTTTTTTTTTTTTTTTTTTTTTAAGGCTTGGTTACAGTTCAGTTTTTAGAATCATTAAATCCTAGTGGAGGAGCAACCGGTCCTTTGTGTGTGCATTTCCCTGTCAGATTGCTGAGGCCTGTTAGTAGCACCATACCCCAATAAGAAATTACTGAGGGACTTGCCAAAGTACAACCAGTAGCATCTATTTGTCTCTTATGGGAGACAACGTTCTGCTGAAGTAAACTAGGATATGGAACCACTTCTAGGAAAATCCACTCTTGAAAGGTACTGATATAGCAAAATACCTCATGTCAGACTAATTTTTCATGGGTTGACACAGTTCTGAAAACAGTGGCCGGAGCCCACTTTTTCATTTGATGTCAGACTTCTCCTTCCACCCCGTCTGGTTCAAGCTTGAGCAGTACAACATGTGGAGGACTCATCTGTGGCATGGTAATTTCTAGGGTCACTTCCAAGCTGTGGAACATTCAGGAGAAATGCAGAAATTATCATCTTACATTTGGCCTCTGCCATTGCCAGTGAGACTTCTTTGTGTATCTTATTCTGTAATAGTTTTGTGGAGTGCTGACCCTGTGCTTGTATTAGAAGAGTGCACATCTGTGCATTGTGCTTGCATGGATTTGCTTGATTCCAACATCAATTTGCACACAATATTTAAGGTGATCACCATGAAATATCTATTCTGTAATTTGTTATACAAGCAAATATACGTTCAGTACAGACAAGCGTGGTCATTTTAGTGATATCAGAATGTCCAGATGAAGTACACAGAGAGAGATGAGAAGGACCTACAGGATGCAAAGTCAAAAGAAATCGCAAGCAAGTTAGAGCAGTGGAGTAACTGGCACATAGTGGTCACTTCCTTTCCTGCTGTTTTTTTCATCTTTTCAACTTTTTTCATCCAACTTGCAAGTTTTGGTTCTTTACTGCTCCAGTCACTGTTTTATTTCAGGGATGGCAATGTTTGGTGCACCAGTACACTGAGATGTGTGAAAGCTAATAGAACACATGGGAATACTTTCAAATAATTCTGAGCGGACATCTCCTACATCTGAGTTCCATGAGAAGGGGGGCTTTAGTGATTAGTATTTTGTTGTATTTTATTGTGTTGGGGTTTTTTTGACAGCTGACTACTCTGTGCAGTGTAATTGGAAAGAATAGTTGCTTGGATTTTTTTACACTGCTTTATGGCAAAGATTTTGCTTTCAACTCTGTTAGACTGACAAAGGCAGGATGCTAATATTTCTTCTTGAATAATTCTCTCATTTTCCTGGGTGTGGGCTAACAAACCTTGCCTGCAGTGATGTTGTCATAGTGATATTTTGCACTTTTGCTTCTAAAAGAGACACTGTCTTTAATGTGCTCTTCTGCCAGTGTGCATTCAACATGGTTTGGCTGACTAAAGAAGGCACTCGTCTTTCTGTTTTGCATGTTTTCCTGGACAAGTTCTAGTGCTTTCACCTGAACTTTGGTATAGCCACGGGCAGGTACAGGATGGTATTTTGTTCTCCTTAACCCGGACGTTTTCACTTTTCATCACATCTGAGTTTTTGGTCCTGTATTAATTGACCACACTGAAACAAGAAGACCATTACTTACGCCAAAAGTCCATTGCTTGTAAAACGATAATCAAAGGAAGCTAGAAACTTGAAGAACTGCTAGATTTCAAACTTCCTTTTCAACATTCTATGGGTATTCCCGTGGAAAAGTCTTCTCCAGTTTTGGGTTTTTGGACTGGGTTGTGAGAAACCATAGCATTTTCTTTCTGTTGTTCACACAGTAACTATTTTGAAAAATGGCTGTGTGATTAAAGGCTCTGGAGCTGAATGCTAATGGCTGAAACCTCGTGGTTTCGCTGTAAGCGTATAACAAAGCATATTTATTGATGCATAGTTTCAGATAGCTATAAAGGCAGTTGTTTCGCAGTGAGAACGTGAAGCAAGCAGCTGAACAAAAACCCTGCTGTCATTTGGCAATGCAATCATGAGCAAAACCTGCAGTTATGTTAGAGACCACTAATGTTTGGTATGTTGATGGCAAACCGTTCATTTTATTTGTGATGGCAGATCCCCAAGCGTCTGAACGCTGCAGCACACAGCAACAGATGCAGCCAAAATTCACAAACACACACTCCTGCCTTAAAGCACTTTCTTGTTATATACGGGCAGTTTAGGATAGGGGCTGTTTGGTTTATGACTTTTTTTGTCCTGTCATATTCCCTTCCGAGCTCAGTTTATAATTCCCTGGACTTTTGTGTACAAATAACAGACGCTGAAGCCTCTGTATTGTTTTGCTCTTAATCAAGTACTGTTGTTTTTATTTTGGGGCCAGGTTTGTTATTTTTAAGTGTTTTCCCAGCATTTCTGCTCTTTTGGAAAGTTTTTAGGAGCCATTAGTGACCTCTGATAGCAGCAGTTCTGTAAAATTCCGACGGTGATGGTTTTTCTTTTGGCATTTCTAAGGTACCCGGAGCCTTGCAGGTCACACAGAGCACGCTGGAAGTTTACAAGTGTCAAAACTGAAATCCTGTAATTATCTTCTTCCTTGGGTGATAGATAATAAATTCTGTTTAAAAAAAAAAAGAGGATTTCTTGGTAGTTTTATTTCTTAGGCTATAAACAACAAAGACCCCGGTTTTGGTTAACTTAGTTAAATATGGAAGTAGTGGGTGGTTTTGTCTCTCCTTGCACTTGAAATGAACTCTGTACAAGGGAATGAGTATTGGTCTGGTCTCCAATCCTAACCCGAAACTGGGCCTAACAAAAGAAAATCCCTGTTTCTCCAAACTGGTTTTATGGGATCTGGGCTTCAGTCAAGCTCAGAGAAATTAAGTGGTTAGTACAGTTTTTTCACCTTAACCATGCAAACTTGTGCTTTTTCATATTGTTGTGATTCTTAACTCAAAAGTAGGCATTTCTGGCTCATGCTTCTGTGTTATAATTCAGGTCAGAAAGCAACAAAACTCTGGGAGTGGCAAGCCTGTAGAGACAAATGCTGCCAAGTTCCTCACAGCCTTGATATGAGCTACATGTGTATGCTGGTGATAGAGATGAGTACAAGCTGTCCTGGGATGCTCAGAGGAGAGGAGGGAGGTGCTGCTCTGAACATGCAACACTTTGTAGCTGCAAGATTCTTTTTTCATGACTTTTTCTATGGAAAATTCTGAGCTAAGAGAGGAGGGAAGACAAATATAATCAGAAATCTACGCTGTAGAAAGGGAACAAAACAGCCTTACTGTCAATAACCATATGTTGAAGATCATGGAAAGTAGTTGCATGATGAATTCCATTCTTAGGTGCTTCTCTGAAGTTGTATTTAATCCATTTCTTGACAGCAATCTAGTGTTTCTCAGTATGTTGTGTAGAGTAACATCTTTCTACAAATTACATGGCAATCTTCCCCTTTGTCTATTTGTCAAAACTCCTTACACCATCTCACAGCCATATAGCTCCATTGCTATGGTCCCAGTTAGTTTTCTCCATCTTGCTTCACTGATTCTTGGCTTAAATAAGGAGATAACTTCAGTGGGAACAGAGCCTGTGTTTATCTATGGCAATGAGAAGAGGTGCCATAGAGTAACAGAAATGCCTGGGTTGGGAGATGGGTATGGCTGAATAGCTTAGAGGACAGAGGAGACTTTCAGAAAAGGAAGGTTTCTAATTGCTTATTTTGTTGAGTGAGATCAAAAGAAGAGTTCATTTGAAAAATACGAGCTTCTTACTGAAAAGGTATACTTTGATTTTTCTAGTTATTTAGTCTGTTTTTGTATGTTTGTTTGGAAGACTGAAGCTACTGCTGATAATCATTAATGACTTTTGAAAATGTTGGTCCTCCAAAAGGCTCTGTAAACTGATGGACTAAATTTACAGCACTTCAAGGCTACTGTGCAGTAGGTAGTGGTGAACATTGAAATCTTCACCAAATGAGCAGGCTTCAACAGCCAAGATTTACAGCACTAACTCAGATAGCAGAAGCTAGTGCTCAGCCTTATCTTTCATCAGGATGGAGCTCTTGCCATATAACTGATTCTTTTCCAACACTGTTTTGTTGTTTAACACAGGATTGGCAAAGCATCAGACAAAATGGTTCTTCTGTTCTCCCTGGACTGTTGTCCTTTCCCTCTAATCTTCCCCAGGGTCTGCTACAGAATCTCTCCCCTCTTCTGGCTCTTCTGTCCCTTCTTTCTCAAAGACTAAACAAACCAAACCATGAAAACCCCTAACTGCAGGCCCACCACGTCTGAAAACTTTGTGGGTGTGGTGTTATGCTAAGGCTGCATCCCCTGAGATGGAACCACTTCTGAAAACACACATGGGTTAGTCACCCATCTTTGTGACTGTCCGATGTTAGCAATAGAAGTGTGTATTTCATGTGGGTACAATTTGCACCAGTACATACAACTTGTGTAGAAAAGCTGTGTACAGTTTTTCACTACTGGTGCTGGATGTGCCCCTTCCATTCCTAAAAACTTTCCCCACCTCTCATGGATGCAGAAAACACTTTGACCTCCTTGGCTCTCACTACTGCTGCAGCTCCTAATCCCATTGTATGAAGGAATAGAAATAGATGCAAGATGACCCTTAGTGGGAAGAAAACATTAATTAACAGCTCTGAGCAGTTCTCATTGAGGAATAACTTTCTTCACTCCATGGCAACAGCATTTCTCACAAAGTTCATTATATATGCAGACTTGTTAAACTCTTTGAATGGCCCAAGTCTGTGAGATGCTCAATGCTGTGAATTGCTATGGGAATCACAAGGAGTTTCAGCATGTGCTTCTTACTTGTAGGAGGTATTAGGAATCCCAGTAGGTTAGGGAAGGAGGTGGTGGTGTATTTATTAAGTTAGTTAACAGTGTTCTTGTAACCACTGTATGTTAAAGTTTTGAGCAAAGTGGGAGATGAACTAATCCCTCCCTAATTAGAAGTCTGTTTTGTGAAGGAGGAAGAAAAAGGGCTGTTCTATTGATTGAATAACACCAAGATATGCTGTTAGCATAACTAATTATAAAACCCAGTAGTTAACTCTTTGCAGATCCCAGAAGTAATGGTAAGGCCGTGGAAACAACTGGGAAACTTATTACAGATACTGTATTTTTCTGTTAGAGCAGAAATATGGTTGTATCTCTTTCCTGGCTGTATGAAGAGCTTGCTAAATTGTGTTAGCTCAGTGTACAGTAAATGAGTTTATCAACATATTATATCGTAAGTGGCAACGTATCGTAAGTTGAAGGTAGAATGGAAGTGAATGGATCTATAAAACGTGTGCTTGAATCTGTGGCCTTAAAATACATTGCAGATTTTAATTTCCTCTCTTCCTGTTTTTTCTAGGGATTTTTAAAATTTATACATGCATATACAAATATTTAAAATAAACATTACTTGCAAACACACTGTATATGTTTAATTGCCCACGCTTTCAAAATTCAGTAGGACTTGTCAGTAATACACTGTGGAACCTGAGAGGGGAGAGAGCAGATGGCTTGCACCAAAATGCCTCCTCCCTTCTGGATAGATTTGACAATGCAAGATTTAGATACAAGTTACAGTGCTTGATCCTAGAGCTCAGCTCAAAGGCATGGCCATAGCTAAATCCAGGCGTCACTATTCAGCAGGAGTGTGCCTGTGCTGCTGAACTGGCTCTCATTTTTTAATTTAGTTTAATCATTTGAAATTTAATAAGGGAATAGAAGGCACTTAGGTTGCCTAATATTTTCAGAGATGGATGTCAAAAGCATGTTCTGTCTGTTGACACAGAGGATGTTTCTGAGGAAGGATGTTTTTTCTTTGGAAAATGCTGACTAGTTGGTATCCAAACTTTGTAACAGGAATACATGCATCTGCAGAAGCAGAGGTACCATCTGGTTTTGAAATAGCCCGAAGTTCAGTTACAATGAGCATTTACCTGAGACACAGGGGACATGAATTCAAATCTGACCTCTCCCTGAGTAAGGCAAATCCCAGTCTTCAGGCAGACATCTTTGGAGGGACCTATTTCCATCTAGTGAGAAGTAAGTGAATATACAGTTGCTTAGGTAGCTTGTTGAGTGGAAAAGGTTATACACCCACTTCTATCACCTAAAGAAAAAAATTGAAACAATTGTTTTTACAAGTGATTTTCACTTTGGTAAAATTTCTCTCTTAGGTTAAGATGCTGTTTGTAAAGCACTATAATTGTACCTTGGTTTCAATTTAGCTTGCCACTTCAAAGTACAAGAGTGATATTGGCAGTTGTGCCCCATTTGAGGATGTGCTCTCATCCCATCTGTCTTTTGCACTCTTTGAAGTTGTAATCTGTTGCTTAATTTGAAAGCAGTGATATTGTGCTGATCTCCTCCATTAAATATGTTTGTTTGTTTAATTTTCTATAGTGGATTAAAAAACTAAGGCGTGACAAACAGAGGAGGTCTAACTGCTTGCGGCCAACATGCCCTTTTTCAACAGCAGATAAAATACTTGGGAGTGGAAATGGGTTTGCTTATGATACTGCAAGTCTTTTCCATATCTTGGAACTGTCTCAGTGTGAATGAACTTTAAATGTATTTGATTAAGTGTTAGTCAAAGCTAATGATAGCAATGAGAAAACAGCAGCTTTGATGGAGGCTGCATACACACTGCGTCTTAAACCTGCCTGACACTTGTGGCTTAGAGTTGCATAAATGGCTTCACTTCTGCCACAGCTACCTGATCCATTCCATGCTATTTGTTGAGCGATTACCTGCTACTCATAACTGGAGTAACAGCTGTAACTCTGCAGAGCACATTTTGAACATATAGTGTTGTTTTCAGCAACTCCATCTATAGTAGCATTGCCCAGGATGCTGTGTTGAAAAACAGGATTTGTCTGCGTGAAGTGTTGACTGCATGTCATGGGGAAAGAAGAATAAATGAGTGGTGATTTGATTGTTTTCCTCCACTGAAATGTGCTATTGGAGATTCAGGTCAGTGTTCACACCTTATCACTGTTCAGGAGCTTCTCCCTTCCATTCCTTTTGCCTTCAAGTAGAGTTACAGGTTTTTGTCTACTTGATTGAAAAATTTTCTTGGAATTCATTCGGCCTTTCACAGAGTAGTTAAGAGCTGAGATTACACTTGTTTCTTCTCCTGTCCAATTTGGTAAGCATTCATTAAGCAGAAGCTGCACCTGAAGCCTCCCATTTTAGAGAAAATTTAGAGATCTCTGTATAGGCTACTGCTGGTGCACCCTTGCTTCCTATTTGCTGGATGCAGTATGGCATGAGGAAGAGGTGCCAGGGAAATGAACTTGGATCTGTAGCTCCTGCCCTGCAGTGTGCTACCTCTGCCAGGTAGAGCCCCAGGAACCTCAGGGGACAAGGTGTTTTTTCAGTCTGTGAAAGCGCAGGAGTTGGGTTCCAGAGCTGCTAGCAGTTCTGTGCTTCCTTAAACTTCTGGAGCACTGTGAGGTGCCTCATGGCAGTCACCTTTCAAAAACAGGCACTGGAATGGTCTGGTTGATAAGGAAGCAGTGCACTTGGCTGAGCACTGTCTTGAAAGGTGAAGCTTTGTTGGAGATAGGTTGATGTGAGATTTTGATTTTTTTTTTTTTTTTTTGTCTTAACAAAGTTTTGTTTTCGTTATGGCTGCAGCCTCCAGGAAGATTTGTACTGATATAGGAAATGCAGTTTCTAGGAGAAAATCACTGCCTTTTCCCCATTTCTCCTCACTTGTGCGTGATGATCTCAGAAAAGGGCACAGTAAGAAGCTAAAGCTCTGCAAGAAGCAGTGTAGAGCTGCTGTGGGCCTCTGGGGCATGCTGTAGAGTACTTACACCCATTCTGCAGGTCATTAAGTGTTCAAAGGTGACTGGGACTTCTCAGGGAATGCTATCTTCTTTACTGCTGCTTCATGGCCCACAGAACTACAAGGACAAACACCTTTTGTTTGCTCCCCCTGTGGGGACACAGGCCTCTGAAGTATTGCTTTGCAGCTGCAAGCAGAGCTGGCTAATAGCACAGGTTCTTGAAGGCAAGATGTTTGTATGGTGCACAAGTCTGTTTCTATAGAAACATCCACCATGGGTAATAATCACTGTGAATAACTTCATCTCATCAGGAGGCTCTCAAGCAGGATAAGTATGAAGGGCTGGATTAGAAAAATTAATGCTTAAGTGGAAAGGCTTTACATTCTTAGCAGGTAGTTCATAAGCTCCCCTCACCTCCTGAAGGCGTGATCTGTCAGTTTTTATGAAGATTAAAAACTTAAACATTGTTCAATGTGTTTCTTTTCAGTAAGTGCATCTCATACTTAGCATCAAATATGAGTCTCCCAAGTAGTGTTCAATGGCAAGTGGATCTAAATGGGAGTAGGATTTTTGGAACTGAGGGCAGAAGTTCTGTGTGTGCACTATCTTGTTTGTGAAGATAAAGCAAAATTCAGCTGTGGATTTGTATAGGCAGTCATATGTACTGCACAGCAATCTGCTGTGAAGTTGATGAATCACAGAATCACACTGGGGCAGATGAGGTGCAGGGTCCAGAGAGCCAATAGAGTGATGCAGGCAGGGGAGCAGGGGTGGGCTCACTGGTCCCTGTGGGGCTCATCCGGCTCAAAGTGCTCTATGGTTCTTGGTAAGTCATGAAGGCGAATGAGCCCAAGTGCATTTGCATTGGTGACACTCAGAAGGAGCAAGAGCAACCCAACCTGATTTAAGGATGTGATTGTCCCTCTGTACTCTGCACCAGTGAGGCTGCATCTCAAGTGCTGTATTCAGTTTTGGGCCCCTCACTAGAAGAAAGACATCAAGGTCCTGGAGTGTTTCCAGAGAAGGGCAGTGAAACTGGTAAAGAGTCTGGACGGTGTTGAGTGAATATATGTTCAACCTGAAGGAAATTGGCATCAGAAAGAAGCAAACCATCACTCCGCTATAGCCTTTTACTTACCTGGAAAGAAATAATCTCTTTTTGTATACAGTGAACGGAATGAGAAAAAGGGGCTTTAAATAACAGCAACATGATCGCTTAAATTTATGATAGTGGAGTGTAAGCATAGACCTCCTGAATGGACTGTGGAGTCTGCCAGTAGGTGCTTAAAAGTTTGAGTCTGGGGGGAACCATTAAAGGTCATCTGGTGCAACTCCCCGGCAATGAACAGAGCCACCTACATCTAGATCAGGGTGCTCAGAGCCCCATCCAGCCTTACCTTGGATGTCTCTGAGGGCAGGACATTCAACACCTCTCTGAGAAACATGTTAGCATAAAAAACTGTTTTCTTCTATCCAATGTAAATCTCCCCTCTTTTACTTTCATACCATTTCCCCTTGTCCTGCTAAAGAGTCTGTCCCTTTCTTTCTTACAGTCCCCTTTTAGATACTGAAAAGCTGCTATCAGGTCTCTCTGGAGCCGTGTCTTCTCCAGGCTGAACAGCCCCAGCTCTCAGCCTGTCCTTGTATGAACAGGTTCCATACTGTATGGCTCATTTTGTCAGTGCATTTGCAGAAACTTATACCAGTATGAATGTCTGTCTTGTTACTAATCAGAATAAATAACAGTAATTAAGGACATTTGGGTTGTGTAAAACTGCACTACCACCACTACCCAGCTTTCAAGCAGTAGTTGGCTCCCCAGGTGTATTTGAATCCTTGGTGAATTCCAAGGCTTGTAAGAGTCTCGGACAGTGGCCAGTGGCCTTTCTGCTGCAGTGCTGCGATACACAGTAGCTGGTCTTTTCTCATGTGGCTGGGGAAGTGCCATGTGGCTGATGCTGGGACCAGTGCAGATGTTTTGGACTCCTTCCAGAAGTGAGTGTCTTTTGTGTGGTGGTTTGTGGTGTGGGGAGCAGGGCTCAGTGATCCCTTTCCAGTTCTATTCTGGAGCTGAACTGTGGTCCGTGAGGAGTCATGCTCATCTAATGAATTTTTCTCCTGAAATGGGAAATCAAAGGCATTGTATTTCTTTAGAAACTATGGGTCAGTATAGCCCTGGCTTTGTGTTACGTAGTAGCAGTTAAAAATAGCACTGATTTAGGCCCTGGGATGCAGCTTTCCAGCTGTGTTTTTAACCCCTGCTCCTGCAACATGTTGATTCCTGGTCTAAGTTGAAGGTCAGGTACAATTTCTGCTGTCCCTCAACTGTGAATGGTTGTGTTCTAATGCCCACTGGTGGTTTTGCCAACAGTCAGTGAGGATTTCTTGCACAAAAAGTTGCTGTGGAAATTCCTTGCTCAGCAAGTATAAACGTTTGGCTTTTATGTGAAAATACAGAATGATGCAAATTATTCAGCTCTTCTGCCAAAACGTGCACCACTGAAGGATTCAGAAACAGTAACACTGCTATGCAAAATCAGAAACGTTTTTGATGCACGGTTTCTGGGGACAAATCTGCCTTGTTGTTTCATACAGACTTGATTAGGTCTTTTATTTTTAATTGATGATTTTTATAATCTCCATCTTCTTGGGATGCTTCAGAGTCAGTGATCTAACCCATACACATCATAAGGTACTGAGGTCTCTCTGTGAGGCTGGCCATCTTTGTGGCAGTACTGACACGCTCTTTTAGAACTTGCACTTCAATGCAGCAACTCTAAGCAGCTTTTGGTGTAAATCATTCCTAGAGATGAGAAATAGCTGTGTTCATGGTTACATTGCAGCAATACAGTCCTGAACTTGTGCCACACTGACTTATTCCAGGGAACAAGCTTCTGTTTGGATAGACACTGGGAGATGTTTTCATAAAGTAGTTTTTTAATGTACTCAATCTTTTTCCTTTTTTTTTTTTTTTAATTGCTTCTGAAATTCATTTTGTACTATGAAGGAATCATTTGTTACAGTGTGAATCATCTGGTAATCAGTGACACAAAGTTCAGTTGGCAGCCGGTTACCAGAGGTGGTCTCTGTGGGTTAACGCTGGAGCCAACAGTGTTTAACATCCACGTTAACAACCTGGACCATGGTACAGTGTGTGTTCTTGGCTAGTCTGTGCATAATACCAGACCTGGGGAAGTGAGTGATATGCTTGAGGGGATGTGAGCCTCCACAGCCTGGAAGAATGGCCTGACCAGATCTTCAGGAAGGTCACCAAAGAGAAATGCTGAGTCCTGTACCTGAGGTGGAACAACTCCATACAGAAATGCTAGTGGCCAGCTGACAAGAAAGCAGCTTTGCAGATCGTGTTGGGGAACATGAGGCAGCAGTGTGCCCTTGCACTGAGGAATCCCAACTGCATCCTGGGCTGCGTTAGCACAAGCATGGCCAGCAAATTCAGCAGACTTGTTCTTTCTCTCTTAGCACTTGTGAAGCCATACTTGCTATACTGTGTTTTCTTTGAGCTCCCCAGTTCAGGAAAGGTACTGATGTGATGGAGGCAGTCCAGTGAAGAGCTGTCATGGTAGTTCAGGGCCTCCAGTACCCACCTGACAGGGCACGACTTGCTTAGCTTGAAGAAGAGATGGTCCTGGGGAGTTCTTGCTGCTGCCTTTGACTACTTAACAGAAGAATAGAGATGAGACGTGGGCATATTTTTCTGACTATGCTTTATGATGAAGGTGGATTAACCTTAGTTGTGCTGTCGCACTGCCGGTGAGGCGAGCATGCTTGGCTCTGCTGTATTTCCTCAGCAGCAGAAGTTACACCTTATGGCCCACCTTTCTGAGGAGAGAAAAGAGTTCTGGGTAAAATTAAATCCAAAAACTAGCTCATAGTTTCTACAGGTCAGGTTCACACATTTTCTTGTGAATACATAGCTACTGACCATTTTCCACTAGTTTTGCTTCATTCTGTAGTTTTGAAAAATCGTTCCTGTCACCTTTTGATTCTGATTCATTACAGTCACCTGGGATTTTTCAAAATTGCTGTAAAAAAAATGAGGGTTTTTTGTTTTGCTTTGGTCATTGTTTATTTGAGAAGCTTGGAGGTTTTTTTGTGTTATTTTCTTTTGTGCTTTATTTTTTGGGAGCGGGTGGGAGGTGGAGGGGGTGTTTTTTTTGGTTGGGATTTGGATTTTTTGTGAAGATCTTATTTCAGAAATTTCATGCTGCTTCCTGTCCCAACAGTGCTGTGTAGTCACACAGGGAAGAAGGAGAATGAAGGGTATTTGGAGGAAGAAACAGTGTTTAAGTAGAAATACTGGAATTACCTTCAAATGAGACAGCTTTTGCCCAACCCTTGGTAAAAACACAAAATTATCAAGAAGAATCTAATGGAAAAGGGGCAGCAGGAGTATGGCTTGGAGGAATTGGTATTAATAGCAGACTCATTTTACAGTTCCTAAGAAGGAGAATCTTGCAGTCTAATGCTCTCTGAATATCAGACAACTATAACTTCTTTTTCAGTCACTTTGATACCGTTCAGTGTTATTAAATCTGCCAAGTAAATTGATTACATAAACTTAAACGGTAACTGCTTTGGAACAACACTCAAAGCAAGAAACTTGGAGTCGGGTCTGGATTGCCTCTTTCAGAGCAGGAAGATGAGTGTGAATATCTTTGTGAGAGCAGTTATTTTTAATGTATTGGAAATAGTTTAATTTTAAACTTGTTTACATTTGAACTACCAGGCTGAAGAAATTATTTCTTCATTAGTCTTAAGAAGATGAGCTTCTCTGTTTAGAGATTAAATGAACTGGGACAAATGAGACCAAATGGCTTTTCCCAAATGTTTATGGACTGTAATAGGGCATGTTGTCATTTCAGAGTGTCACCTGCACTTTTCCTTAGAGTTTGCTTTCTCTTAAGAGTTTATTAGAATATTGAAAGTGATGTTTTTGTTCTTGTTTTGGATCTTTTATGTTAAGAGTCAGGGATCTAAACAATATTTTTCACTTGCGCTTACTTCTAATAGTCCTAACAAGACGTCTTCTCATTTTATCTTTCTTTCTTTACCCTCACAAGTTTATTCCCATTCACGAAAAGCCATGTGAAAGTTCTGGCCATTTTGCATTGATTTATTTGCTTGATTTTTCTGTCTTAACACTCTGCACCTCTCATGTCTGATGACCATCTACCTTGCAACTTACTGTTGCTTCACAATTGGAAGACCTCTTTTGCTATTGCTCTTCCCAGTCTCTGCAGTTTCCACCATGCAAATTGTGAGGAGAAAAAGGGTTATTTTCTGTTTTATGTTATGCTGCTAAGATTTTTTCTTCTAGCTTACAGCTGAAGGAGAGAAGCATCATTCTGGAATGTGCGTGGTGGAAAGTTCATGGCCATTCTGCCTGTGTGAGGTACTTCTGAGGTTGCTGTTATCACTAGCATTAGTCAGATGGAAAGTCGTTTCTGTAGGTGTGTTGATAAAACATAAAGTGGTTTTTCTGTAAGCTATAGGCTCATGTTCACTCTACAGCTGTAGCAAAAGTTGAGATGTATTATATCATGTGTTGTATATTGTATCAATACTGACTACTGGTAGAAATATGGCCAGAGCATGGAGGAAGACTGACAAATATTTTGCTTGCTTGGTAAACTAGCTTGAAAAATGTGGGAATTGAGACCTAATATTTGTCGAATGATTCATCAGTGAACTGGTGTCAGAAATACCACTGAGCAGTTTCCAGTTAGAAACTGCTGTAAGGTGTCCTCTGATTCCTTGCTAAGTCAGATTACATGAGGTCATGGTTGTTTTATAGGGGCTTCTTCATGGATTTCTTCTTCAAAGCTCTTGAATAAGTGCTAACATACACAGCACAGAAGCTGGCTCAGGAGAGCTCTCCTGTATTTCCACTTTCAGACTGAAAATCTTCTTGCTCCGTCTGCTAAGTGGAAACCTAATTGCCCTGACGTTTACCTTACTCCATAGTTGTTTCTTCTGGATGATGTAAGACAAATGAGTATGCAACTCTAGCAGGTGACAAAGAAGCAAAATGCAGTTTTAACATGTGTTTCGTCTAATGAATTATCTGAAATTTATTATGTGTTTATTGGCTTTTTTGCATAAAGTTAATTCTCACCGAGGCTGCTTATTTAAAGTGCCAAACGTCACCCGTCAATGACTGGACATCTTGAATTCCCTCGAGGGACTAACATTTGCAAGGTTAATCCCTCTTCCAGTGTGTAATTCTTTCCAGATAACTTCCAAGCCTTCATGTCTGCATTATGCAAGTCACTAGTTGCATTTTGGCTGAGAGTTGTTTTCATCAGAGAGATCTACAACTGGTGCATTTTGCTGAACTAAAGTTTTCTTTTTCTGACAGTCATTAAGGTTGCATACATAAGTGGCCTGCAGTGGGCCATTAGCAGAAATTAAGAGGACATGACTCAGCTGCCAGTCTGCAAAGCAGCATCAAGGCAATGCTTTCTTCTGACTAACCTTTAGTGACTTAGGGACAATGTAACTTGCCCCTGGCTGGCTGGCTGGCTTTTGAAGTGCTGCAAAAGCTCTACCAGTGTTGTTTCGCTTGCTCTGTTCCCGACCAACATGGTATGACTGGCGTTCTCCTGCCACTATTATCCAAGTTCTGTTATGTTAGAAGAAAATTATCCATAAAATTGTAAAGCCGACTGCAAACTCCACAAAGTTCAGATTTCTTGACTAGGCTTTTGGTACAGGTCAGCTAATTTGTTAAGGTCTATTTTTGATTCGGGAAAAAGATTCCCAGAGCATATGAAAATATGTTATGCTAGGAAATAATGGCATGAGTGAGACTTTTCCACTTGCAAATGAACATACTGGCGACTCTCATCGTACACATGGGTTTAAATACACAACAGTTTTAAGTTGTACTAATTCTCTGTATATGAAGTATAATGAAACTTAAGTGAAAACAAAACCCTGCTGCTGTTTGTTTTGTTTAGATATTGGCAAAGTTTGAAGCATGCTTTTTCTTTCTCCTTTCATAACTATTTCATTTAAGTGCAGACAAAGTTAAGCAGGAATTATTCTGTTCTCATTTCTAACTGAAAACAGGCATCTCTACTGTCTGTTGTTAAGGTAAGCACAGTATTAGTGTATTACAGAATATTCTTTTCCTGATACGGAACTCTTCTTTTTTCAACCTTATGATTGAGAAGTTGAGCATGTAAGAGTGGGGTTTTTTCATAGTTTGGGGTTTTTTTTAGGAGAAAAAGAATTGTTTTAGAATGAACAACTGAAGTAAGTGCTAAAAGTCTGTGAAGGTAGCACGTGCACGTCTGATTTCTTCAAACTTAGTACCCTAAGTATCAGCATAATTCATCTTCTTTCCCCCCCCCATCTCATACTGTGTCCACGCTTGAAGTCGTTGTTCTGACTGGTCTGCACTGCACTTTGACAGAACCTTAGAGCCTATTAATCAAAGAATGAGAAATCTTCAGGGGTTGAAAAGCATGTGCTTCATTATTTAGCTTGTCTCATGGTGCATTCGTGGTAACTTTTATATTCCTTCATACACCACATCTAGTTAGCCTGAGCCCTCTGAGCTGGGCCTTTTCCGCTTTAAAGCAGAAAGCATATGACAAATTTGTATTACCCCAATATGTCAGATAACTTTCTTTCAACTTCTTCCGTAGCTGTAGATTGACAGTCAAGGTATGTCTTTGGTCAAGCTTTATGAGGATGAAGCTGTCCATTAAATCATAATCCATTTCTCAAATTATACCATGATAGCGTATCTTCGTATGTGTCTCAAGGTGGTGAGACTTCTAAGGAGCTTGAAGACACAATATTTTTAATTATAGGCACTTTTTAAATGATTACTTATGTATTCTGGATTGCCAGCATTATTTTTGTCTGTCTCATAGCATTTTATTTTTTTATTCATCACTGTTACGTCTGCTACCTTAGACGTTTAAAGTTGCGAGTAACTTTTTCCAATAATTACTTTCATTATTGTAGTGAGTAAAAGGATATAAAAACAAGGGACATTCACTGCAGCTACAGGAGCCTAATCTGAAACCAGATGCTGTGCTGGAATAGAGCAGTGGAGAATCAGGCCCAAAGTAATGATTGATTTTAATTTATTGTAAACATGGGATTTTTTTCGAGGCAGCAGTTTTTTTGGATAAAAAGTACCCAGAATGTCTGAATTGACTCTAACATTACAGCCATCCAAAACATTCATAATAAAATCCAAACCAGCTCGAACATACTTGGTTTTTAGTGTTTCATTATAAACCCTTAACTCAGCCAAGGTTAGCAAGCCTCTGAAAATCTGGCCAGAACTGTGAGGGAATCTAAGAATGAGAGAATCTAGGTCATTTTATTCTTTGTGGATGGAAACATGTAAAACTTGACAGTTTTACATGGTTTCAGCTTTTCAGCCAGGCAAAAATTCAAAGTTGAATTAACTTCAAGTGAGCAATATAGCTAAAATGAGTGGCCTGTTTCCTATGTTTGACTTGCGTCGTCCAGCCCCTTGTCTGAATTGACTTAGGTTCCGGTATCTTGCGTTGGATCCACGAAGGCAAGAACAGCACTCATCATTAATCGAGGATGTGGCACAAAATAAATCTGGAATTGTGGTCTTTATTTGGCCTCTTAGGGCATTATTTCAGAGCACATGGCAAAGAGGGAAGAGAACTAAGGCAGGTTTTCTAGGAGAGGAGGATGAGCTGACTTTCTCATCAACGCTGTGGTCTGTTGCAGTATGTGTCACAGGGCCTGGGAGAGGGGCACTTAATGGAGCTATCGCTCTGACTATAAGCAGAATGCACAAGCTAGGCACACACAGACCAAGATTTTCTGTCTCCAGCACAGTGCTCTTGTTTATCCTCAGCCTTGGCATGTTTCTGGTGGGTCCTACCAAGAGAGGAAGAGTGTACCTGGTATGCTCACTGAGCGGTGATCTGGGGAAGAAGCTTGTTCTTAGCTGAGCTAGTGGAACATATGATGTCATTAAACATGAGATTTGGTAGAATTCCTTGTAGTCTTCATCTGTAAGTATTAGGAATGCATTAATGAGCAGGTAAATAAGTTCTTAGGAAGTTTATACTCTGGTGATAGAGGGCCCTTTTATTTCTGGCAGCATATTGCCAATTTGAAGCTTATTCAAAGGTAAAACAATCCTGGTTGGAAAATACAGGTGGAAAGTTGCTGTCCACATCTTGCTTCACACTTCATTGGTCTTATCCTGCATAAGTCTGGTGTCACAGGTCTTCTAAGTGCAGTAGAGAAACCTACATGGGTACTGAACCCTTCACTGACAGCAGACATGCTATGGGCTATGTTGTAGGGGACTGCACACAGAGAAAATATTCTGTGCCTACATTTAGTAACAATTGATAAATCTTTTTCAGAGTATCTATTGTGGCTGTAGTGAGTATCTGGGAGAACTCAGGAAGTTTCACAACACCAAAAATAATGATTATGATAGCAGTCTTTCATTGGAATCTGGAAGGAGAACCGTGGTTTTGTATCATAAATCACCAGACTAGGAGACAATTGAAAGTACTAATTATGTACAAAATCACTTTGGATGCTGCGATATTAGTGCTAAAATTACTCTATTGCCTCAATCAGCAGAAACTCGTGGCAGGTTTTTTTTGTTAGTTGGTTTTGTGTGCTTGAGGGAGGTATTTGGCTTTTTCTGATTGATTTTTTTTTGAGTAAGTTTGAAGCAACCTCATCTTCAGTGCCTCTGCCAGTAGGAGTGGTCTGCACAGAACATCTGGATAGAACTGTAGAAAGTAAAAATGAAATGTGATTGTAAGACATCCAGGGAAGGCAGTTTGTCTTATCGCATGAATAGTCACAGTACTCTCTTCACATGAGAACACGAGGAAAAAAAGGGATGGTAAGGGGGTGAAGCAGCCAAGAACTCCTGTCCTAATGTTACTTTCAAAAAAAGGAAGAGAGCGGATTTTCATTCATCCCCTTTATTTCCTCGCTTTAAATTGCCGCTGAGAGCTTGCTGCTTTGTAGAGGGGGAGGCCAGACTGGTAGCTTGCAGTCAGCTTCCAGGCTGCTCGTTTGTTTCGTTTAAGCTCTGCTGTTCGCTGCCGGCCTTGTGCTGTTGGGCGGCGAGGTTGTTGCCAATCGGCTTCCGTTGGCTCCCTCTAGTGGGAAAATACATAAGGCAGCAGCGGCCGTCGTCCATTGCTGGTTGTTTGCAGGCGAGCGGGCCTTTCCCTGCTCCATCATCTGTATGCTTCAGCATTTTGTTGTTTTCACATTTTCCACATGTGTGTGTTTCTGTATCAGATCGGGCTCCTGCTTGCATTTCTCACTATGTTTTTAGCACACCCCCAGAAGTTTCATTTCCAGAATCACACCGCTGATGAAGCTGCAGTTGCAATGGAATGTATAGCTGTGCTGTCAGTGATTAGAACCAACTCCTTCAGATTTTTGTAATGGAACATACCTCCACCTTTTGTTCAGTGGCCAATATTTGCTTTCTTCACTTCGTTGCGTTGTTGGCAATGTTTTTTGTTTTTCCTCTCTACCAAGATTTCACAAAGATTTTTACTGCTAACGTAGATTCTGCAATTTATGAATTCTACCATCTGATTTCCAATGTTAAAAACTAAATTTCTGCAAGTGCCTCTTAATGGCCTGGAGTAGGTTGTCTTCTGTTATAGTAGGATGGGAAACTTTGCCCTTGTCAGCACATCTTCCCCAGGCTGCTCCAAGGCACTTTTTCACATGTGATTAAACTGGATCATCAAATATTTAATGAGTATATAAATATATATATATATATATTATATATAATATATAAATAAAATTGCACTGTCTTTGTTCTTAAAATGAGGGATTAAAACCACTTTGTTCATCTGGCTTTAGAAACATTGGTCCCTCCGACTGAAAAACTATATGCTTAAAGAGAGCTAAATGAAAAGCTGTATTAGGTTGCTAGAGGGCTTTTAACTTTTTTCTTTTTGGCAGTTAAGATGTAGTTGGTAACTATTAAAAGAACAGTTGTTTCAGTTGTCTTATTTTTGTTGGAATTTTTTTTAGTTGATTTTTTTTTTTTTTTTTTTTTTTAATTTTCAGTGTGGCTTTCAAAACTTATTTAAATTACAAAAGATGTGAAATATTTTGCAGAATATTAACCAGAACCTTTACAGTTAGCATAGGTTAACTGCAGGCTTGGTCGTGAAATTGAATGGTGTTGAATGGTATTGAATCTAAACCACTGACATCTTTGTCCTCACTTGTGTAAGATTCAATGATCAGTAGACATGCTGATCTTTCTGATGGCCACCCTTTGTTTCAGCTGGAGTTGTTTAATCTGGAGTCTACCTCTGTGTTTTGTTTTGCCAACATCCATTCTTGCTGGAGATCTCCATGTGAGCTGTTGCTCATGTTTGGTCCTGTCCATGCTTGCTACTCACCTGGCCAGTCCTGAAACACGTTCAAAATGCCTTCTGGCCTAAAGCTGCTCCAGAGCTGGTGGGAGCTACAGAGAAGAGGGGCAGGCATTTGCTCCTCTAACATACTTAGGTTTATTTCTGGTCTGCATCAAATGAACCCTGTCACTGGAGAGCTTGGACAGTCCCCAGGACATGTCTGTAGGTACCACCATCAAAAGCTGTGTGGCTTAGGCAGCGGGGTGCACAAACGAAGTAGAAGCTTTTAATCAGCTTGTATTTTGATTATTTTTCTCAACTTCGTAGAAGCTCTAAGGAAAGAAAGAAAATCATCTGAGTTTATTTAATATTTTGGGTTTTGCCTCCTTGTCAGCCAAGTTAGAGAACCAGCTGAAAATCTTCCATCTCATTCCAGCTGGCCAGTCTCTGCTTGGAGCAGAACCGCAGGTCCGTCAGTTGAGTAATTTCGGAAACTGCTGATCCTCTAGGGACGTTAGGAGATCACTGCTTAATGATTTTAAAGGATTTTAAATATGCATTTGTTTGCAGGAGAACTAGTTGTTTAACCTCTAGCTCTAGTGCAGTCAGGCATGCTGAGGAAGTGTGACTAGGCTCACTGAGTTGAGCGGTAACACTCACTGCTGCCTGATGAGCCAAGAAGCAAACCACATTCCTCTCCAGCACTGCTTTTACTGACCAACCCATTCTCCGTCAAAGGATGGTGCTCCATTGGAAGTCAGGATCCAATGGGAGATGCTGGTGCTCTCCCATCTCTCAGTTCAGTTTGGGAAGCAAATGAAAATAGACTGACCACAACGCCAGAAAATGCACTCTGAGCTGTACTTACCATCCACAGAAGAGTTTTGTCTGGAAATATCTTCCTGGGTTTTGTTGTTTTTTTGTCATTATATCTTCAAAGGATAGGTGCTTATGCTTGGACTCTAAGGAAAATCTAAATATACATGTATGCCAATTAACTTCTGACTCATCACCCAGGCTGTTGATAGTGTAACTTAGCTAGGCAGTTAAATGGTTTGCCTAGCATTACAAAGTGGGCACTGTCAGAGCTGGGATTGGGGTGAATGTTTCTGGGTTTTGCTCACAGTGATTAATACCATCAAAGTAAATCCTGGAGCCTCTGACCTTGGTTAATAATTTTCATATGTCAGTAAGTGCTTAATGTAGCAATGTGCTGGGCAAAGTAGGGAAACATCTATTGTGTTTTTCCTAATTTTGGTTTTCAAGACGCAGTATTTTTTTCTCAAAAGGCTCAACAACATCAGATGGTGTCTCACTCTTGGGTACGTACAAGTGCTGTGGTAAAGGAACAGTCTGGGTTTTAACAGCATGTATTTTTTCCATATTATGAGCTGCAGTGTGTATGTCTTAATCTCACAAATCAGATTGTTGTTTTTTTCTGTTTCTTGCTCACTTGTAAAAGCCTTACATCATTTTGAAAGCGGTCGGTTAAAGAACTGCTCTCCCTTCTGCAGACAGGGTCGAGCTGTAAGTCTTTGTTTGATACAGACTAAGTTTTGGAGCTATTACACATATAATCAGCAGGGATACATTTCCCCCAGCTCTTTGCTGAGCAGAAAGTTGCCAGATAATTTAATAGCCAGATTTTTTTTCTTTCAGTTTGTATTCTTCAAACTGTCCATTGGATTCTGAATCGGTGAAGTAATTTCCACATGCAGATGGTTTATGCCTTCATAAATGGGCTTGCTTTTCCCTTCTGGATTCCTTGAGCCAATTAACAAATGAAGCCATAAGCCAGTGACTAGTCAGCAGTGCATACAGCCTCCCCACTCTGTTCCAAGCTTCTCCCACCTCCCCTACAGACAGACAGGCCTGTCCACACTGGCAAGGGCTGCAAAGGTGCGTGCAGGGCAGGTGTCAGGGCAGGTAGGTAGCAGCTACATCAGGGCTGCTTCATCCACACAGTTCTTGCCCCAGGCAGTCGCTGAGGCCCAAGGAAAGGTCGTGTAGTTTGAGGACCGTCTGAGCACCACTGCATGGCAAGACAGAGCGGTTGCTATCTGCTCTCTTCTTCCCAGGCTGCTGTCTGCTAAAAGCAGATTTCACATGAGTAAATTGGTGTTTGGATCAGGAAACTACTTTGAGGCTCGCTACGCAGGACAGGAGGGCATGAGGCAGGTGGTCTCTCAGGAGCTCTGGCTGTCTCTTGCTCTCCAGCCACAGCATGGCCTTCTCCTGCCCAAGGCCCCAGCGAGGCGGCTCATGTGCTGCACACATGTCAAGCCATAGAGGAGGAGGGCTGGGAGTCTGCTCTGGGTCTGCTGCTGGCCTGCGGCTTGGTTGAGAGAAGAGATGAAAGCAGAAGAGCAGATTTCTTTTCTGTGGGTTATTCTCCAGATGGTGATTTTGCATGGCATCGAGTCAGCACAGAGGACATAAGCAGGCAAAGCTCTTCAGATGTTCCAGTGAGGCAGCTTGATGACCACAGCAGGGAAGACAGAGCTGGCAAGAGCAGATGAAAAGATGCACAGGCACCTGGGGAGGTTTGGGTTCCTGGAACCAAAGGTTCCAGATATTACTGAACTGCAGTATTCCTTACGGTAATTAAATGGTGAGCTTTCCTTTTTGGGGGGGAACATTTAGCAAAAAACGATTAAATTCTATGGAAGATGCTGTCCTTGTGCAATAGCTCTTGCACTAGGCAGATAAATAATACTTTATTCTCTGTTGGGTTGGGTTGGGTTTTTTTGCCAGTGTTCCTCTTTTATTCTTTGTAGTTATCCAGGGATATTGCTTAAATGGCTGCAAAGATGGTGGCAGGATAATTTTTCTTGAAAAGTTGAAACCGAATTTATCCATAACAGTAATTATTTCCAGACCTTGCTGGTGATGAATCCAAAAGAATACTAATCTCTTCAAAAATGTTGCAAAATATCTTTTGAGTTTCTGTGAAGTTAGGCATTTCTTGCAACAGAAAAGACTGTCATGAGCACATTTTCTCTCCTGCACAGTCGGGAGCCACAGAACGTTTATTCCGTATATGTGTGCAGATCTTTTTTTAGAACACTGCATATCAGCTAAAAAGAATAATGAAGGGAATCCATCTCAACATTTGACAAGTTGTTTTAGGGCTTAGTATTTCAAAAAAAAATCAAACAATTTTATTTCTAATAAGAATGGCTTCTACCGTTTTCACATCACAGAATCATGGAATGGCAGGTTTAGAAGGGACCTCAACAACTCATCAAGTCCAGTCTCCCTGCTAAAGCAGGTACCCTGCAATGGGCCACACACGTAGGTGTCCAGATGGGTTTTTAATGTTTCCATAGAAAGAAACTTTACAACCCCTCTGGGCAACCTGTTTCAGTGCTCCATTAGCCTTACTGTAAAGAAGTTCTGCCACTTGTACAGAGCTTCCTATGTTCAAGTTTTAGGCCATTGCTCCTTGTCCAAATGTTATATTTAATCATATGTTTTATATCCAAAGCTGAGTGGGCCTCTATCAAGTCTGTCTTTTCCTACTGGCATTTAGAAACAATTACCCTGAACCTCCTCTGTAAGATAAATAGCTTGAGCTGCTTAAATTTCCTAGTTTGATGTGGCTCTATCTGATTGATTGATTTTTTTCTGATTTCTCTTCATTTCTTCCGTAGTATTTGTGTTACGGACAGCAGAACAGTGTGATATGCTAGCAGAAGTTGCCTTACTGCCAAATAGAGGCAGTATTCTCTCCCTGCTTGGCATTTCCTTATCCACGTACCAAACCACAATTCCGTTGTGGTGACTCATGGAAGAAGGTAATATTGGATTATGTACTTTTTCTGTGAAATTGAGAGATAAAATAACCTTCTGGTTGAGCAGAGGAACCCTGAACTACAGTCTGTAACAGATGCTTTTCTTGTTTGTGTCATATAAGAGTGATATTTGTAGTGCATCCTTACTGGCTTGTATTCCATGGGAGTCACAAGAAGAATGACAGGATATATGAGGCAGTGCAGATAGAATCCTGATGAGGATCACGTGTACCAGCTGCCAACTTGGCTGATCACAGGAACTAGGAACTTCCAGAACTAAAAGCACTGTTTTTCCTGTGCTGAAGAGACAAGCTCCAAGATGAGCTGTGAGGCTCTCTGCAGAGCTGGGGAGGATGTAGAGCATTAAACCGACAAACAAAACCTGATTCTATCCCATCTTGCCTGTCAGAGATTATACTGGTAAGTGTGATGTTTCCATTTCCCATCTGATCTGCTGCAGTCAGCACTTCATTTCTGTTATGTCTTGTAGAAATGTTGTTGATTTTGATTAACTGAAATAGCATCTCAGCACACACTTGAATCTGTGCTGCAGGGACTCCAGAATGAAGGCAGATGTGGAAGGGTAGAGGTGCCTGAGCTGTATCAGTGGCAGCACCTTCGCAATATCTTGCCTCGGACCTGCAGCACCTGAGACATACATTATATTAGCTTTGTCAAGTAGGAACAGACTCTCTTGCTGTTGCACTACAATCCACTGTCTTCTGTAGACCTTGGATGCTACTTCAATGCATAGGTTTAACATCTAGGAATGTTAACATCTAGGAAATCTAAAGCTTAATAGCTAACAAGTGAAACAGATACTTGGAGCTCAGTAGAGCAAGGAAGGACATGAATAGGGGAGAAATAATTGGAAGAACATCTCTTTCTGTTTTTTTCCTCTAAGCCACCAAGTTATTTTTTAAGAAGTTGAAGGAAACCACACAATCATGCAGTGTGTATATATTTATATATATAAATATATATATATATATTCATATTTATGGCATATTTGGGATAAATTATGTCTGTCTTAGTGAGTTAAAATCTTTCTTACCACAGACTTTACTTGACAATTCTGTCACACTTTGTCCTTGTTCTGATCAGCATGATTGGCCAAGAGCATTACCAGCCTGGAGGACATCACTGATATTTGATGCCTAATAAAGAGATCAGAGGCTGCGAAAGGAAATATAAACTATTGGGAAGTATGTATACAAGCCTAGAAAATAATCCACATTCCTTAAAGACCGTGTTCAGAATGAATCATTAGTATTGCTTAAGTATATCACAGAAAGTTGAGGAGTGCTCGCCTGGCAAGTTTAAGTACTTCAATTTGGGAATGGGAAACAATTAAAAATCACTGCTTGCAGATAAAGGGAAGGATGCTGCTGACTTGGAGGGCAGCACTGATCTGCTGCCTGATGCAACTTTGGCAGGCACCCCACTTTGCAGTGGGCAGTGTGCTTCAAGTTTCAGAGGCAAGACTTATGGAGAGAGGTAATTTATTTTTTGGACCAGATTACACCATATAACGGCTGGGTGGAAGATAAGCTTTTGGACATACAATCCTTCTTTAGATCCAAAATAGCTGCAGGAATCTTCACAGCTCGTTAACTGTTTAACAGTTGTTTGGAGTAGATGGGCTGCCTTGGTCCAGGCACCCAACACAGAAGCAATTGGCGATTGTAAAGCAAGAGGCAAAGTAGACAAGTGCTATGCTGTTTTGGGAAAGGTCATGACCTGAATTGCCTGTGAACTGTGGAGAGGCTACCTGGAAGGAAGGAGGGTACCTGTGAATACACTAAGACCAATATTGCTATAGAATCCATGTTTTTGTTTATTTTGTGTTTTGAAATCCAGTAGAACCTATATGAATTTTACTTTCCAGATTCTCTTCTGCAAGGATTGTATACTTTTCTTTAAAGGGTCCAGACTGAATGAACGTGTATGGGGTCTGTGGGGTTTTTTTTTCCTCTCTGGTAACTGGATATTTCTGCCTTTTATCAACTATGAATTCATTCGGGCATCTACTGGCTGCTGTTTCTTACCCACAGAGCTTCCCTTAGTGTGCTTCATCCTCCAGATGACATGTACTGCTTTCTGGGATGCACAAGACTTGGCTTCTGTTGTGTAGCTGATTGTACTGCGAAGGGGATATACCACCACAACTCTGGAAATGTGTTGGAAAAATGTGTTAGTCCAAGCATGGTTTAGTTCCTTTTGGCTCATATAATTTAAAAGCATCAATAAATTTCTGATATTATATGAATTTAGCAAGTGGAATTTTTATTTAAAAGTGTAATTAGAGATGGGTGGAGGTTTCTAGAGAAAGTTTTCTTTGAGGCCAGTATGGGTTGTGGTTGCCGTTCAACCTAGCCGAGGTGATCTGGCTGCACATCACCACTTTGGTGAAATGTTCAATCTGGTTTTTGTCTGCCATCACTTTCTTTGACTTGTCTAGCAGACCGTGCAGGGACCATACCTGTACTTTGGCATGGACAGATACGAGCAAAATGTTTAAACTCTATCCTCATTCTCTCATGTTATGCTCTTGTAAATAAGACCAGAGCCGTGTCCCTGTATTGCACTTTTATATAAAATGAGCTCCAAGCTTTTGTCTTGTGAGCACAGACTTCCAGCACTTTGTGTTTGTTAAGTCTTCGTACTATGAATACCTACGTAGAAATTTTGCTAGAAGAATGGGTGCAATGTAGCCCTCTTCACAGCATCATACAGGAAGGAGAATTGATTTATCCTGCAGCAATTCTACGTGCTGCTTTATTCTGTTGCGTTTATAAGAAAGGCTGGTGAGATACCCCATCAGTCAGTAGCAGGATGAAATATGACTTGATTAAGGCCTCCCTGAGAGGGGTAGTTTGATGCTTCAAATGCAGTGAGAGATAGTTTGGAACACTGTGTGCCTTAGCAAAGGTGCTATGGGCCTTCAGATGTAGTTCTCAGGACTCTTTCCCTTAGTTTCTCATTAGATTGACCAAACCATTTTGGCAATGGTTGACCTTGGGATAAGTTGTGTACTGACTTATGTGCCTGGGTTTAGTTATAGTATTAAGTGAACACGACTGTGTTATCTGCTTGTATGTCCAATCCAAAATGTTCATACAATGGACCCATTTGTATGGCAGTAAAGATTATTTGGAAATAATGTGGAGCTTCATCCAGCAGTGTGGAACGTGTGCTTACAAAGAAAGATTGGATTTAATCATGTGCTTATTTTTTTTGTGGACGTTTTCCCTGTTCTCTTTTAATTCCACTGAAACAACTGGGATTTTATAAACCAATATTCAAGAAAGAGAATTTATAAATATAGTTTGAATCAATCTTGTTATAAACAATGTCATTTTCTTGACAGTTGCATTCACCCTGGGAGCACATTTTGTACTAAAATGAGGAAGAGACATGTGGGGAGAAAAGTTTATAAAGATTGAAAAATAAAGGCAGCAGAGATGATTGCTTCTAACAGTCATTTAAAGTCACTAAACAGTTGAATTCATCTGCAAGCAGCAAGAATAGTGTCTGGGGTAGTTATATGGCAATAGCAATGAGTACTTAAAACATTTCTCCCCATGGAGACTTTGCAGTGGTTCCATACTGTTCATTTAAAAGACATTTGTTTGGGAACAGAAGTGTATTATTTCATGTATCTTACAAGTCTGCAGAGGCTGAGTGAACCTATACCTTCATCTCATTCATCTCATTTCCAATGTCTGGATATTCTGTTTTCGAAAGCAAAGGTTAAGCGCTGGAAATCCTGTGCCAGACTTACTCTAAGTAGCTTCACATTTCGATTTCGTTGTCCTGATGCTAACTGCCCACAGGTCTCTATTCTCGATTTGTGGGTCTGGTCTTGTATTCTCTTTCATTCTTGTTGCATATCTCCCAATTGCAGCATGAGTCACTGGTATTGAAGGTGCAGCAACTGTCACGCATTGCTCGAGTTCATGACTGCAAAGTTGTGCATCAGGTCTTCCTATAGCAAACTATGGGTTAACTTATTCTTCTAGCATCCCTGGTCATGAGGTGATGGGAAGCATGACACCTATTGGCATCTCTGAGGGCTACATTTGGCCTCTTGACTCTGTCCTTGTTCTGGCTGCAGCACAACACATGCCACCTAAGTCTCAGTTATCCATTCCCACTGGAATGTGAGAGAAAAGACTGGTGCTGCTTTGCTAAAACTTGAGCTAGAGCCAAACTTCTCAGTATGAGAGTCATGCAGTGCTGTGACACAATAAGAAGCTATTACAGCTGGAGCATTTCAGCAACCTGGTGAATGATGCGGCTCCACTTGGAGTTGTATCAACCCAGGTGATGGTACGGAACCTCCTGTGTCTGGCTCGGCATTGAAGAAATATATCTTGTAACTCTGTCCTCTGGCGTGACAGGTTTGTAGTATCCAGAACAGCAGAAGCAAGCTGTTAATCAAGGGCAGCTGCTATTTTGGTGCTTGAACTCAGAAAGTTTTCTGCAAGCAGAAACACGCTGGAACATTTCGCCTTATTTGAAATATCTGTTCCTCACAGTTTGTGTTATGTTCTGCAGAGCTGTGGTCTGTTCTGTTGTTATGTTTGTTAATGCTTCTGACTTTGGAGAGCCCTTCTGTCCACATGTGTGCTCAAGTAGTGCTGTTCTCAAGTTAGAGTAATCTTAAGAGTATGTGGAAACCTGTGATCTTCTGAAATTATTGGAAGAGGAGTAAGCACTGGAAATGTACATCCAAGCTGTCCAGCATATCAGGTAATGGAGTGGAGGAATTTCTCAAGAACTGGTTATGTTTTTATTTCCAGAGAGCATAGAAGATGTGCTTTGTGCTCATTCATACAGTACTGCATATGCAAGTTTTGTCTGCTTTGGAACTGCAATGGCACTTAGAGCAGAAGGATGCAATTGATTTGCATTTTTTCCACCTTTAGAACTACAATTTTCATTAAAAGTCATAAGAAATTTTTAAATAGTTGCTATAACAGACTGAAATATGCATAAAATAGTGTTTTTATGACATTATCAATATGCACATATTTTGTAGGTGTCATACGTTATTCCATTTCCATAGGATAAGTACTGAATTTATGGCAGGTTTTTGGGTGTACCCATGACTAAGTCAGCATAGCAGTTTTTCAACATTATTAGAAAAGAGAGTAGAAGATTCAAGTAATAACAAAATTACATTTCTACGAAGTTTCTCCTCCTTAGTTATTTCATGTCAGTCCCTGTCATTTTGTCCTGATGCCCCGTCCCTGGAGGTGTTCAAGGCCAGGTTGGATGGGGCCCAGGGCAGCCCGGTCAAGTATTAAATGGGAAGATTGTTGGCCCTGCCTGTGGTGGGAGGGTTGGAGCTTCATGATACTTTAGGTCCCTTCCAACCCAGGCCATTCTGTGATTCTGCGATTCTGTGACAGTCCACAAGACTGCAACATTTACCTGTAAGCTCTATATTGTATAAGACAGCTTTTTTTTCCCATGTAGTGTTTTTATGTTTTGAGAAAATCTTAAGCAAAATCCAAGTTTCTCTTTTCTAAGCTGTAAATACATTGCTTATGCTCAGAAAGGACTCTGCAAGGACGAGGGTTTTTTTTGTTTCTACAGCAATACAAGACAAAGTTGAAATTGCAAGAGTGGATCACAAACTGCTGTTTTTCTTGAGACACTTCAGCTGTGTGAAATCATGCAGATTTATTTCCATGGTGTGGATGAAATGCAACAATTGTCCAGAAGATTATGTTTGCATCATCACTGTCTTTCTTATGCCACATTGCAGAAACTCAAGCAATTGTTTATGGCAAGTCTGGGTGCAGTGTCTTGAACAGAGCGTTCAGAACTGATGGCTCCCGGAAATCTGAGTGCTTGCATTTTGTATGGAAAGCTTGACTCCATGTAGAATTTCCAAATGGGCAAGAGCTCTTCCATGTGTTCTTCAGAAAGAGATGTAAATAGCATCCCTGAGAGAGTTAACGATGCGCTAACCTAACGTACAAGGAGTTGCCTTTAAATATGCTGAAGACATTATGGATTGAGAAAGAAATCAGTGTCTGGCAAATTACAGGTTTGCATGTAAAGAACAATGGTGTCTTAAGCATAAAGTAGATTTATGGGAAAACCCAAGTTGTGCACATTTGTACACTGCAAATGCTGCAATGAGGGCAGCGTGAAAATGCCCAGGAGCATTTCTGGAAATGTCAAATGAAAAGATGAGGAGTAAGCACAGAGGAGGATAGCAGTACAGTATAAAGAATTCTTGAGACTCAGAATAAGCAAGTAGAGAGAGCTGTGATCAATTTCTATCATAATTATTTTCTTGCTGTTATGGGACAGAATTTGGGCCACATTCTCAGAACAGTGTGGTGTGAATCTGAAATTACAATTAAATCAAGTTTGAGAATGGCTTTCTGGACAAATTCTAGTCCTTCTGCTCTTAGATTAGCATCTCTGCTTCTCAGATATGGAATCTCAGAGTAAGCAGAGAGGAATGCTTTTTTTGGTCAAGGAAAATTTTCCTGGACAGAGAAGAGTAAAGGCATCGGTCCAGTTTCCACCAGAATTGCCCTTTCATTGGTACTTTTCATCTTACTTTGGGCATGACATATTCCAAGAAGCAATTGGACAAACTGGTTAAAAATTGAAAATGAAACACCTGATTTTGGTGGTAGAATCTGATTAAGAATTATTGGTCTTATAATAAAGTTTACTATTTGACAGACACTATTAAAGGTAAAATTGAATTTTCTCTGTAAAGTTTATATGATCATGTTTATTAACGTTGCTTTCCCTAGGGTCACATGCATTTTGTTTAAGTAAAATACATAAAAAGTTAAATACTGGTCTGGCTGGGTTAAGCCAGTTGTATGTTAGGGTCCTTTCCTGTCATCATAACTTTTTTATAAAGATCAAAAGTTTCTGCTTTGGAGCGAATACCTGTGTTTAAGGAAACTTTCTGGTCACATTGAATCAGAGTGAAAGTGGAAGAGTTTTGCCACTCTTTTAATACCAGCAGTGCTTCATAACATTATGCAGTATGAATGTAAAGTTGAGTAATTATGGAAGAAGTTGCAAGTATGCATGCTGAATTCCAGATTAAATAATTCTTTATGTTGGCATCAAGTAGGTCCTGTGCAAGTATAAAAATAGCAAACATATCAAGCATTTCTAAGTTACTCTAGCCTACAACATAAAGATTTTCTGAATTCTTTGAAAACAAGTCAAGTGAACAAACACGATGTCTAAATTCTGAGCTGTTCATAAGTTTGTAAGTTTCTAAGTCCCTGATTTTTCTATTTAAGAAAAAAAGGAAACCAAAATCAGTGTTAAATTGTTTGCTCTCCTTAGGCTTAAGCTCTTGAATCATTTATTGGCACTTTTTCATGTGCCAATAAAGACTCGGTTAGTGAAGCATCTATTTTTGTCCAGGATACAGCAAGAAATGCACACTGTTTGACACTGTTGAGCTTTCCTCCAGCTACATAAAAGGGCTTGCATGCGATGAGCAGACAACTTCAGTAGACAAAATAAACCTTCTGATGGTAAAAGCTAAAAAATTTAAAGTGTGTCTCTTTAAAGATATTTCAGAAAATCTGCAGTTAATGAAACTATTGCACAACACTGTCTCCTCCTGCAAAGAAGCACACAGGGAGAGTCAAACTTGATACTGCATGCAGGAGTGCTTTGGTTAGGCACAGCTGTTTAACTTGGAATCCAGTGTTTTAGACCATGCACTTTCTGCTTTTGTTTTCCTTTTGCTTCTGACAAGGAAAGGGTTTTCCACGGTGAAGGACTGTTGGGTGTGCAGGAGGAGGATGTAATTGCACTTTCCCCCACCCCCTCCTAATTGCCTCATAATTTGGCTGAATTACAAGGTTCGTGAAACTGTTAACAGCATTGTACCTCATGAACCAGGCAATTGGCTGCTTTTTTTCTTTAGCAATTTTGTTTCTCCAGTTAGCTTTGTACCATTTCCTTCCTAGCAGTGCAAAGGTGACAGAAGCTACAAAAAGCGAATTAGAGTGTGAAGAGCTAGGGATATAAAACAGCAATACAGGTCTGCTTTTGAGCTTTGTGTCTGATTGGTTTGAAGGTGAGGAGCATCGAGTTTCCTCCCAGCTGGGAGCCTCTTGGTCCCTACAGACCGGACCTGGAAGAATGAAATAGGGCCACTTTATCAGGAGAGCAGCAGGCAGCCAGGAAGAGGACAACTGCAAAAGGGCCAGCGGGCTCTAGGAAGCATGGAGCAATAGGTAATGCACATGTGGCTCTTCATCTTTTGTTCTTAGGGGTGATGCCTGCTGAAGAAATTACTATTTATTCTGTTTCATAACTTCAGAGATTAGGCAGTGCTGTGCTCTATTGCACAATCCATTCACACTAGGAGATAAAAGCTATGATGAGAACATGCTTGCCTGTATTGTGAAGTAGGGGTTTTACAGTTGGTAGTGCTATGAAAAATAATGAGCGCTGTGAAAAACACTACAGGAAATTAGGGCAATGGGCAGCAATTGTTTAAGGTGAGATCTTTCAAAATGTGTGCTGCTCATGCCAAGAAGAGAAAGAAATAGAAAGGTAAGGCTAAGCAGAGTTCTCTTGGTAGGCAAACAGGTAGAGATGTCTCCTGCATAAACATTTAAACTGAATCATCAGGCAGACATGGAGCAGTATGACAGCAGTCTTTCAGGAAGACATAACAGGAGAAGTTGCAAAAGCTCAGGTGAAACCAGTTAAGAGAAGCAGGCTGAGATGAATGCACTAGTTTCTCATTTTTATGCAGGAAAGTCATCAAAAAATATTGTGATGCTCTATATACTTGTCATGACAGCAGGATAGGACTTCTCCCAATTTTTTGGCTGTGTGTTAGTAATACTGCAGCTGTCTATCTTGGTGATTGTGATTTGCCTCACTGATAATTAATTGTATAAACTAATGAAGGAAATAGTTTTTTCTTACAGCAGTGTTCCTCCTTACTACAGAAACCGTACTCCTAAAGATTCAGACTGAGCATCAAAATATATTTGTAATTGCTTTTCTGATGAATGTCTTGATTCCCACAGAAAGCTCTGACTTGTGAGATTGAGACAGCAGCACTCCCATGGGAGGAGACCCTCGTGGGCTCTGCTGCTGAACCTGCCCATACACAACGCACAGGAGGATGCAGACAGCAAGGTTGTCCACGTGCCTCTGAAGGCTCTTGGGGCCTTGATTAAGTCCTACTCATCAGTGTTTTATTGCTGCCACTGTGCAAGCCACCTATTCATAAACCACCTGGTTTATGTATCTGTTCCCTGCAGGTGTTCAGAATACTTAGGCAAGCAAACAAGCAATGTAATAAAATTGTTAGGTGGTACCTCTTCCTTTACAAATAGCTTAAGGGGATCTTGGTTCTAACCTAATTTAATTATGGGACTCTTCATCTTTCTTTGCATACTGCAGACTGTTTCAGAAACATCAACGACACTGAAAAGAATGTTTTAAAACATGGAGACTGAAGTCCTGTGGACTCTGTGCTATATGTGTTTTGTTTTGCTGCTTTTTCACTAAGTGGCTCTCCCTGCTTTCTTCCCCTTACTAAAGCTTTTGAAAACACCTTGGTGGAGTTTCCTTGTTTTATCAGTCACAGAGCTGCTGTGTTCTCAGCACTGCTGTTAAAATAATGTTTTTGATAGACTTGCTCGTAATTGCAGAAGTGACCTTTCTGCCCTGCGAAAATCGTGGCAGTGCTGAAGGTCAGTGTGAACAATTCACTGAATCAGCTTCACTTAAAACTGACTGCTCCCTTCCTGGCATTAAAGCATTCAATGGGCGTACATTCCCTGCCCTCTCGGCCCACCCTTGGCCTCTTACGCAGCTTTAGAAGTCATCCAGCTCCACTTGAGAGCAGTGCTTGTCCTTGCAGCTGCAGGACAGCAAAAGCTGCTTACTTTGCATGTGGGCACTGCTTAGGGCCGCTGGGTGTAGCTGCATGGGGCTCAGCGGGCACCACAACATCAGCACACTTGAGGAAGATGAGTCATGTTTTGGCTGGGCAGTGCTTAATGTGTGCAGTGCTGCTAGCCGCAGGGCTCGGCATTCCCCGGGAGCCCATCTGGAGTCCTGGGGTGTCTCTGATTTCTGGAGGATCTCAGGCGTGAGCCTGAGCGGAGAAATACCAAAGGGGGAAAACGCATTCTGGGGAAATGTCACCATGCGCTTACTCTGAACTGACTGTGCACAAATGGCACCAGCGTGGCAAGGCAGCCCTTGACAGCTGTCTGTGGTCTTGGAGCAGATGCAGTAACTCGGGCTTGTGCTTCCTTCCCACACCAGTGCCCTTCTCCTTTCCTCAGGTTACATCAGCAGCTTTTGCCGCTTTGTTCTCTGGAAATGAATTGCTTTTTTCATGCCAGGCTTTCCGAAGTGGGGGCTTCTGTAGGTGAGCTGCTTCTGTAAGCCTGTCCCTGAGTTTCTGCTGTCTCTCATACGCTGAAGAGATGACTCATCTTTCTTGTGAATTGCATTTTTTTTCTCTGAAATTAATAAGCACAAACGTGCAGATCATGTTAGTCTCAAGCCTTGTCTTTTCTTGCCACATACCTACTACAGTTCTGTGTACTCATCCTGAGATCTGGATAGCTGAAAAAATGCTCTCCTTTCCTCTTTGAGTAGGTTTTAATGAAAGCCGTGTCTAACACCAGCCATTGGATGCTTTTGTCTTGCAGAGCCTTGCGGGGAAATAAAATTTCCCTTGTTTCCACCACAGTTGTGGTATAGCACGGCAGGTGGTCAGGAATAGATGACAACTCTCCTGTATGATTTTTGCAGATGGTCTTTGTCAGAAGCTTTAAAACTTTAACCAGAAAGCTTGGTCAACTTTGAAGAACTTTATATTCATTAGAAGTAATACTAGCTAGACCCATTGGCTGTTACATAGGGAGTGGGAAGGCTGTTTCCAAGGATTGGTCTGAGAATTATTATTTTTCCATTTCTCCTAAGTTCAGGAAGCCCCTAAGTAGTGCTAGAAAGCTGAAGGCTCATCCATGCACAACTTGTCCGTAGGTACATTATTCTGTGTTACAGTGCTGGCATCTGTGTTACCTGGTCTGCCTTCCTTTTGTGCTGGTGTCAGAAAATGCCTATCTCCTGCTGTGCTTTTTTTCTCTCTTTTTCAGACACTTATTAGGAAGCATATTTACCAGCTTAAGCCATTGACTGCATATTATTGTTTTTTTAAGTTCTAAATGCCAGATTGTCTGTTTACAACTTGACCTTTCCTTGACCTGGTTCACAGCTTACTTTCTTGACTTTTGACCCTTACCAGTTTTTCACTACCATTTGGCTCCAGCTGTTCTTACAAGAAGGAACATTTAATTGCACCTTCCAGTCAGCCTAAGGGCTTGAAAGCACTCATCAGTTTTAATCATGCTTGCAATACTTCGTAGAATAGACAGCAACTCTTCACACTTGCAGCATAATGTGTTTTCAGTCATCTATTTATTGGAAGAGTTTATATGGCATTCTTGCATGATTTAAAGTCCATGTGAGTGGAGGAAGGAGTGAGATGTAGAACAGTGATGGAGCTCAACAAGAACGATAAGCATTATGCATAGGACAGAAGGAGAGGTGATGAGTCTTGTTCTGCAAATGTTGCCATCATCCAACTACAACTTGTGTGAAGTCCCACCTCACTGCCATCTTATTCTGAGCCTGTCAGTGGCTGGTTTGACTCTTCTGTTCTCTACTGCAAAAGTAAACAAACGCTGTACAGCTCTTCAGTGCCACTTGTGACAGCACGAAACTTCAGAATACTGTTTTTCAATCATCTCTTTTTCTTATTGAAGAGCATTTAGTAATTTTTTTCATGCAGGAACTGTTCCTTGCCTTTGATTGTCATCAGTGTCCTTCTCTGTGCCATCTCTGCCTATACTGAGCTGTTATGAGGAGAAGGCCAGAACTGCATGCAGTACCAAACTGTACTCTTGCTCTGTGACGATGATTGATTTTTTTTTTCCTATTCTTTTTTTTTTTTTCTCTGTTGAGATAATGTTTATTTGGAACTACTTCATGTAACTAACTACCCATTATAATCCCAAGATCTTCCTCCTGAGTAGCGACTGTCAGCTCTGTCACTTGATAGGCAGAATCCTATGTTTCCCTGTGCATGCCTGTAGGTTTGTCCCAAATGAATTTCATTCACATCTAGCCACTGAATTACTTGTTAATGTTGTGTCCAAGAACAGACTGTGATTAAGGATTTTCTGCAGTCCCTCAGGGTAAGTCCTTATCTTCACTTCTTTGAATAGGTTACAATCATATTCATTATTTTCCCATTAATTGCATTTTCTAGATTACCAGTGAGCATGTTGAGCAGTCTGTGTCTTTCCTTTAATGGCGGCGTTGACTCTAACTCTGTTGAGTTGACATGCTCTGACCAAAACACCAGTTTGTACAGCTCAGTAACGGAGCAGTTCCTATTCTTTGTCCATAGTTGGCGGAACCTGTGTAAATTCCCCTCTCAAGCTGGATGGTTTAAAACCTGCAGAATGAGTTTCTGGTCTCTTGCATATTGCAGTCCAACAGAGTTTTTTAAAGCAGTATCAGTGGGAACTGTTCCAGGTTAATCTCTGCAGCACAAAAGACCTACTGTGAGCCAGATCTGTGTCCAAGATGTATTCGCATTATTCAAGTATTTCCTGTTCAAGATGACTATTAATCAAACCAGACAACTCTTTTACAGCAAAAGCTTTCTATAAAATTCATGTTTAGGACATGGCGTAAAGTTACTTCATAAAAACAGTTGTTGACTGTTTGAAAAAAAAAATACATAAATTGAGGACTGGGGAGTTAAAAAGACTGCTTCTGGAAAAGCAAGAATGGCATTTGGTTATTGTATGATCTCATCTTTATGCTTTTCAGGATGAATATTTCGTATTTCTACTAAAAATATGATGGCACTCATTTAACCTTCGAAGTAGGTTCTGAGAGAAGGGGAAGTTGTAATTTTATTTCAGAGGTGCCTTGTTTGAGAATGTGGGTTATCCTGCTTCATGAAACATACGCTCATTTATTATAGTCTGACATGAGTGCCACAAACTCCCATTACAAGATCTCTGCCAATCATCTTGCATTTGGACATGCAAACCATATTAATGAATACCACTATCTTCTGGCTTTTAAAGGACTAAATGCACTTTCAGCCTGCAAGTGTCTGGTGTTTTCCTCTCTCTGCATTAAAGCATAGGATTTCAGGAAATGTGTCTCCTAGGTGATGCGCAGCTGCTACATGGAGAACAAAACTGCCACTGAACTGTACCTCAAGGCATGAGTTTTCCACGTCATTTAAGAGTCCTCTAATATAGAAAATATATTTCACTCCCGAAGTGTCTTTTCATCAGATTTGTTGATAAAAACTACAACCTTTCTCTGAGATCTTTTCCATGCTCATTTCTGTTCTCTGCTGCAGTGGCAGGTGGGTATGTAGGGTATCCTTCCACCAACTAGCTTTCCTTGCACCCGCCAGCCCTGTGCTCCCTTCTCTTGGTTCAGTTCTACAGTGCTTGTGCTAAAATGACTCCTGTTTTGCAAGGTGACAGCTCCAATCCTCTAGATCTGTCCCTGCATCCTCTCCTAGAACAACTTCTGTTGAGTTTCACCCTTTGAAGTGTGATGGAGCGTTTCCACTACACAGAGAATCTCATATTTAAACTTTGGATCTTTGCTGCCTGTGAGATATGTGACTGAGGAAAGGAGTGGACAAAAGTTTGTTACCTTTCTCTGCTGCTGTTCGCTAGGCAACTAAATTTTCAATAAATAGCTTGAAATGAATGGCTTCAGGTGATCCATTTGAGTGATGCCCTGTGTAGCAGAGGGAGCATAATGCACGTTCTGATGAAGAAGGAAGAGCAATGTTCCTCCGGGCTGGCTACAGGCCACAGGGCTGTTCAGGTCTAAGGCTTGTAGGAGCTATAGGAATGACACAGCTGATACGTAGGATCATTTTTCTGAAGCCATTAAAGGAAATCCATCTATGCTAGGTACTTGACAACTTGCTGGGAAGCATAGTCAGTCAGCCAAGTATGCTCACTTGCAGACCTCAAATGTGTTTTATGTTGGCAGTATTAATTCTGAATAGTGTTACAAATATATATTTTATTCTTTTGGAAGACGTAGTTTCACGTATCCTCTAGGGATAGCATGCTCTTTTTAATTCCCCAGTAGTGAGTTCTTTTCATCTCAGCTGCAAAAGATGGGTTAAGCAAGTGTTCGGTCCCTACCCTGCTGTAGTGCACAGCAACAGCAAGGCACTTCTTCCTGGATTCACAGTATGAATTTTTAAGCAAAACCAGCCCAACTTTATAATGAACTTTATAGAGGTATAAAAGCAAGAACATTATCTGTTCCTCCAAACGGCTCCTTTGCCCTTTCATTTGAACTGGAGCAGGGCTTTATCTCTCCCCTCTCCTCCTCCCCCAGCCAGAGGTTATGGCAGAGATTTCCCCTCATTAGGGGAACTTCAGATGGAGCCCACCCTCAAATAAAAATCCAAACATTTTGCTTCCCTTTAGGCAATGGAGGGAGGGAGGCGTTTAAAATGCAGGAGACAGACAAATAGCCTTTCTAAACAAACAAAGGATAATTGCTCTCATAAATGTGGGTCCTCATAATTTAAGAGCAATAGTTTATATACTTGGTAAGCCTTATAAACAGAAAGGGGAGACAAGGGCCGTGGTTGCATTCAATAAAAGCCCAACTCAACAAGGCCCTTGATTGTTAAGTTGTGTATTTTGCGGGCCTCCGCCAAGTTTACTTGCTAGCAGCGCTTTGCTGTGTGTGTTTATAGCAGCAAGCTCTGGGAGATTCTCTGCAGAGAGCCATGGTGATGGGTGGTGTTGTCGGGAGAGGAGTTAGAGGCACAAACAAACCGTCCCATGGATGGTAAATCTCTCTTATTATGTGCAGCTCGATACTCTGGATTTTGCAGGTGTAAGGCTCATATACAAAAGTTAAATTTAGTATGTGTTTATAGTACAGTGTATAAAAAACTGAAATGTGTCATGTTTGGCCAGATGGTAGAAAGCAGTAGTAAAAGCTGTGACTTGGTCTTCTACCACAGACCCCTGACACCAGATAACTCCCTGGTTTAGGAAAGGCTGGTCAGTATGTCTGTCTTGATTTCTTTTTTTTTTTTTTTCTTTTTTAAAGTGGCATTTATTCTTGCTTGATAAAGTTTTGAAAGGCATAATAAGTCAATGTTAACAAAGTCTGGTGAGGACTGTTTTGTGGTCAGGCCAGTTATGGAGAGGGATTGTCCTGTTCTGCTCCGTGCTGTGAAACATCACCTCCTGCACTGGGTGCAATTTGTGCACTACTATAGAAAGAATATATAACTATTAGAATGTCCAAAGGAGGACTATGAAGATGGTGAAGGGTCTGCGGGGGAAGATGAATGAGGAGCAGCTGAGATCCCCTGGTTTGCTTAGCGCAGAGCAGAGGAGCTGAGGGGAGGCCTGATGGCGGCTGCAGCTCCTCACAGGGAGCGCAGGAGCAGCGCTGAGCTCTGCTGTGTGTGACAGCGACAGGGCTGAGGGAACGGCATGGAGCTGCATCAATGGAGGGGTTAGAGACAGGATCTGCACCAGAGGGTGGTGGGCACCGCCCTGAGTGCTGTGGAGAGCTTAAACAGTGCTCTCACACACAGGGTTTGGACTTTGGGTGGTCCTTTGTGGAGCCAGGAGTTGGGCTCCATGATCTTTGTGAGTCCCTTCCAACTCAGGATATTCCATGATTCTATGATTATGGGATTACTAGCAGAATCCTTATTGCATGTCTGAGCTTGGATATATTCGGCCATGCAAATTAACAAAGCTGGAGCTGAAAAATTCCTGTATTTCAAATCAGGAAACCTAAGGATCCCAGGTATTTTAGAGTTGCTTGCAAGTTTAGGGTACTTCCAGGGTGCATAATTTTACAGGCACTGTAGTGTGTCCAGAGGGTTTTACTCTGCTAGCATCTCTAACTTGAGGGTTTTCAGGAGGTTCTGTTGTATTAAGCATCAGATTTTTTCCCAAGCATCTACAGTCTACTTTTTTTTTTTTTTTAAAAGCATTTTGTTTCTGCATATTCAGATTTTGTTATTCAGATTTTGTCTGCTGCAACTAATGCTTCTGATGGTAGGCAAGTGGTATCCATCTCCAACTGCACTGGTTTTATAGCTGGTGTTGGGAAACAACTGATTTCATTTAGCAGCAGGGTTTTCATACAGAGAAGATTATGAGGATGCATAGCAGGATGAGCACAACTATTAGATGCATTGTTCACTGTGGTTTCTAGAGTATTACGTGAGAAAACTTAGTCAGGTTGGTGGGACCCATATGGTCATGCCAACCTGTGACACTTCATTGAGAAATCTTACTTCATCTCTATGAGCCTCCGTTGCTTTAGCATTATGGTACCAGAATGCACAACTGCAAATAAACACCTCTTCTGAGCCCAGGCTGTGCTTGCCATCTGAGATCTCTTCCTCAGGCTGCTAACTGATCATTGGTGACTTATTCAGTGTGATCAGTAAGCTGCCAAAGCTTGGGTGGGGAGTAGAGGGCATGCTGATGAAGGATGTAGCATAAATGCAGTGGAGCTTCTCTGTTCCTCCCAGGTTAGAAAAACACAGAAGTGACAGCTGCTGAAGAGGCTATTCAGTCCTGCTGGCTGGCTGCTGAAGCTGGAGAATGCTGATGTGAGTTCGTTGGTGGGGAGCATGAAGCCAAGCTTCTGAGATGTCCTGTTCATCTATCAGCAGAAGACAGGCAGTTTGTTTTCTCAGTGCGCTGAAATGGTCAAATGCAGCAGCATCAGGTCTCTTGCTTAAGTTCTTAACCTCTCTGACTCATAAAATTATGCCTGATTGTCAGAGCATATGCTGAGTAAGTCTTTACAACGTATTTGTGGAATGTTGATGCAGTGTTTCTTTTGGATGCAGCCTTTTGAAAGAAGCAGAATATGAATTAACATCAAAGCTGCTGAGACAGCCAGCAGCATCTGAATTCCTTGTAGGTTAGTGTAATAGCTACAACAGCTTATTTTAAGATGCACAATTAAGTATAAACTGGATTTCCTAATCCAGTTTATATCAGTCGAAACATAAGAATAAATGTCTGGCTTCATCCTCTGGCTCCACTCGTCATTATCTGCATGATGTTTTTGACATCATATTGTGCAGTAGTTATGGATTTGGACAGAGAGATTACAAAGGGGAAATGAATGAAATGGCTGCTCTTTTACACACTCGCACTGAAGCCAGCTTCTTGAGTGTGTTATCCTCAGAAACCACTGCTTTCCATAATGTGGGAACGTGTCCCATTTCTGCAGCATGTTTCCCACAACAGCAGCTGAGCTTTCTGCAGCTGCCCCATTTCCTGTGATGGGATGCTGTGGTCCTGTGTTAGTGCATCCCCAGCTGAGGCACCGCGACTTGGGTAAGTACCAGCTACTACCTGAGATCATTCCTGGAGTATGTTGGTCCTGTGCTTGTACTGCTTGTATTGATGAAAATGGTGATGTTTACTATGGCAGAATTCAGGTAAAACACAGGTGGTAACCTGGAAAAGATGGTAGCATAGTCAGTTGCTTGGCTGAGATGCAAGGATCCACACAGGGTACTTCCTAGAAGCTATTTTGTTCATGGCACAAATTTACAGTTACAGTATTTATTTATTTGGAATCTCTTAATGTTTTACAGCAAATATCTGTTCTTTGAGCAGTGCTATGGAAAGATGTTTCAGTTGTATGCATAGCAGATGTAGCCCCTTATTGTAAAAGTATATCAAATACTTGTCAGAAAAAGATATTCCGTGGCTTATCTAATTAAGTTCTAATTCATTTTAGCATAATAAACTAAATTTAAATCAGCTTAAAAATAGTCTCCAGTATGCCTCTGGTTAATTTTTTGTAATTCTGCAAAGAGGCTAGTCTATTGTAACATACCAATTTTGAAGTATTTTAAGACACACACACACACACACCAAAAAAAAAAAAAAAAAAAAAAAAGTGAAAAAGATAAAGCTAATAACTTAAAATCCTTCCTTTGAAATTGAGAGATTGGGAAGAATATCCTCATAAGAAATTCAACACCCCTCTCTAGCAAAATAATTGAAATAATATATCTGATTGTCTTTAATTTTACATTCTAGTCATCTTAGTTGTATATTGATATCCTCTGGTGCACACTTTCATCAATGAAAGGTAAGCTTTTTGTTCATTTATAGTACTTCTGTGGCTTTCAGTTCTTTCCATACTTAGCAAGAAAATTCAGAACCACTGTTTCCTTACTGGCCATCTGAAATTGTAGTAATCTACCTATAAATAAAGCCAAATATAGTTATATATGGAAATAATATGCATACGTATGTGGAGAGATAATTGGATTATCCCAAGGTTGAGTTCTCTTGCTGAAGAGCCAGACAGTGCAGCAGCTGTGGTTCTCACCAAGGCAGAGCCTTGTTCCTTGGTGCAGATGTGCAGGATCTCTCTGTTGCCCCACTGTGTGACGCTGCTGGTGCTGCACAAATCTGGGCTGAGAGCAAGGTTCTTGATGGAGTTATTCACACCTTTTTTAAGCTATGGCTTGTTGCAGCTGGTTAAACAATACTCTTTAATCCTTAGCTTTATTTTTAAATTCTCATCAATACCAGCTGTAGGACAGATTTCTCATCCTTAATAATATATATCCGGAACAAATAGCAGTGAGTGATGAATTGCAGCCGTGTGCTGCATGGGAATGCTATTCAGTTAATATATTTTAAACCAAAGTGAGGATTGAAGTTGTTTATTACAGGCATGAAATTAATCAGCAGCCAATGAACTATACATCAGGGATGAGTATGTCACAGATAAATCACAACACTGAGAACTAAGGAACTGTTCATAAACAACTGTGAATAAGCAACTTCAAGTAACTAATCCCCCCAAAGTTCTCATCTCCCTCTCTCTCAGGTCCACAGCACACTACACAGCAGTGCTGCACAACCCATCTCAAGTTTACAAGTGTTGCAAGTTTCCCTGCCTGTATGAGGGTGCCAGTTCCGGGCTTGTACACACCTGCTCCTGTGCACCTCTAAGCTGTGGGTCCCGCTTGTAGCAGCCCCCACAGTTGCCCCCAGGCAGAAAACAGCTGTTCTGTGTGGCTGATGGTTTTCTTCAAGATGACTGTTGGATTTCACTTCCCTTTCAACATGATTGGTCACACATGCACACCATAAACGTGCTCACTTTCCTATCTTATAAGGTGGTATTATTTAGACCATTTGTCAAGGCTGGACCACACAGTCATCTCAATGCCAGGTACTCCTAGATCTCATCTTGGTATCAGCAGTAATCTCATGCTTCATCCATCTACACCCATGTGTATACCAAGGCTGCTGGGTGCAGTTCAGGTGTGGTGGAGTTGCTCTACAGTATTGACTTTTGGAGTATTTGAATAAACAAATATCTAGATTCCTTTTGAGGTTTAAATAGCCCTTCACAGAAAGGTGGTAACCTTGCTGAAGTGTGCTGCTGGCAGACAAGGCTTTGTTGCATTACAAGGACATAAGCGATTTGCCAAAGCCGAGGGCTCTGCCAGCTGTAGTCTCAGCTAAAATAACTAACTGTGTCTGAATTGTTCCCCAGATACTGCTGCACTTGCATGAAACTCATTATACTCATAAAGAAGACTCAATCACATCATCAGTGAATGTTATAGAGTAATGATGAGAAATGACCAATGGATCAGTGTGTGCTTAGTTCCCACCTTTGCTTCAGAAGAAGGCAGAGTAGAGCTAGGGTCTGTGCCTAATAATCAGCCCTCTTGTGTGGAGGCCTTTTCTCGTATGGTTCTCTCTGAAGCCTTTTCTCGTGTGGTTTTCAGATGGCTTCTGGCTATTTTATAACACACCAAATCATTTGGGAACACAGTCTGCTCTCTTTCCAGTGTTTATGAAATAGAGATTTCTGAATCAACATAGGCCATTCACTGTAGAAACTTTGTGAGTCAGCTATTGCTTCACTTCAGTAAATGCAAAGACTTGTAAGGTGTTTTCCTTAGAAAGGCAGGATGGTAGAGGCAGGCTTTTGCTCAGTGTGAGCAATCTGTCTGACTGTGAGCCTTGCACTCCTCTTTCGTAGACCCTGCTGCAGTGCCCTTCTGTAAAGTGTCAGCTACAGCTGCTGTCAGGTATTTATGCAGTTAAACCACAATCCAGTGCTCTGCTGGCGGAATTCACTTGCTACAAAACCCGTGAATAAAGAAGATTTCTGGCTACTAATAATAGCTTGTATTCCATCTCCTGGTGATTAACAGTCTCAGCAGGTACTGAACAAAAGACTCATTTCACATGGTATGGAGTTGTTTCTAAGGAACTTAACAGAGCAATATTCAAATGGAAAGATTCCTATGCTTCATTGCTACAGACCTCTATATTACACTAGCTGCATCTACGTTCCTGTCACTAAGAATGTCCTGTCATTTAATGCCCTTGTCACCTCCATTTCCTTCCATGTCCAATCTCAAAACAGTCTTTCCAAACTGAACCAGTGATACTGCTGGTTATGCCCACAGAGTAATGAGAACTTGGCAACAGATTTCACTTTCTTCCAGACTAGATAAGATTAAATAGTAACATCTCTGCACTTTGTAGTTCTAGAATCATGCTTGGGGTTACGCAGGTATTTTCCTGATTTATGTGTAATACCAGTATTACAACTGTCTTGTCTGTAGCTGATGCTTCTGTAAATGGAATTAAAATGGAGGAACAAGTATCATTAAACATCATTTTCAACTGCATTGCAGTAGCTTAGTTGTACCAGTGTTAGCAATCTGATTTCGTCTCTTCATTCGGGATTTCTCATACTGACATTCTCAGAGTGGCACATTACTATACATGGTACGTGCTCTAAATAGTCACACATCCAGCATGAGTGAAGTGCAGCTCAGCATAAGGAAATGAGGGATATACTTTCCAGGCAATTGGTGATGTTAGCAGAAAAAGACTCATTGCCACAAATAGAATAGAGTGAGTGAGCAGAGACTGCAGTGCTTCAGTTGTAGTGTGAAGTGGGGGAGTCGGGATCCACCGTGTCACTGGCTGCTCCAACCTCCTGGCAGTCACCAGCAGTGCGGGGGGCTCTGCACATCTCAGTAAGGACTCGGCTCCCAGATACTGCACTATCAACCTCTGTGCTTGTAAATCCACTGAGATGGAAAATGTGAAGTCACTGTGGGTCTCAGAAACATTTGCTAACACAAACTCTTTTAACTTTCTCGGTAGAAGTTTTAAAATGTGCCTTACTGATCTCTCTTTGTTGGCTGTGCTCCACATTTCCAAATTATACTGAAAAGTGCCAGAAATACATTTTTGTAAGGTTTGTTCTTTGTGCAAGTCTGTTGCTTGAAGTCTTGTGTAAATGAGAAAGGGATGAAGTCATTACCATAGTTCATTCACCTCAAACTTCAGTACCTTGTAGAACTGCAGCACGGTATCAAATGCCTTGTCTAGAACCTGAGCCTCTTTAAATATAAATTAGTTTACATCACATTTCCTGTAAATACTACCCTGTCATCATTTTGCTAATAGAATCTAGTAGCATTGTGCCAGTAGGATAGTGTTTTGCTCTGTCTGCACCTTAACCAGGTGGTCAATCAGTGGTTTTGGCCATGACTCAACAGTTCTCATACAGTCCATCTGACCCAACCCCTGTTCAAGCACGGACATCCAGAGCAGATTGCCAAGCAAATATCATGACATGTCATGTCAAGATGACTTGTGAAGATCTCCAAGGAGGAAACCCCACAGCCTGTCCTGTGCCAGTGGTCCATCACCCACAGGGCATAGAAATGCTTCCCGATGTTCAGAGTGAACCTCCTGTTCCTGTTGTCTCTTGTCCTAGCAGTGAGTACCACTCAAAAGAATCTGGCTGTGTTTTCTTTACATCCCCTCTTCAAATATTTATGATAAGTTGATGAGATGCCCCTGCATGGATCACTTTTTGGGGCTTTGTAAAACAAAGTAACGTTTCTGTTTTATCATGATGACAAATATTTCTTGTTTCCTAATGCTTCTTTTGCTGTCTTTAAGCCTACTGCCTAAGATATCTTCATAAACTAATGGTATTAAATCTGCTGATAAATGTGAAACTGCATATAAAGCGAGACATCAGTGATAACATTTGATACAATAAGGTTAGGATAATATTAAAAATAGAGCTGAAGGATTTAAGTGATGCTTTTTTTTTTCTAGAGTTCTTGCTCTGGGTAAGAACTCTTTTCATGATTGTAGGTGTAAATGTCACTTTTTTTTCCCATATTGATTTTGGTTTAATGAAGTGGGAAAACGAAGTCAGTGAACAATTTTGATTGTTTTATTTCAGTAAATTGAAAATGCAGTGAATTGTAAAGTAACTATTACAGTCAGTTAATATTCTACGCAAAATGAAGCAATTATTTATTATGGCTTCCTGTAGACAGGGAAGTTATTGAAGTTGCCATAAACACAGAGTGCTGAATTATTGATTTATTTACATGTGTGTACATCTGATACTCCTCACATGTCAGTGTGCCATATGCTATTGCATATAAATAGCAATCTGCAATTTATACATCACAAGTTGCAGACACAGCAAGTGGGAATTCAGACGACGGGGCTGGGTTTTAGAGGATGGCTAATGCACCGCTCCTGCAGTTTTAAGTACCATCTGTTTTGACATAGTCTGGGCCTGTGTTGTGCTGGTGGTCAGGAATCCACACAACTTAGCACTGTTGGGCTTGAGCCAGTTTACATTTTCTAGTAGGAGAGAGCAACCAGTGGCCGTGCCTCTCTCCCTGCTTAACTCCCAAAGTTCCCATAAGCAAAATGTTAATCCCCGTGGTTCTCAATAAGCATTATGTGCTTGCTCAGTGCATCACTGTACTGAATATTGCGTATGCTTGCAGCAGATGAGGGGACTGCTGTCACTCTAGGACCTGTAGAATGTGAAATGTCTTTTATTTAAAAAAAAATCCCCATTTCATGTGTCTTTCTTAGAGAGCTGTTGGATGACTTTGTGCTGGTGTCCCAAGTTTCTGCTTTGGAGATTACATTTCTTTCCTTTTTTCCCCATCAGGTCCAGGTCACTCAGGTCCAGAGCTGATTCCTCTGGAAAGTGGCTTTGGCCAGCTTTTTGCTGAATTTATTCCTTTGTCTGTAAGCATAGTGGTAGCACCGTGGATTTGTAAGAAACATAAAACTCTGGATTAAGTGGAACTTTCTGCCATTCCTCTGAAAAGCCCTGGAGACCAGCCTTGCTTTCTCAGTTTGGCCACGTGTCAAAAGGGAGAGGAACACGGCCCTAGAAAATGAGGTATTTGCTCACCAAATGAGAGAATGCTTTGTCAGGATAGTAGCAGGTGCTTTTGAAGGAATCTCATTGGTAGGAAAGAAAATAAACTTTGGAACCTAAAGTGTAAACATAGCTGAGCTGATGGGGAGCAGGTGTTCCCTGACAGACTTCAGTCACGCTCTGTGCAGTCTCACTGATTATCTGCAATCCGTGGCCATCCTGCATAGCCAAGTCAGGCCCTTGGTGGCATCCCTTTGAGTCTGCTAAAGCATTAGCCTAAGAGTAAACATGTCTGCCTGGAAGACTCTCACTGCCTCAGTGTAATTCTGCAGGAGTCAGAAGATTTCACCTGAGTTAAAGTCACCCTGAAGTGAGCAATGACATAATAACAAACCCAGCAGTTCTTCTTCCATTGCAGAACTTTTTATTATCACTTCCTTGCTGATGACGCAAGTGGCGGAGGCACGTGTAGGTAGAGTGGAGAAGGGGTGCCCCTATCCCTGCACTGTATGGCAGGGTTGTACCTCCATCTGCCTTGCCATGTGACTCCTCAGTCGGGAGTTGGGGGCATTCTATAGAATTCTACAGGTGTCCTGCAATAGAATCCAGTGGGAATTGGGACTTGCTTCTTTCCCTTTTTATTTTATTTCCTCTTTAAATCTATACATCTTTTATTGTGCTGTGTACACTTCTGTCCCATAATTTGCAGGGTTGCCTTTTAGCAGATTTTCAATTTTTAAAGCCCGAATTTAGTTTAGGAAGGATGTTTAAACTGTAAATTGCACTGATTTAATGAATCTCTACCATCAAAACCTGAACGCAGAGAGGAACGCAGTTTGTGGCTTTAAGTCTGTTGCTACTGTTTCAGCTTATGTTTATCCTATTGTTTATCATTATCTCCAGTTTTTGAGGCCAAATCTTAGACCCGCTGTTAATTTCAGTCTGTCATTTCTGAGAGTTGTGCCTTTTTAAAGCACCAGTATTTGATTATGAAAAACAATGGTCTGTTCCACAAATAATTAACTTTTGGTAGATGTGCTGGAAATAGTCATTCTTGGGGGAATTATTTGTCTGCTGTAAAATTTGCAACCGACTAGATGCAAGTCATCTTGATTACCCAACACCATGAGCGTATCATTCTATTGTCAGCTTCCCCCAAGGCAAGCATTCCTCTAGTTCTGTATGTTATTTTCTGTTTAGAGCAATGCACATCTTACCAAACTAAATTTCAAGATTCTTCAGGTCTACCATGCTTTGGTCCACGTGAAAAAAACGTGAGTCTTGAAAACATCTCACTCTCATAAACTTGTGTACAGCAACTTGGCGTGAAGTTGTTCTGTAGTAAAGAAAACTGATAAAACCTGTGTTCTAGATGCTCCCATCTTTGGGAAGTGAAATTTTAGAAGAGCTACAGCTGATTGCAGTGGCTGCTCGGATTTATGTGTTTTCTGCTTAGGAGTCATGAGGCATTTGTTTGTTTTCCATCTATATTGATTGCACAGGCCTGTTTGTATCAACATAACTTAATGTCAGCATATCATTGGAAGACAGACTATCGTTTTGCTCCAGCTCAAGTGATTGGTTCTGGTCATGTGTTTGTGGCTAGAGAGTTAGTGTTGGGCAGTGTGTGCTCATCTATAGTTACGTTAAATGGATTTGAAATGAAAAGATTAATACATAAAAATATGAAACACAAAAATGTAAATGTTGCCTGGCTTGGCAAGCAAAAAAATGTTTGACCGTACGCAGTTTTCACCTTGGAGTAGTTCAGACATCTCAGACTGACTCAAAGGAGAGACTGACTGTAGTTGTAAGTCTATTTCACTAGACCCAGGCATTTTCTCAGGGTAAGTTGAGAAGATGTTTTGTATTCATCTGGATGGAGTTCTTGTGTCAAATAAGACTCTCTAACCGCTCTTGTCATGTGTAGAGAAAGCGGATGGTAGGCTTCTTAGTATGACTTTGGAGTTGAGCAAACTGGACATATTTCAGTTGTCTAATTTTATCTTAAACCTTCATATAGAAGCCTGGAATTTTGTAAATGCCTATTTCCTTGTTAACCACAATTGTATTTTGCATATTTCAAAGTAATGCACTGAAAAGATCTGGATTGCTGTAGATGTGGTAGTCCTGAAAATGGGGGACAATTAAATGTGATGTGTCCAATCTCTTGATAACTCAGTATTGAGAACCTAGTGGGGAGCAAGATGCCTCTCCTCAAAGTGGCATGGGTTGCATTGGGAAGGAGGCATGTCAGGCTTTGGGGAAGGTGGAGGGTGAGTGCTTCTTCACTCCAGAGGGAGTGAAGGTCAGAGGCCAGACCTATATTAGCATATATTCACCTATATTAGCATTTTCATTGAAGTCAGACACTCACTTTGGAAACAACTCTCTTCTTAGTCCTCTCTTACCATGCTTTAGTTACCACCACAGGCGTATAAAGCCAGTTACTTTCAGATGAAACAAAGGCAAAGAATACATGCCAGCAGAACGCCTGAAGTACCAGAAGCAACACCTAGTAAGCATTCAGGCTTGAGAGTGAAGCCAGAAGTCCAAAAGCGCCCACTGCTCAGACCTGTGGCTGTTGGGTTCTCAGTGCTAACTGTTGGGCTCCATCCATCTTCCTGCATTCCTCACTCACTGCAGGGGGAGTTCCCTGGCATACAATAAGGAGTTAGGAAAGTGTGTGATCTGAAAGAATTTAAGAAGAGCTTGCACTTCAGCATGTGAGGGAATTCATTTCGGGGTTAGGTATTTCCTGAATATGTTACAAACGCACCATCCTGTCTACTTCTACGTAGTTTTCCAGAAGTGACACACTGGCAAACCCTTTTACTAGAACTGATACACCAAGTATCAGCACTGGTACTAGAGACAAAATTTACATGGCTTGACTTCATAAATAAATATGATGAACTAATATGATTAGAAATAGTACCATGAATGATTTTTTTTAATTCTTTTTTTTTTTTTTTTTTTTTTCCCCTTCAATCTTTGTATTTTTAGCTCTGCTCAAGAAGATGTGGATAAAATTAATCCTTGCCAAGTGGCAGGGGACAAAGTCAGTAGGGGGCAAATATGTACCAGCTTTTGACAAAAATACTGCAAGGAAGAGTTATTTGCCTAATAAAATTGTAACAATTATCTCACTTGCAGTGCTGTTTAATCATAAAGCATGAATATGCCAGGAATGCAAGACAGGTCTCTAAAAGTGTTCAGCAGAGTTTATGGACTAGAGAAAACTGGAGCTCAACATCATAGGGATGTCACACCAGTGTAATGTAAAGTAAAAATGTCACACAGAAACAGCTGTGAAATGGCTTCACATTTTAACATAGCCCTCTTCCACATGGTCTTGTAACAATGTCTATAGTCTTGCTCAAAAGGTGCAGTTTCTTATTGCTTTCTATGGGAGGTTTTTAAAAACCATAAAGGGTTATTTTAAGTTCTGTGGAACCATTCCTTCCAGGAGCATGTGGATGCAATTACTTCATGAGCTCTGATGCTGCTCATTTTTACACTGAAATATTGAGCCTTGTCATAGATCTTTTGCTCTCAGAAAGAGAGTTGCGTGACCTACGAGATCTCACAAGATCAGCAAAGCTGTAAATTAATTTCTTAAGTCTCTCTGATCCCTTCATTTTACTTAAGTTTCCTAGCTAATTTCTTGTCTTGCTAAGAATAAATGGTTTGGTGAGAGGGAAACAGGAGCTGTAACCTATCTCAGATTTATTTAGATTTTTGCATATATGTGTTGGAAGTAAGCCAGGAAGCAATGCCGACTAAATGAAGTCATTGTAATGTGGCCGCAAAAGAGGGATAGCATATTGCATAGTTATAACTGCATATTTGTCAGCTGTGATGATGTTTCAAAGAGAGCCATACTTTGCAGTTTTCTTTAATAATTTGCTAGTTTTCCATCCCTCTCCAGAAGCTGTCTGTTTGAATTAAGTTGACATACATAACTACGTGTATACAGAGGAATGGGTCAAAATGTATGACGTGGTATATTTGGAAAACTGAAAACGAGCACAGTTTTAGAAGGTTGCTCTCTGCTCCAAATACTCTTTAAAAAAATTGAAGATTAAGGAGACAGGTGTGGGGAAGACTAGTAGAGTAGGTAGAAATAGATGATGAAAATAAATGGCCAGGCAGCTGTATGACACATGGGAATGTGGACAATACGCTGAATCACATACTGAATGCATCATCCTTCTGAGACTGTTGAAATCTGGAAGGCTGAAATACAGGAGAGAAGGACTCTGCTGTAGCCACTGCTGTAGCCACACTGGCTACAACCACTGCTGTAGCCACTGCTGGTGCTGTAGCCACAGCACCTTGGAGTGCTGTGCTTGTTTTGGAATACTGTGCTTTGGAAGAAATGGTCACAGTTGGAGAAAGTCTAGGAGACACTGTATTAGTGATGTGTTTAGGAAGAAAGGACTGAAGTTTGAGCACATAGCTGCCAGAAATCCTTGCAGAAGTAGTGGAGATCTGTCATTCCTCACAAGCTCTAGTAGAGGGCAAGAAACAGCTTCTTACATGAGTTGGGTAATAGGAAAAACTTAGAAACTTGATAAAGTGACAACACTGGAACAGGCACTTCAATGAGTTGAGTTATAGCTTTCCTTTGAAATAAAGAACAGGGCAGACATGCACATCAGGGTTGGTTTAAGTGTACTTGGAGAGAGACCTCGAGAGAACTAATCCAGCCCTGTTACTCATTCTGCGCAGTCTTGATCACAGAAAGTTGCAAAATCACGTAGGTACCTCTGCTGACCAACCCCTTCTAGGAGACTGCTGCAGTTTCACGTGAGGCTGTGCAGTGAGCTTTGTTCCAGCCAGTCATGGTTGCTGGCAGGATGCGAGGTCAGCAGTGCTACCTCAAACTGAAAAACACGTGACATTTCGGATGTGGGAGATGCTCTTCTGTAGGTATATGTTTTTTCTGGGACTACTTATGTGTCCAGTGTCCCAGAACACCAATGACTCTGTTGTAGCCTGTTGCATCAGCTCATTTTTCAGTTCCTCAAAGGGATGCAGCCAAGTTTGACACCAGCCTGTCATATCCAGGAGTCTTGTGCTGAATCAGTCCGGCAGAAGCCTGTCAGATGCCTGTCCCTATTTTTGTACTTCTGCTTCTATGGCCATTAAGCTTCTACTTTTCACAGCCTCTGTAAAGAAGTATTTCAGGCATGGGCACAGGTGGAGGAACAGTGGTACAATGTAAGATTTACACCAACATTTCACTCAGCTAAATAGCTAATATTTATGCAGCACTGTTACTGCTGAGATGCTGAGTGTACAGTGTTTCCATACTATGCTTAAATGGTTCTTGTTCATATTATTTTGCATCTAATGTTCTGATAAAAATGCTAATTTCTTTTTGTTTTCCTCGCCTATACTGACTCTTCAGAGCCTACTCATAGTTGTAGTCTAAATTCTTGCCTCTGTTGCTAAAAATCTCAGCCGTGGCAGCAGATCAAAACGAAGCATCCATTTGAGGCTTTGTTAATGTTTATTGAAACTTTCATTTTAATTTTACAAGCTCTGCATAGAGATCACTTTAAAACAGGTGCACACAGAGCTCCCTAACTAAAGGTGCAGCTGAATGCAGTCAGGCTTCCAACATGGGCAGCAGTTCAGTCTCAAGAAGGCCATGCTGGGATCCAGGCGTCAGGTGTCTGACATTAATGTCCACTGCTGTCTCACAAAAGCATGACACTGTTTTTTCCCTCTGGTTCTGAAGTCAGAAACTCTATTGTTGTCAGGGCCAGAATGCACAGACACTTGATCTTGGTTTGAATCATGTGTGTAGAAGGCTATTATTCCCCAGATGTATGCATGCATTGGGAAACAAACTGGGGGAAAAAAACAGAACTAAGAAAAGAAAAAATGGGAGCAGAAAACTTTGAAATAAACCAGATTCTTAGTGGAATAAAAAAACTCCCTTCAGTGCATTTTCTCCATCTGTGTCAGCTTTTATAGCTCTGTTTCTGGTATGCATCTTTTGAGATTTCTTTAAAGATTGTGAAGAAATTTTGTCTTACATCAACAAATGGTTTTCAGAGCCTGAGCAAAGCCATAACAAAAAGCTTCTTGCAGAAATGCATTGGTGGTCAGGGAGGGAGAGGGGTAAATGAGGTTGTAGGGAGGGAAACACAGAGCTGCTTTGCAATTTTTTTTTACATTTGAAGATCACCACAATGCGAAGTTGCATTTCAGGCTTAGAAACGGTTGGGGGGGGGGATTTCAAGACAAGATGTGCTTGTATATGTTTTGTGAGTAGACTGATTGTATTGAAAACTGCAGTCGGTTACTTGGTTTGCGCCTCCATGCTGACATTTGTCGTTGTCATACCATCAGTAAGCTGCCCTGTCTTGGTTTGGCTCAGGCTGGTAGCTGGCGTTCAGTAAGAGGTGAAAAACTAAACTGAAGCTGATGCAGTGCTGCAGGAAGTCCTTCACAACAGTACTAGAAAAGACTGGAAAACGTACAGCAGGCCAACTGTTTTTTGCTGAAGCTCTGAATGCTACCAGAAAGCCTTCTGAGCTTTTACTGGTTAAAATGTCCTGAACTCACCTCCTGTGTTTCCTTTTCCCTTTAAGATGTGTACTTAGGGGGAGGAGGAGAGGATATGTTCATACGGACCAGTGCATATCTGGAAGTCCATGTCCTGAAGGTGTGTGGGAGCAAGTTTCACATGGAACGCCTTCAGGATATGCAGGGTGCACATCTGGAACTGCTACAATGATGATAGAATTGGGAGAGCATGAAGAGAGCACGAAAAGTACCCATAAAACAGAAGGACACCACTTTTTTAGCTCCAAGTCTTAAGTTAAAAACCACATTATGATTCATTATGCATCCAGAATGTCTGAGGTATAGACTATGCACAGTTAGCACAGGAATCAGGAAGGAATGCCACTTCTGGTCCAAAAGGAATGGAGATTAACAGTACTGGCTTGGTGCTTTGATCACAGGAGGGGAGCATCATGGAGCATTAGAAGCTGTTTTATAATTAAGTGTAAGAGTAGTGAAGAATGTAAGCCTGTAGGGATGGTTTTTTGATGTTTTCAACAATCACAGACTGAAACTGTTTTTTCATACAGGGCTGGGAGCCCATCTTACAGGCGATGATCACACTGTTCTTTTGTATTAAAAGCATCTTAAAGTCTCAAGAAAGGAACAAGAAGTGAAGGCTCCAAATCTGCCACATCTTATGTACATGTTTAACGTCAGGCACTGTTGTTGGCTTTGGTGGTGATGTGAGGGAGGTCAAACATATGGTAAGGCCTTGCAAGGATTAATCTAGGGGACTGTTGCCTAAGTGGTCCGTGGAGCCAGTGCTTGTCTGCAGGAGCTTGGCTGCTGCTGGTGGGATTTTTTCCTCCCCAGCTGTAAATCTCATTTTTAAAATACCAAAGTATACTAGACCCTTTCCAAATAACACTCCTCCATGCAATTATTTGCAATGGCTGCCAGGGGGGTATTAGGGGTCTCAAAGGGGAGCAGAGTGTCTGCAAAACCTACGCTGCATTAAGATATCGTTCTTGCTCAGAAATATACAGATCCCTGAGTTAGATTCACTCAGCCATAGACCACGCTCAGAAACCTTGAAGAAAATGGTTTTTCTTCCTCTTGCTGATATACTGAGTTTCTAAGTGAAACACAGCGTGGAAGAGGAAGAGCAAAGGAACTGTGTAGTGGGGGTTCTCTCTTCACAGTGGGAAATGATGATTTTGATGTCTTCAGCTGAGCTAAGGTGGCGTTGGGCAAACTTGTGCACTTTGTGTCTTGGCTTCTCCAGCCAAGCAGTTGCACATCTCACCCTCACATACACACAGAAAATGCAAACCTTGTGTTTGCCGCTGCTGTGGTGAGGTGAGACCGAGCCTGTGCTGGGCTGAAAGCTAAATGCTCAGTGGGAAAATCTGTGTATCACTGATCAAATTCAACTAAGACATAGTTAATTTAAAAACTCTGCCTAAATGTTGGTTTGGGTAGGTTTGTTGAATGCATTTCAGGATGCGCCCTGCTTAGCCCGTATCAGTGCTGCACGGTTATAAAGCTCAGAGCTTAAGGAGGTGGCTTTGCATGCTTCCCTGAAATGTCTGAACACTGAAGGGATAGGGAAAGATGCACCGTGGAGCAAATCTTGATGTTGTGAAACCACTGTTCTTACTCCATTCTCAATTCTTGTTATCCTGCTGGGTGCTGTGTTTTGGTTTCTATATTCATCTGTATGGAGTTTTTCTTCTTAAAGAATGCCTGTTGTGGTCAATGTGGAGACTTAGAGTTGGAAATCATGTGGCAATCAGTGTGGACAGGTCAGAGAGGTAACGAGCAAGCTCTCTGGCAGCATTCATTTCTCAGCATATCATCTATGACATTTGTTTGACTGCCAGAAATACCACCTAGTTGTCTCCATTTACTAGTTTGTATTGCATTGAATGGTGTGAAGAGCTGGGAGCATGAGTGGAAATGAATTTTAGGCAGCAATGTCAGCAGAAATGCAAAACTGCAGAAATGAACTTCTGTCAAACTCAAGCTTTCTTTGTAGCACGTCCATTATTTTTGTGTTTGTGAGATGGTAAAGAAGTAGTAAATTGTTGTGTGTGGTTTTGGGTTAGCTGCTTTTGACCTGACAATAGCACTAGGGAAAAGCTGGTGTAAGCTTTGTGCAGTGGTTCTGTAACAAAGCTCCAGGCATGCTGTTTCTCTGCCACTTGCTCTTCTGTGCTAAATGTGACCAGAGCTCGTGTTCTCACTTCGGATAGAAGTGCCTTTCTGGTGGCAAGAAGCAGCACGGCCAGCACCCCCAGAGCCAGTTGCTGGATTCTCAGTTGAACTCCTGGTTTGCATGAAGGAGAAATGAACTTCTTTAATTACACAGTGAAAATTTTTTTTCTTTGCACAAGAGCTTCTTTACGGTGAGGGTGACGGAGCACTGGCACAGGCTGCCCAGGGGGGGTGGGGAGTCTCCTTCTCTGGAGATGTTCAAGTCTCGCCTGGACGCCTACCTGTGCGACCTGGTGTAGGGAACCTGCTTTGGCAGGGAGGTTGGTCTCGATGATCTCTAGAGGTCCCTTCCAACCCCTACAATTCTGTGATTCTGTGTGAAAATACCTGCATAGGGCTGTGTTTTTCCCACCTGCCCAGACCTGGTGAATGAAGCAGCATTTGCTTCCTGAACTTCTCTTGGCTTCTCCCTGAATGCCTGGAGGAGCAAGGAGCTGAAGGATGGCTGTGTACCTCCCTGACAGCCCCTGGGTGCCCAGCTGCTGTTGAGCTTACTGCAGTTACTGTCTGTTGGTTCAAATGGATTTGTTTCCTGTGCTGTTCAGTCAAGAGCATGACAGTGTGAAATCTCTGGAATCCACCGTCTCCTCTTTACGTTCAGGCATGGGCCCACAGCCTGCCCTCTGTTAGTGCTTTGGGTGGCCAGCACCGAGATGAGCAGTGCTTTGAGAACACAGCCTCCTTGTGTTTCTGAGAACTTGCGTGTCCTCCCTCTCTCTGGCGAAATGGCTGCTCGCTGAAATCCCACCTTTTGTCTTCCAGATTCCGACCTGAGCATGCGGACTCTCAGCACTCCCAGTCCAGCACTGATATTCCCACCAACATCTCCCGGTTTCCAGAATGGTCGAGGCTCCTCTACTTCGTCATCCTCAGTCACTGGGGAAACGGTGGCCATGGTCCACTCTCCCCCTCCCACCCGCCTCACTCACCCCCTTATCCGGCTGGCGGCCAAGCAGCAGAAGGAGCAGGCCCACGTCGACCGGCTGCCCGACCAGTCCATGATCCACATCTTCTCCTTCCTGCCCACCAACCAGCTGTGCCGCTGCGCCCGCGTGTGCCGCCGCTGGTACAACCTCGCCTGGGACCCCCGGCTCTGGAGGACTATACGCCTGACCGGCGAGACCATCAATGTGGACAGGGCTCTTAAAGTGCTGACGCGAAGGCTTTGTCAGGATACACCCAACGTATGTCTCATGTTGGAGACGGTAATTGTTAGTGGCTGCAGGCGGCTCACAGACAGAGGACTCTACACCATTGCCCAGTGCTGTCCGGAACTGCGGCGGCTGGAGGTGTCTGGCTGTTACAATATCTCCAACGAGGCGGTCTTTGATGTCGTGTCACTGTGTCCAAATCTGGAACACCTGGATGTGTCAGGTAACGGGAAATATTTAAGTATGGATGCCTGGGAGTCTAAAAGCCTCATGCCAGTCAGACACCTGCTCCCCAAAACTGTGCACTTGCCCTTTCTGTGTTACGTTTCAAGCTAGGAATACAGATACACTCACACTGTTCCAGTGAGCTGGGCACCACTGGGATCTCAGTGACCCACATGCCAGCAGCAGCTCACGGACAGAATGGCTCTGATGGAGGCATGTTGACAGAGATGAGCCATTCAGACAGCCATGACACTTCTAGATGTTTGCATAAAGAAGCCTGTGCTAGGCTTTTTGTTTAGGTATTAATATCAAATGTCATTCCTAGTGAAACTTCAAAGTCTTCTAGTTTCCTATTCCTGTTCCTATTTTAACCAGGTGCAGCTAGCTGAGACTTTCTTTTATAATGTATAGACTCGTTTAGAGACTTCATCCTTTCACTACAGTTGCAGTATATCACTGCTGCTGTTTAGATCAGCAGAAATGTTTGAGACAGTTTTCCCCAGATGTGTCTGGGGGTACAAGATATTTATTTCTTTTTCTATTTATTTCTTTTTCCCAAGGTCAGCCACACACAGTTTCCTCTTGGAGAATGTGTTGGTATTTAATTAAAAGGATGCACTGAAGCAGATCTCCGAAGTAAATACAAATTTCAGTATTTATTTTGTGATCTCACTTTGTTATCAGTCTAATGCCTATAATAGCCTATAATAATCAGCTAGACCTAATTTCCAGATTTGCCATTGCAGAGGTATTGGTGGCTATACAAAAAAGCAGTGCACAACGATGTTGATGAGTCACTTGTACCCAGATAAGCTGATTTTTCAAAAAATTTCCCAGCGGGTGCACATTGCTTTGCTTTCTTTTTTCTTTTTTTTTTTTCTTTCAACTAATTTTTTCATCTCTTTCACTCACTGTTTCCCAGGATGGCAGAATGTCAAGGATAGCATCAAAACAAATAGTAACAAATCAAAATTATTCACTTGTTTTGTGACCTCTCTCTGCAGTTGACAATTGATTAGGGATTCTGTCCCAGAGAGTCTATTCACAGTCAGGTTATATCTGAATTAGTTGTGTCAGCATGTGCAGACAACAGCTGGGAGATGCTACCACACATTCAGGTTGAAGCATCTCCAGTATCAGGAGTAAATGTGTATGCCTGTGTAATTTAAACCTGGAGCTTCATATCACTTTGAAGGTTGGCTATATCCCATGCATATTTATATTTCTCTAACGTACATCCTCTCATGTGGCATGGAGAGTTCATTAGCCCAATATTCTGGCTCTGGAGACACAGGAAAGTGGAATTGCTGAGCTGAGGGTGAGGTGTGAAGAGGGGAAACAGGTTTGAGGTAAAAGAAAGTATAGTTGGTTTAATGAGCAACACCTTAACGACCAGTGCAAGAGAAAGCCATGGATGAGCATAGTGATGCTGTTGGGCAGATTCAAACTTTTTCTTAACACATCACCTTGTCCATCTCTGGGGATTTTTCTTATAAAGCAAATTTGCTTGCCCTCATTCTTTTTTTTCCTCTCCATTTTCTCAAACAGAAGGACTGATTCCTGAACTTAAAACAGGAACAGCCGTCTTCCACAAAGGCTGGGGGGGCCAGATTCTCACTAGTCAGCATCGTTGCAGTTGCTGAAAGAACTTACCCGCCTCACTGAGCCCTGCCTCAAGCTATGCCAGGGCTGCTCTCTTTTATTTCTCTTTGGGAAATAAGTGTTAAAAAGAAGGTATGTCAGGGGAGGCCAAAAAGAAGGAGGAAAAAAAGACACCCTGCTCTTACTTTCATAGCTGAATGCCATATTAAAAGAATTCCAGGAACAAGATTTCAAACAGCAATTTTAATTGCTGTACAGACTGTCCCTGGACTTGTCTGAAATGGGGTTGCATTCTAGGGCCTTGGATAAATTTGGACTACTGTTAGGAGATCTCATGTGAGAAGTTTGCTTCTGTAATCAATCCAGGGAGTAATTAGAAGGACAAGGCTTGCATACATGTTTGGGCAATTCTCAGCACAGAAGGAGTTCACTGATCTGATTTTATAGTGAACAAGAAAGGTTGGGTACTTGTGCTGGGGGCTAATGCTGTACTTGTAGCCAGTTAGTTAAAACCCAGTTCACATGAATCCCTCTCCTTCTTGGCGGGCTATTTGGCAGCAAGAACATACCAAAATCTTTAATGTCAAAACCAGACATTCTTATTAACTTCCAGAGTTCTCCACAGTGGAAGTTCTGTCACTTTCAACATCCACTTTGTGGGCAAGTCTGAGATATCTCCAGAAGCTGGTTGAGCTTGACTGCAAATTATTATCTGACACGCTTGCCAACAATTTTTTAATCTGTTTGGAAGTTACTCCTCCATTTTAAAAATCGGTTTAGCTTCCTTTATGGAAAATCCTGCTACAGAAGTTTTGTTTTTACATTTTTTATTATTTAGGACAGAAAAATTGCTACAGACCAAGAAATCTGTCATTTTGCCTAAAAATCAGGTAGTTGCGTATCAGTATGGACTCTTTCTCTAGTGGAACCATTTTGAATACTCTTTCCATGAAATATTTCACGTTGTAGCCAAAGTAACTAGACAAGATGATGCTGAGCTGTGATCACGCACTTATGCACCCTGACTCCAACCCTGCTGAGGTACTTCTGACCTATTCACACTATAATTGTGGTCATTAATGTTCTTCCCTTTTTTGGATCCACAGCAGACTAAACATTCTTCTTCACCCCATAAGCCTTTCATTCTCACTTCACCAAATTAGAAAACTGAATTCTAGTCAGCATATCCAGAGATATCCTGAAATATTCAGACTGATGCCTTAATCCAGCAGCCTTGTTGTGCAAACACAACTGACAGATTTATGCCTGGGTGCCAGCTTTTTCTATGAAAACCCAGTTCAAGGATGGGGACACCTCCTGTGCATTTAGTATCAGCTAGTACAACGTGTGTATTTGGAGTGAAATTTTAAACCAGTCAATACTGAACTGTACTCCTTTCCTTCTACAAAAACAAACAAACAAAGAAACAAACAAAAAACACAAAAACTTTGCTTTATATCTGTATAGTATTTATTTGAATGCAAACATTTACGAAAGTTGCACCATAGTATAGATGGATCTGCAAGGCAGTCTGAAGGGGAAATAGTTTTAAAAAGAATGTGATCACTGAAAAAAGTTTTGCTTCAAGGTCCCAGAGCTTCTACATGACCTGTGGACAATTTGCCAGTTCCATTATTTGAGGCCTAAGGTAAACTTTGCATCTGTTCAACTAAATTTGAAGCCTAAATTAAAATTCCAGCTGCAAACTCAAGTGAGGAATGTAGAAATCTTAACTATAGATCGTAAACTGTTTCAAGTCCGTATTCCACGCTGGACATCTGCGTGAGCCTCCTGGATTATCTGAAGATTTTTTCTTTTTTTTTTTTTCTTTTTCTGAAGCATATTCAATCCTTCTAATAAATGTCTGAATAAGACCTGTTGTATCAAGTGGTATGGGTTTGGATCATCCACGTTCTCGAGGAGATCTCTATACAAAGATTGGCATGCCTTCTTTTTTTTCAGATTACTGGACTTGTGCAGCATTTATGATCCATGGGGCTGTAAGGTTGTCATCTTAACTTTTCTGGTTTTTTCATGGCTCAGTTCATTGCTTTTGGCCAGTGTTCCAGCAGTACGGAAAAGCTCCTTCTATCCTTTCCTGAGGGCACTTCCTCAGGTATAAGTTGCAGAATTTGAGTAGACATTTGTGGCTGGAACTGTTGGGCCTTGATCACTTGCTGGCCAACCCTTCCTTTCTTGCAGCTGTTTCTAGCCACGTGAATGCAGTGAGCCCACTTGAACAGGACACTTTCAGGGAAGACTTTCCCTTCAGTAGTCTGAGATTGCAAGTTTGCAATGGAGCAGAAACAGCATTTTCCAAAAAAGCTTTCACCAGTATACAAAAATGGAGAAAGTCTGTGAGCGTGTTTTTCCTTTTAATCTAGGTTTGTCTCTTTCCTTTGCAAGCTCTGGTCTTTCTCCTCTAGTCTGGTTTTATCCATTTGTGGCTGGACTTAGACACTTCAAATAATCCTTTTCTGTGCCTGTTCATGTCCTCCCATGCCCTTACAAGTCCTAGCTCCTGCTGACTCTCCCCATTCTCGTTACACTACTCAAATCTCCACCCTTCTGCAGACCAATGGTCTTGCCATAGTTTTGCATCCTTCCTGCACTGTGGGCTTGGGGCTGGATTCACATCTGTTCTCCAGATGCATTTTAGACTGTTTGTGGGGTTTGTCTTCTTTTTTATCACAGGATTTGATGGTGCAAGAGCTTCTGATGTTGGTTTACCAACTCAACCAGTGAGCAGTGAGTGCCTCTGGTCAAAAAGCTGCATGGTTCTCGTGTAACACTGTTCTCTCAAATTGACACTGAGTTTCTATTATAGTAACATGCTGTCGAGTTTCCCTAGGTAAACCTTGGGCCATTATTTCACCATTTGTGATGCAGGCAAAAGTGGCCTGTGGCTTTGCTGGTCCTCAAAATCCAAAGAAAACCCACTGACTCCAGTGGAGTGTCTTTGCCCGGGTAAATGGATGCATCACAGCAAACCCGGACTAGTCAGTCAGGATGGCTGTTCTAGTAGATATCTGCTCTGGAAGATGCCTTTTTGGCATCCAGCATGCCGTGTCACACGCACCTTTCTGGTCTTGCTGTCTGAGTTATCCTTACTGCTTGCTTAAATTGACTGTTTTTCCACATAGGCTGCTCCAAAGTAACATGCATCAGCTTGACTCGCGAAGCCTCCATCAAGCTGTCTCCCTTACACGGCAAACAAATCTCCATCCGCTACCTGGACATGACGGACTGCTTTGTCCTGGAGGACGAAGGACTGCACACTATTGCCGCCCACTGCACTCAGCTGACCCACCTGTACCTGCGCCGCTGCGTCCGCATCACTGACGAAGGTCTCCGCTACCTGATGATTTACTGCACGTCCATTAAGGAACTGAGCGTGAGCGACTGTCGCTTTGTCAGTGACTTCGGCATGCGGGAGATAGCCAAGCTGGAGTCGCGCTTGCGATACCTGAGCATCGCCCACTGCGGCCGGATCACAGACGTGGGCATCCGCTACATAGCCAAATACTGCAGCAAGCTGCGCTACCTCAATGCGCGGGGCTGCGAGGGCATCACGGACCACGGCGTGGAGTACCTCGCCAAAAATTGCACAAAACTCAAATCGCTAGATATTGGCAAGTGCCCTCTGGTCTCAGACACCGGCCTGGAGTTTCTAGCCCTCAACTGCTTCAACCTGAAGCGCCTCAGCCTGAAATCGTGCGAGAGCATCACTGGGCAGGGCCTGCAGATTGTAGCTGCCAACTGTTTTGACCTGCAGATGTTGAATGTGCAGGACTGCGATGTTTCTGTGGATGCTCTGCGATTTGTTAAACGACACTGCAAGCGCTGTATTATAGAGCACACCAACCCTGCCTTCTTCTGAAAGAACACCCTGCTGTTACAATGCAGTATTAAAAACACTGATGTATAAACACACGCTCCCATATTCAGTAATGCTGTTTTTTTGTAGCTCACGGGAGTCAGCTTTTCTTGTATGTCGTTGATGAGGGAGCATTTCTAGAGGACTATTTTGTTTGCTTTATGTATGATCACTTTTTTAAGGTGCGGTGGGTCTCCGTTGAGAACCTGCCTTAATGCACGACCAGTGAGTGCTCAGCATCCCTAGCGGAGTGCCATTTCCGTAACAGCCATGATCGTGTCCCAAGCTAACGTAGCTACCTCCAAAGGAAATAGCACATAATCCCTCCTTTGGAAAGGCTGCTAAGCTGTGTCAAACACATCTGAATTCCAGCTGTGCTCTTAAAGCTGACTATGCAATATGTGTCTCTGTTCTCCAACTTCTCCAATATGGCTGATAAAGCATCCCCTTATCTCCAAGTAGTTTTTCCTCAGTAGTCATTCATTGTAATCCCTCAGGAAATACTGGGAGGTGTTTTTAAATATACTTCACTGAGGCAGAAGACCTGCTGGCCTTTGCTGAGCACTCTGCTGCACGAGCCTGGAGATTGTGCTGAAGCGTGGTTTCTCATGGAAAGCTCTTTTCCAGGTCACTTATGTATCATCACTACTTGCCTTCGGTTCTAAATCTGCCCTTACCTGCATCTGTAGTAGCAGCTCCTGGGCCTGATAAGCAGTGACATTTTCACTTGAGTGAAGGAAAACAGATGGGATATTGGTGGCCTTGCAAAGGGAGAAGCCAGCAATCCAAGAGGCTATTACCATTCTGCAACAAGCTGAGTACACTGTATACTGAGCACTGCAGAACACTGGGGCCCCTGTGATGCTGAGGAATGGCTGACACAGGCAGTGCCCATTGCTGCACTGTACTGCTGTCACCAGAAGGCCTGTCTGCTCCTTCATGGTGCCTCTTCAGCAGCCGTGACACTGCTGCAGCTGCCTCTCTCTGCACAACCCAGGCACATGTGTTGTGGTGTATTCAGTATGTGCCTTAGTATAGAAACCTCACCCCTTGCTGTGGCCCTCCAGTTTAACAGGTAGATGGCTGATCTCAGGTCTTCAAAGAGGTTAGCTTGTTGTTAGGTGACATCCTGGGAGAGAGAGGGGCTTAGAATGTTATTCACATCAGAGTCTTGTGTTCCCAAAGGCTGGATAGATGGCTGCCAGTTACCACACTAACATTGCCCTGTGACACTGCAAGCCCACTATACTCTCGTGATCACTCTTGCTCATGCAAGAGCAAGCAGGGCTTGGAGTTTCCCCTCTGCTGCCTCTCTTCTCAGAGCACACAGTCATTTTGTGGTTCCTTTCTTCACCGTTTTCTGGCAGCTGTTTCTCTGCAGTTTCGCATTTACTGCTCAGATTGGAAGCCAAAGATGTGAGGGGGTGATGATATTTTCAGGCAGGCCCCCTGTGCGTGACTGACAGGTGAATTCATACAGTCAGCATTGTGAATTTATACATTCATCTCAAATGCTATAAATGTCTTGGTAAAGAACATAAGAAGGGAAGCACCGTGTCTGGTTTTCATAAGCAGTAGTTCCATCATCTCCAGACAACACTCATAAAATCATTGATATGAAGCGAAAATCCACATGCTCACGAAAAATACATAATTGCTGAGGAAATACTTGCAGCAGTGCTCTCTCAGATTACAAAAAAGCAATGCTTTGGGCACGTCCCTGCAGAGGGAACTTGTCCTGCTTGTGCAAAAAGTCCTGTAACGTACGTATGTTCCTCCAGTTTGGAGTTTCCTAACTTCTGGTATGTCACCACCTGTGAATTACAAATGCGATTGTACTGAAGCAAGGAGGGCCAAGGAACATGAATTTGTTATTGCTACTGTTACTGGTCAGCAGGTAGCAGAGAGTAATCCCATCCTTTGACCAGTTAACATCACTTTAGTTTTCCTTTCTGTGTTTTTAAAATTAGAGATTCTTTTCCAGCCAGTATTACAGCGTATTTTATCCGAGCCAGCTATACTCTCTGTTTATCCTTTATCTGAAAACAGCCCCAAGAACAGTTAAATGTTGAGCCCATTTCTGAAGATGGTGGGATTTAGAGCCATTTGCACTCATGAAATATAAGGCCTCATTAGTAACGTTTAACTGTTTATTAGGAAAAAAAAATCTACTTTTCTGGCTAAGCTAAATTGAGTGAATAGTGCTACATGGTTTTTAAGGTTTCTAATGTTTAAATTGGCCTGTACTGTACAAATCTCACTATAAAGCCTTAATTTGCTACCAAGAAATAAAGCAATATATTGGTAACTGATGAGAGTGCATCGTCATTTGCACTAATTGATTAGCTTATTATGAAAATGAAAAGATTAAATACTTGTAAAACTTTGTTTTCTTGAATCCAAGCAGACGAATGAACAAATCATTGCAATAAGTAGGTGGATGATTATAAAAACAACAGAGGATTCATATAGGTTATGGTTTTGCCTATCTGTCTCTTTAAAATTTTATTTTCCTCATGAGGATCTTCTTTACTTTCAGACATAATCAGTAACTGGAAGTGTAAGTAAAAGAAAAAACAACATGTAAAAAGCTCACGTATAAAAGGTCCAGGAGGGCCTCTGCTCTGAATTAAAGACAAGCTAACATACTTATTCTGAAAAGTAAAAGGGTAAAGCACTTACTTATTAGTGCGGTGTTCCTTTTGAATGTTCCAGAAAACACACTCTGGGGGGCACTTGTGGAAGATGAATAAAAGTAATTTTTCAAAGCCAAACAACTTACACAATCTGATCTGCCACCCTGAGGCTGCTACGTATTTCAAGAAAATGTGAACTTATTGATATAGCTTGCTTGTTTTGACTTTTAACCCTTTTCCAATGTCTGTCTGCAAAATGACACAAGCAGAAAGGAAAATGAAGTATTATATCTGGAGCTGAGTTTCCTGGGAAGGATGCAGCATATGAATGAGGTGTCGCAGTTCCAGTTTGAGGTTGGCAAAGACTATCAATTTCCTGAGCAAAAACATTGTTGATTCTTGAACCATAACATTCAGGCTGAGGCAGCGAGGCTTCCTCTGCTCTGCCCCTCTGCAATCTCATTGAGGCAAGCAACCATGGGTCACGTCAGTCAGGCTGGCATTTGTTTATGACTCAGCAATAACTTGTGCCATGCAGAAAGAGGTCTCTTTGAAAGGGCGCATCTAAATCACCATGCACTGTGATTATACCCAGAGCTCTGTATCAGGATATTTAGTTTTCTCATTCCTTTGCTTTTCATAAAAAAGTGGAACTGTATTTTCCTGAGGTTAGCAGTGTGCAATTAATGTGAAGTACAACACTTTTGCCTTTCTGAGCTATGCACTTTTAGCTTCCCACAAAATGCAAAACAGCTTCTGTGGGATGTCTTGAGCCTTCTTCAGAACCTCGGTCTGTAACCTTTCAGTAATGGTTTGACAAAACATCTACCCTTTGAACTGGAAAACTTAAAAAGCTAGTAAAAGGCCTAATTTTAGACGAGGCTTGAAGCAGGTCCAAAACCCCATTAAAAAGAAATGTAGTGACCGTTTGGACTGCAGACTGGCTGCCCCACAGCTGCCAATGTTAGTTACAAGGGGAAAAGCTCTGTGAGAGAGCTGGTAGCAAACGGTTCTTCCCTGCCTTCAGTTTTTTACGGTTTTCTCAGTTTTTAGCTGTTCAGGCTGAAACTTCCCATGCTGGGTTTGAAAATGTTAGTTGAAATGGTTCATCTGGCTCTGTAAATAAAGCTAGAAGGAAATGTCATCTTGCTCACGGTAAACTCTTGGTGACCTTTCCTTTGAAAACGGTCCATTGCTCTCCATCTCCTCCATGGCCTTCAGAGCAAGAGTGTGAGCCTTGCCAGGAGGTCAGCTTCGGGACAAGGATGTGTCTTACTAATCTCCCATTAAAATTCACCCTAGTTTAGCTACAGTACATGTCTTCAGACATCTCTGACTTCGTGATCGGGGAGAAGAGGGCCACGCTTGGCTATGATGAGGCTTGGAGTCTGGCAAGGCAGAGATTTGGCAAAGCTGAGAAGCATTTATCACTCTGGCAGTGTGAAGGAGGAAATGGCCTGAATTATGTGGAAGCCTGGAAAGTCAGAGCAGGGTTGAAAGACAAGATTTGGAGAACTGGGACAACAGAGGGATGAAGGAAAATAAATTTCTTGGGCAAGAGGACTGCGACTGAGATGAGTCTGAATGATTTTCAATAAAGAAATTGGGTCAGGTTAGGAGAACTGGGTTTGTATGACTTATTGGACAGGGAGCGTTGGATCAGAGAGAATGTGAGTCAAGTATTGAAGAATGATGTTTGGGGCAGGAACAGAAACATGAAGAAAATGGCCTGAACACTAAGTAAATAAGTGCACTCCCTACACGGTAGGCTCAGAGCAAGGCTGGCAAACTCTTTCTTTTAGTATGTCTCAAATTTGAAACAGTATTTCAGAAATGAAATCATGGTTTTGGATTTGATGCATTCAACATCTACCCTTTATAATGATTTTTTAAGCTGGAAAAGCTCTATAAGCAGACCTTTTGCCTTTGCAAATGTGTACTGGGGTCTGCATGTCAATTTCAGTGTCTTGTTCCTGCCTTTACATCTTTGTGCAAGGTCGTCTACTGAGAAGAAGGTGGCAAGGCAGGTTTGTAATACCATGCTTCCTGCTGCAGTGGGTTTCAGCAGCACCATTTCTTCTGCTTTGCCTAGGTGCAGGCATCTGTGGAGGGTGAAATTCCTGTCATTTTGATGACTGTAAAAAGGTATGATAATAATAGGTTCAAGTTACTGCCAGGCAGTAGACATCAGAATTCAAATTTAGCCTTAACAAAAACAAATTGAACTGAACAGCGCTGCTGCGTACTATTAAACAGATTAAATCAATTTTCTCCATAAAATTGCTGAGGGATGTTTATTTTCATGCACCCCTGCTGTATAGCTGTGTGCTTCAGAGCAGATTTTTTCCTCTGATTTTGTTTGCTGTGAGATCTGAACAGAAGAATCAGGTCATTTTTCCCTCGTCCTCTGGATGATCATTGAGGTGCATGTTAGATTTACACTTGTGAATGGATATCTTTTCCAAGAAGGCTCTGCTAATACAAATTTTTAATACAGTATTAGAGTGCAACAATCCAGTTGGCCATAGATATGTCAAATTAAGTCATTATAAATACAAAAGTTACAAAATAGACACCAAAGGGAGAACCAGACAAACCAGAAAAAGGGATGAGGAGAGGAGAATGAGTAGGAGAGAAAGATGGAGAGAAAAAACAAGCTTTTCTAAGTGAAGTGATACTTCTAATGCAGAAGAGAAGCCTTTGCCATTATTTCTATGACTTAAGGCACTGTCTTCTTGGGTTTAGAATGGATTACTTTTCCTTTGTTTTTAAAAGAAACACTGTCATAACCTCAATCTCACATGAACGGTAAAAATGGAAAAAGCCATCTTTAAAAGACGAGAGAAGGCAAAGATGGATTTGTGCCAAAAGGAATGAATATTTTTAGCAGTTTCATATTGCACTGTCTGTCTTTGATGGTTCCTAAAGCATTTTTTAACAATCAAGTAAATGGCCATTCCTGAGAAGTTTCCATTACTTCTTGAATATACTTCATTCATACAGTTGCCTCAGCAGACAGATAACTGAGATTTGAAAAGGTTCATTTTTCAGCTGCAATACGCAAGAGATCATTCATGGTTTGCAACTTTTTCTTCTTTCTCAAGTGTTTCCAGATCTTTATCACTTGCCTTTTATCAAGGATATACCCTAAGCAACAGGTAAACTGAGTTCACCGCATCTAGTAAAGTATTTATTAATCGCAGTTTGTTTCCATTTGATGCCTAGGATTTGCTCTGGTTTTCTGATCATGCTGTGTTTTATGCTTTGAAAGTACTTAGAAAAAAAACAGTCCTGGATTTGAATTACACTGAGGAGTGCTTGAATCACACCATTGGCAGCGATAGTCTTCCTTGCAAACCCAAAATGTCTGTCCTTAAATGGTCTCCTTTTCTACTGTAGGCTGTGTGTTCCTACAGTCAGACACGGAGTTAAGCTGCCTGACTGCATCGCTGCGCTCTGCTCTGTTCACCGACACATATGACAGGGTGGGATTCCAGAGGGCTGCACTGCTGAAAGCTCACCTTCCTGGTTTGCCAAAACAATTAAAAAATACCTCATCCTATGCCTTCTTTGCACTGTGGGGATAAAGGAGATGGAGAGCCCCGACTGCTAGGTAGGAGGAGTTCCTTTTGCTTGTTTTCTACTTGTGTTAAAGTCATAGCCTGGTAGCTCTCAATTTCTTTTGAAATTGCTTATAGCAAAGTACATCCATCCACAAAGTGCCATCGTGCTCCTGCATTAAAGGAGCACATTAACAGGAGGGGGAACGGCTGTTTATGAGGGTGGATAGTGATAGGACAAGGGGGAATGGTTTTAAACTGAGACAGGGGAGGTTTAGGTTACATATTAGGAGGAAGTTTGTCACATAGAGGGTGATGACACACTGGAACAGGTTGCCCAAGGAGGCTGTGAATGCTCCATCCCTAGAGGCATTCAAGGCCAGGCTGGATGTGGCTCTGGGCAGCCTGGTCTGGTGGTTGGTGACCCTGAACATAGCAGGGGGTTGAAACTAGATGATCATTGTGGTTCTTTTCAACCCAGGACATTCTATGATTCTTTGATTGGGATGAATAATGAATAATGCTATTTTAAACTGGGGTTTGCACTGAAAAGGAAAAAGGGAATGAGCATTACGAAGGCAAACCTTGAAGGACCATGCTTTAGAGTGATCCATTACTTGACTGAGTGAAGCTGCTTCTGTTTTACTGGAGGTAAACTACAGGAACAAGCACTAACTTCAACACCAGTTCTGATGAAGAAGCAGGCCGTTTCTCTGTGTTGTTCTTTCCTTTCCTCTTCTGACCTTAGAGAGAAATCCAAGCTCCTGTGAGAGGCTGAGATATTCTGCCTCTGTCGACATGGGTAATGCAAGTGGTGAGTGGATTGGTGTTCACAGGATAAGTTCATTTGCTTGGCAGCAATCTGGGTGATGGACTGAGGTGATTAACTGCAAGTCAGTGACCGCTCAGTGGCCAAATCTTGCTCACATTTCACACTGGAAGTGGAAAGTATGCATCAGAGTCAGTAAAGACAACACTTGCCAGTGCTTGTTCTTTTCACATACTATGATATATTATATATTATAAAACTACACAATGAAAGATGAATCAACTGGAGGGGGGAGGAGGAGGAGGGGAAGGGGCAGTGTTGATATATTCCGATAATTAAAATCCATTGTCAGAGTAGCATAGTAGAAAATCAAGTGCACATCTGTCATGAGCCATAAGAGCTTTCACTGATTCCAGTGTAGGATCGGGCTGCTGGTGAGTTCATATAAAGTTGCTCACTGATACTGCTGTAGCAGTGCTGGTGTGGCTTCTGCTCCTGCTGTTGCAATTCCTGTGCCCGCACACCACAGAAATGATCCAGACTTTCTTTGATCATCTCTGCCTCCAGCTGACAAGCAGGTTGTGGTGGTTTAGCCCAACTCCAGTCCTGCTCTTTGCCCTTGAGAGCTGACAGTGTTGTGGAAGCTGAGTGTTAAGTCTGTGTGGTGTGGCTGGTGCGGGGTCTGTGCTGCAGGCACTGCCAGCCCTGTTCTAGAGCAGGGAGAGGAAAACGTGACAGTCCTCTGAGCTGGGATAAGGCAGAGGCAACCATGTTGTGATAAACTGAACTTAAAACAGCTTGCACTGGAGTTCCCAAAACGGACAGACCATCTCCCTGCTGCAGCTGCAGCAGCCTCATCTGCTGCGATGGCACCTTGGCATTTCCACATCCCCAGCAGCTGACACAGATATGCTCAGAGCAGGGACTTTGTCAAGGCAAAGCCATCACCTGGGTGTAACGAGGAGGAGAACAGTGGCTACCTCACAGCTGTGACCCAAGAGCTGTGCTTAGCACTCCACCGAGCGGCCATACTGCCCCTCAGGAAAGCCCCAGTCAGGCACCATCCTGGCTTCCTGACTGGCAGCAAGGGTACGAAACAGAGAGCTCAGGAGTGACTGTTGTGGTAGGGACCAGTGCTAAGAGATTCCAGGCACTCTAGCCTTGTATTACTGTGTATGCATGGTGCTGCTGCTAACCTCTACAAAAGACTGCCACACTCTCTAGAATTCACTGTCACCATGTGTTACTTTGGCAAGGCTTTCATCCTCATTGATTATAAATTAACATGAAATTTGCAAAAGATGGCTTCTTTGTTACTTCAGTGAAGCCCAGGGTGATCTAGGTGTCAACAAAAGGTAGCATGCCCTACCCTGAAATTGTGCATTTACTTTTCTATGCCAACTAGGGCAGCAGTGTTGTTCCTCATACACATCACACCTCAAATGCACAGCCAAGGCTTTCTATGCGGACTGCCTGGAAGTTTTCTTCCAGACTATTTACGTATGCTATTTATCCCCATCATACTGCATTCTAGCAGCTTCTAACTTCTGGTTGTCAAAAGGTTGCTTCTTTGTCAACAGCTCCACACCCAACCTGCATTCCACCCTCCGAGGAGCTTGCTGTAAAAGATCAAGGCGCCGTGGCATTATGTGGCTGAAAGTTTGAAAAGCTCCCATATGCCCACTCCACATCTGCCTAAAGGAGAAAGGCATCTTCCACACTAACATCAGGACTAATACTTGGTTCTAATGGTTTTAGCTAGATAATCAGAATCGTGAATATTATGCAGCTATAAATTCAAGCAAATCTGATCTGCCCTACCGCCAGCCTGACTCCCTTGTATACAAAGCCTCATAGAGTTCCAGTTCTGTTATCTTTGTAATGCTTGAGATGGTGTGTGTGTGTTTTTTCTTAAAGTCTTTGAGAGTTGCTTGGTATTTACAATCTGTAGGGGAAACTCATTCAAAAGCATTATGAGACCGGCTTATCTTCAAATCAGAGTGCTGTCTGATTTCTGAGCATTGGTTTGCTTTTTGTAAGGCAAATTGATGAGGGCACAAGAGGGCTTTGGAGCCCGAGCTTCAGAGTTTATAAGCCTCTGGCAGGTTAAACTGGAGAGTGGGATAAAGTGGCCTCCCTTCCACTGCCAAAAAAATAAGAAAAAATGGGAAAATTGCATCAAAACTCCCAATGAAGAGAGTAAAGGAATTCAGGATTGAAAGCTGAGCTACCAACAGAAACATGTAATCCTGTGCTTAAAAGGTATTTTCTCCCTTAGGACTCAAATGTGCTCCAGTGCAGTCAGAGGGTAAATCAAAAACTATCACAAAGTTTATACATAGTGAGCTCATGAGTAGATGTGACAACAGGGAAGAATAAACAGGGCTCTCTGGCAAGAAATCCTCGCAGGGAGTCGCCAAATAATGGGGTAACCTGTCAGGGCTCCATGAAGGCTGGTGGTTCACCAAGTGGGCTGGGCAGGGCCCATCTAGCATCCCAGTGGGAGAATGGCAGTGGGGCACTGGGGCATCCCCAGCCCCGGGCACCTGGCACATCTCTGGGGACAGGGACAGGCTGGCCACGAGCCACGGCCAGGCAGGGCAGGTCTGTGGGGAGATGCTGCCTGGCCCTGCTGCTGCCTTGCTAGGGTAGGGACTGACAGCCTGGGGCTCATGTGGGGGCCTGGGCAGGGACAGATGAAGTGATAGAGCCTTCGGGGCCATGAGAGGAAACATCTGAAGCAGCCTACTTGGATTTTCAAAAAGACTTTTAATGATGCTTTTCAGTGTAGGCTCCTAGGGAGCCTGAGATAAGAGGGAAAATTCTTTCACGGAGAGATGATGAGATGGAAGGTAAAATAATTCTAAATGTTAAGCATAAATGATCAGTTCTCACAATGGAGAGAAGTTACCAGACTTCCAACATACTCATAAATATGCTGAAAAGGGACTGATTAGTGAGGAATTGCAGGTTTTTTATAATAGTGCTGGTACAGATGAGCAACAGCAGTGTGAAAACCACAGGAGTGAGTGATAACGTGGCGGGTTAAGCTCAGTGTGAGTGGAAGCTGCCACACGGTGAGTAGAAAACAAGTTTCTGGCTTTATAAGCACAGCACTGGACAACTGTGACCACTCAAGAGCAAGGTCTTGAAATGCTGACAGAAAATATCGACACGATACTCAGCAGTCAGAAAAGCAGCTTTGTATCAGGAGCTGTTCAGAAGGAACCAACAGCAAATGAGGGTATCGCTGTGTCCCCGCATCTGGTTTGGTCCCATTTCGGGTGTGCTGTCTCCCCACCATGAAAGGGATGCACCAGAGCTAGAAGAGAATCCAAGATGGCTGCTGCATGTGTCATCACAGTGTTGGCTCAGATTCCTCAGTCCAGAGAAGGGATAACTGGGTCACTGAATCATGGACAGCTTTAGGAATGAAAGGAACTGAACATTTGCCATTGTAGTTAGAAATAAAATCTAGGGGGCATAACATGAAGCTAGCAGGTTGTGGATTCAAAACAAACTGAAGTAGCTCGACGCCTGCCATGTATTAAAGCCTTGGACTCTTGCCATAGGATGTTGTGGATGCCAAATGTTCGCATTAGTTCAAGAGAAGAATGGACAAGTTCATGGAGGAGAAGTCTTTGTGCAGCTATTAAATATAACAGACAACCTCTGGCTCAGGAAATGCCTGCGGCACAAAGTGTTGGAGCCTGGCAGGCTATTCTGGGAAAATATGCTTGCTCTATTCTTACACTTCTCTCCAGGCATCTGTTTTTTGGCTACTGTCAGATAGACCATTCAGCTACACAGACCTTTTGTCAGCGTCTGTTTCCATATTTCGATATTGTCTCAGCCTATCCTTGACAAAGAACACACATTTACTTCTCAGTTGCAGTACCATAAGAGATCCTCAATGTCCTTCAATCTAAATATTTTTGGCAGCCTCTTTTCCAAAATGCTTATGCTCCAGAGTGCAAAACTCAGTCTGGTCAGGAGCTAACATTCTCCTCTACTGACTTTCATGGAAGTAGGCCCTGGAAATTTTCCTAGGGGCTGGGTACTCTGCATATATAGGCACTATAGCTGCAACAAAAGTGACTCTGTATCTGAATCAAAAAGGATACAGGTGCTTTGCTTCGTAAGTCATTATGCACCTGGCTTAAGGTGTTGTCTTTCTGTATAGTTTTCCCCAGTGCGAGTACAACTAATTTTCTTTCTATCTCTTGCCTACTAGCCCCTGAATCAAGTGGAAGCCAAGTTGGGCTTCTGGACTGTTGGTAAGGGGACTCTCAGCACGTGGAGATTTCCTTTCTGAGTGCCATTTGCAGAATTTGTGGTGACCTGTGAGGTTCCAGAGGTGGAGTCAGGGACAGAAAGTCAAGCCAAGGGCTGTCCTTGAAGCCAGTGGAAATTACACTGTGTAAATATTTGTTGCAGAAATCTCATGTGTCAAATAGTAGCTAAAAAACAGACCAAGAGCAAGAGAAGTATAAATGGAAGAAGTGATCTGACAAACACGAATGCAAAAGAAATTCCTAGGTGTTCTGTGTCTCAGCACAGTAGTAATGTCCAGTGCATGAGCCACGAGTTAGTTCCTATAGCTCTGTGGTGGAGCCTTGCAAACTTTTCAGATGCAAAGCTGTGACAATGCAATAAAACACTAGTGATTTATTTTTGTTTTCAGTTTCACTGCTCCCCATTTTCTATGAAGGAACCTAATACAGTGAAAACCTACCTGTTACTGAGCTTGAGACAAAGGTAATGGAGAAATAACTCTTCTCAGTTTCTTAAGGGACCATTTGAACAGAACAGGACAACAAAGCCATTAAAAACAAGAAATAGAAATAAATTTGTTTTCTCCTTTTTCCCGTAAAGCTCTCTCTTGTAGCAGATCTCTTGTAAGCTGGCAAATATATCTCTGTTCACATCTGCTTGGAAGAGAGACTGGTTGAAGGGGAGCATTTTGTGCCCTGCTGGACTCCCACAAGTGGGGAAGTGAGACTGAAATAGCCAGTCACAAAGATACGCTGCTTTTTAGGTCTCTCTCATTCCTCTCATCTATAGAAAGTAGTTGGCACCCCCCCAGAGATCTTGATTTCTTTAGGATGGCTGTGCTGTATCTTCATAATTGACACTAGAATTTGTTTGCAGCATCTGCTCAAGCAGAGAAATGTCTCTGCTTCCCTTTATTTGCTTTTAAAAGGATTTAACCTTTCCGATAATTTCAGACACAAGAGGCCGTATAAGTGCAGCTTACTGATCAGTCAGTTGTTTATCAATATTTAAACAATTGATTCTGGAAGCCAGGGCACGACCAGTGAACAGATTTGGTCCACACTGCAGTCACCAAGAGGTAGTTCATAGCTGTGTTGCTCCCAGACTTGCCTGAAGGAGGCAGGAATGCTGTTCAAATCAGCGATGCACAGTCGCTCCTCTCTTAAAAGCTTTTGCCTCCTACTGGCCCTGGGCCCACACAAATACCCAAACACAGCAAGGAATATAAACTCACAAGGGTCTCAGCTTTCATAATATGACTAAGTTGTTTTGATTTAAGAGTGCTGTTCTTGCCAAGACTGGAAAAAATAAGTCCATTCTCTTCACGGCTGGATGTCAAAGTACACCAAGGTTTTCAGACAAATGTCCTGAATGCTCTCACTTAGAGATTGGACCAAGACTTGAATTCTGGAGAACTTAACTCTTTCTTTGATACTGTGTTTAGGGAAACCTGCAGACAAACAAGAAAGACAAGACCACTGTCAATCTATGTTAAAAATACATCTAAATTGATGGGGAATCATTTATTTTTTTTATCATTCTCTTCTGAGGCCAAAATACACGTTCATTTGTTCAGGGCACTATTAGGTAGGGCACAGAGCATTGGCAATGCTTGAAAGAAAAGTAGGAGGATGGGCAGTAATACTGCAGTAGGGTCAAGTCGTTGCTTTGTGCATGGCTGAGATCATCCATACATTTTTAAAAGAAAAAAGAGAGAGAGAAAGAGAAGTAAAAGTGCATGCAGAATTACTGTGATGATTTTAGAGTACTAAGAGACTACCTGTAATACACCTGGACTTCTCTTAATGTTCTTCATGAAAACTGCCTACAGTCCTGCAGAATACTCCTGCCCTTAACAGCCTGCACAGTAGGTGTTCTCAAGCATTGCCAATGGCTTGAGATGTCCTTACCACAGCAAACATGCTTCCTAAAGTTACAGGGAAAATCTCCGTGGGATCCTTCAGGCTTTTTGCTGGGTCGCAAGGCTGGATGTGGCTCTGGGCAGCCCGGTCTGGTGGTTGGCAACCCTGCACATTGCAGGGGAGTTGAAACTAGATGATCTTTGAGATCTTTTTAACCCAGGCCATTCTATGATTCTATGATTGGCTACGCCAACAAGTACAGAAATGGCTGTCACATGAGCCTGCCAGCGCTCTGTAATGCTGGCTGCCACCATTATTATGCAAATATTTACTCTTAGAGAAAGGACAGTTCAGATTTCCTTTTCAAAACCAAAATGTTTCTGATGTTTAAATTAAAAAAAAATAAAAATAGACATCCTAGCTGTTTCTGCAGGTCCAGTAGGCCCCTCTCTGGGCTGTGAATGAAGGAGTCATCTGAAACCAGCGCACTGGCTCTGTCCCCAGCCAAAGGGGAGGGGATGTTGAGTCATAGTCTGGGAATCACTGAGGATATCCTAACACCTAAAATAGCCACGAGGACACAGCTCCGCTCTGTTCTAGGTCCTGCCATTTAGCTGCTGAAGAAACAGCATCTTGTGTAGAGTCCAAGTTACAGGAGGAAACGTGGAGTTGGTTGCACCTTGCAGCTGGGTTCTGGCTCCTCTGCAGCGCTCCCCAGTGATGCTTTATGTCTCAGTGTGCTTCTGAGGGTGCTGTGAGGGATGGGGCCTGTGGGGCCTGAAGCCCAGAGCCCAGTGCTTTTTTTTTCCTTTTTTTTTTTTCCTTTTTTTTCTCTCCTGCTTCTACAGTGGCTTTCACATCCAACCTTATTTTTTTATTTCAAGTATGCACGCATTCTTATCATCAAACGGATGCTCTAAATGTCTCTCAGAAATCCTTGATGTTTTCTATTTTTTCTCTCAGCAGGCCTTACTGGGAAGATTTTACCATAACCCATTAACGGCATGCATAAAAGAGGAGCAAGAACATTGCTTTCCATGGTTTCAGACTATCAAACACTGAGAGCTATCTGCCAAGTGGTATCGCTTTCTGTAGCTACAACAGTTGATAGACCCTTTGCAAGTAAGGGCTGATTTGTGTGGAAAAATCTGGTGGCTGGTGACAGCATTAAACTAATTTACTTTTGTTTCAAGCATGAATGCCTTCCTGTAAAGCAGTCATCCCGGTTTGTTACCCAAGGTGAATGATTCATGTGAAAATGATAAATGTTTGTATTGAATTGTGGCATGTGTGATACTCCCTGAAAGCAGAATCAGTTATAGTTGCTAAGCAACAGAACTTATTTTAAAAAATAAAAAAAAGTAGGGATGCCTTCTGCATTCTCTCAAAGTGTAGGAAGAGTATCCCCTTTCATTTTCTTACAAAGAGATGTTAATTGGTTTATTCTGCGGAGAGAATTTCCCATCTCTCTTGTTCCAGCCTTGCTAATATTGCTAGATCTCCTAATGAACATGATTATCAAATTGCCTTTTCACTTAAGTAGTAGAAATAACACTAAATGAAGCCATGCATTGTCACAACAGTGTTGGATTAAAAGCTGTGGCTGCTACAACAGCGCATTCCCATATTGGGCAGTTTACTTCAGTAGGAAAAATCATGTCACTCGTTACTAGATACCTTATGTTTAAAATACCAGATTATACAAGTACCAGATAGTGTATATAATAAACATAAAAAACATTCTGTGTGCATGGCTGCTAAGTGTTCGTGACAATTGTGAAAATTAGATTCTGCTGTTTGCATTTCTTCCATCTTGTAAAGCTGCTCTGTGGGCTTCTGCTACCTGCGTCTGGCTGAGCAAGACACCCCTGATGAGCCAGGGGAGATTTCTTCCTGGCCTGAAGTCTGCAAGCAGTGGTCCTTGGGCTGATCTTTGCAATCTGAACAACCTTTCCTCTGCTGAAGACATGTTGGTATGCAGTGAGCTGTTTCAGTTCTACATATCCAGAAGTGTACTGTGTACTGTGGTTTTACCAAATTCAACCAGACACAGGTAATTCAGGATGAGAACACGGTAGCTTCACTTTCAGTTGGTGAAGAGTCTGTACCATGAGTAACTGCATCTTTTTGCAGAACTGCATGAAGTTTCATATTGATAGGAGCTCATAATTCGTTGCTCACCCAGTCTGTGAAAGGAGCACACGCAGTACATGCATTTATCTTCATCAGGTATCCAAGTAGTGGCATTAGTTAGTATCACAATTCTTGATTTTGTGACAATGCTGTTGTATTTCCTTATAGCCTGAGCAGATTCACAGTGCACAGCGCTGTCTCACTGAGGTTACTTCTTGGCCTACTATTATTGATAACATCTGTCTCGTTATTGTAATCTAGTTCTCTGCTGCACTGGCAGCCAAGAAATGTGGTGCTTCGGGATCAAAACTATTGCTGGTTGAATTCTTGGGGAAAAAAAAAAAAAAAAAAACAACAGCTTTTTTTAGATGAAACTATCTGAATCTCCATGAATTGTGAAATGAGATTAATTGCAGTGATGCAGAACTAAAGGATTTTAAAAACAATTTTAAATCATTTTAAATGTTTGGATATTTTAATCTTGGGCTTGATACAACCTGTGTTGCATTCCCTTCCTCCCAACCTGCCCAACCTCCCTCCAAAAATGTCTCGGTTCACTGTTCAAACAAAAACACTTAAAAACAACTCAATGAGATGATAGCAGCTTCCAAATAAAACATTTGGAGTTCATCAGCATGTATCATTTCACTGGTTTTTAGTATGATTCATTTGGATGTATAGTTCAACCTCTGTGAACACTTTTAAAATTGTTTTCTCATAGTTCAAGATAAAACAGAATTTAAAACCTGCAGTGTTTTACAGGAATATGGCATTTGAACCACTGTGTTTGCTCTTTCCAGAAGATGTAGCATTACCACTCACCATTCCTTTTGTGTACACAGCAACTTGTAACACCTTTGTGAGCATCTGGAAATACAAAGGGCTGCTCCAAAAGTAATGCCTCCTATTTTATTGTGTTGGACCACGACTTTATAGGCAGATGTTGGCAATATGGCAGGAGAGATCAAACTTTCCCACCAGTATTCCATTACATGTTGTTGCCGCATGAGAGATGGCAGCTGAGGGGCAGTCCACAAAATGGTGCCTGACATGGAAATGTATATAAAGCAAAGGTGTGTCATTGAATTCCCCCATGTGGAAAAAATAAAAATAAATTAGAATCACAGGATCATAGAATGGCTTATGTTGGAGGGGACCCCAAGGATCATCAAGCTCCAACCCCTCTGCTGCAGGCAGGGCCACCAACCTCCACTTGTAATACTAGACCAGGCTGCCCAGGGCCCCATCCAACCTGGCCCTGAACACCTTCGGAGATGGAGCACCTCTCTGGGCAGCCTGTTCCAGCACCTCACCACTCTCATAGTAAAGAACTTCCCCCTGACATCCAACCTAAATCTTCCTTCCCTCTACTTAAAGGCATTTCCCCTTGACCAGCTATTGTCTACCCTTTCAAAGATTTGAAAATTGCATCTACTGACATTCATTGACACTTACTGAATGTTTATGTAGACCAAACAGCTGATGAAAGATGGATTGTATTGGCAACAGTTTCCTAGCAATGATGCTATCGCAGTAGCCATGAAACACTGGGACACCTCTGCTGGTGCAATTTGTTACAAGCATGGCACATAAGCTCCTGGTCATTACTGGCCAAAATGCATAGCTAATGATTTTGACTATGTTGAAAAATAGTGTTTTGGAGCAAAGAATTTGCTCTGTCAGTGTTATTGTGCTCTTCGTATCTGCTGTAGTTTCCATGGAAATAAATAGGAGGCGTTACTTTTGGAGTGAGTCTTACAGAAAGGTCAGTGGGCAATATTCCTGGTAGTCTGAAGCAATGATGGGAAATTGGATCAAAACTGGAAGATTTTGCATATTCCTGTGGACTGTAATCCTTTTCTGTCCAAGCCCACGGTTGCTCGACAACTCAGCTCGCACCCTTTTAATATCATTTCAGCTCCCACCGCGATCCTGATCCCCTGCTAAGCCAGCCGTGAGCTGTCGGGCTCCATCTACACTTCCTAACTATGCTGGCTTCTCTTGGAATTTGCTAATAAAACCAGCTCATTGAACGTAAATCTCCCGGAGTGAGAGCTCGCTCAGATAAGGCGTGCAGAACACCCGGCTGGGGCCGGCCCCGCTCAGGTCGCTCTGCTGCTGGAGGGGAGCCGCCAGGCCGGCTTTGCTGGGCAAGAGCTCCGCCTAAGGGAGCTGAAGGACTGAAGTCTTTCCCGAGGCAACGCGGCGGTGTTGTGCGAGGAGGGGAAAAGCCGCTAGGGTTTCTCGTGCTCCACGTGAGAAAGAAAAGGTCTTCCCGTGCTGCAGCAGGTGTGTCTCTGAATGACGGTATACTCTTTCCTGTTGTAAGCTTCGTTGAGACGTGTGAGAGCTAGGAAGTGCTTGGACTCTGTCACCTTCTGTGCGGATACATCACCATCAGCAGCACCATTTCCCCCGCAGCGTTCCTGAAGTAAACATCTCCATAATAGGTATGAGAAAAGCTCCCTAGGGAAGAGAAGCATGTATTGTCACACGGCCATGTTTCCTTCGCTTGCTTTCAGCACTGTCAGCGTTACGTCCTTGCAGCGGTGCGATTCATTGCCGGCCCCTAGCATGATGAGCGCACCCCCACTGGGCTGCCAGCTGGCAGGATAAGCTCACTGTAGCATAGAAGTGCAGCCCTTCTCTGCAATGGACAGCTCTCCTTCCCTGCCTCCATCTCACCTCTGTGACCCACTGACCACCTCAGGAAGGTTCAAGGTTCGGACCTCCCTGCCCTGCTTGTGCTGAGAAGGGCCTTCCTGTGCAGTTAATGGCATTGCCTTAATTAATCCAACTTGAAAAGGGCACCGCGCAACAGCAGAATCAAATGAATGTTCTTTTTCATGAACAAATTGCAGGCAATTTAGCTAGTGGAATTGCGTATGCACCTGATATTCAATTACATCAGGCTCTAGAGGAGAAAACACTTATCAAGCAAATTGTATATCATTTTGCTACTCCAGGAGCACACACACGGCTGCTGATGTGCAGTGGCAAGTGATGGGCTGCTGGTTCCTTACAGGCATTCACAGCAGCACCCATCCTCTGTTCTGAGCTTAGAGAGCGCAGGCAGGGTGGTCACAGCAAGTGCCATCTGACCAAAAATTCTCCTCTTTCTTCTTTTGGTGGTGGGGAATGAATTCTACGTTCCGACTGAGACAATCCTGCTGTGATGTGAGGCAGTCCAAATCCCAGACATCTGGCTGCAGCCCCTACATCAAGCAACAGCTTGCCATACACGTTCGTTTCTCTTTACAGAGCAGTTCACCTGGTGCCGTGTCATTTCTCTGTTCCTAAGATTGCTCTCATTACTTAAAGTGATCTAATCCTCTTTTCAGGCAAAATGACTGAGGATTTCACAGGAATGCCTTACTGAGTTCAGATTTTCTTCAGGTATTGGAGATAAGCAAATGTGTGCATACATGCTGGCAACTCAGTCCAGGCCTTGTGAGGAGCTCCTTGGTCATCAAATAACTGATGTGCTTGAGGACTGCAAAAACTGAACTTTGGCTTAAGGATATTGCCAGTGAAGGGAGCTTCGTTGTGAGAAATTACCCATTCACTTCTTATCTGCATGTACTGTTGCCCACATTATCACTACTTAGTTCTCAAATGCCAATTTATAACAGCTGATCTATGAGGAAAAGAGAGGAAAGCTGCCGCACCCCCAGTCCTCCAACACTGCGGCCTCTTGCTGTCCTCTAATTTCTCTCTTATTCTGAAGCTTGAGCTCCATAGGAACAAAGCAGGCTCTGAGCACTGTGTCTGATAGAAGAACAGACTTTCAATGCCAGAACAGCATTTACTGTTCTGGTATAATAATTTTGATTTCTAGAGAATTAATGTTAAGTAGGTTGAAATAGCCAAAAAATAGCCTCTGACATAGCACAGGTATTTCACTGTCCCAAACTGGGATAGCATACAGAAGGCTGGAGTTTCACTATTGTTTTTTGCAGGTGTTGCTGAGACCTGCTGAGCTCACTGTGATGGGGACAACCGATGCTCTCCTGACACTGGAAGATGGCTGACATGGGTTTTACCTGGTAAGCTAGAGGGAGGGTTATCTGAGTTAAATCAGTGAGAGCTGTGCTCTGCTTGCCACCAGCAAAAGTAATTTTCATGCCATCATTTCATTATTTTAGATTCGTGTGTTTTAACCCTTCAGATAACTCCAGAAATAACAGTCAGCCATAACAGGTGGTTTTGCAGTGCACACAAAGAAACTTGGAGTATAGTGCTTCTGTCTTCTCACGTTCAGAAACAGAGAGCCACTCTGGGCTCAGGAATTTGAGTCTTCTTTAAATAAGCCTTGAACGTAAATATCCTGTGATTTAATAAAGGCTCTGCAGAAAAATGTAATCTCTCCTACTTAATATTTCTCTCTTCTACTCTTAACTTGTCCTTTAAATAACAGTATGCAGCTCACGGGCATTAATCTGTGGGCTTCTGAACTGCAGAAAAGGACAACAGAAATGACTTCTCACAAATAGAGTTATCCCCTTTTCCAGATACCGTCAAGGTTTATTTATCTGACTCACAGATGAGACCAAGGTTATAGTTTGTATACCCCTGCGGGAAAACTGTTATTGTTTTTATAGCACATCTTTTAACTGATTGCACATACTGCCCCATAAAACTGCAAGCACACACAGCAGAAGTGTTTCTTTCAGGGCTGTGATTTCCACTCACTTGAGTGCACACCTTGTGCAAGTACTTCTATCATCATGTCCCCTTCCCCAGTGTGTCCATGCTCTTCTAGAAGAATTTGTTTTCAGTTTACCTATCAGTAAGTGAAAAGGGGTTTTCTTTTATGCTACTGGAGGAATATTGGATAGCAGTGCACTTCTGCTCTGAGGGTTAAAGTAGTGTTACTGCTAGCTTCTGTGTGCCAGAGCAGCACCGCAGGCTGTACTTCTGCAGAGGAAGCTTATGCAAGACGATGAAAGGTTACAGAGAGGAGCCAAAGTGCTAAGGCTTCTATGATTAATAATCACCTACTGCCTGTTCCACATTACCAAATGCTACTGAACATAATGATACCTTCAGCATAATGAATTTCCCGCAGCTCATCTGAAAATCTCTTTATCTGGATGTGTTGGCCGTCCTCCACTTTGGCTGAGCAGAACTGTTTCGTCACTGGGAAACCACTTGAGAATTCAAGTTGAATGGGACAAAAGGAAAAAACAAAAATCCCAGATAGCAAATAACAGCTCAGTTTGAAAGGGACTTCATGTATGCAGAGAGGACCAGGCTAGCAAAAGCAAAAATGCTGAAGCTCTAATATTTCTGTGTAAAATACAGATGACTGTTTTTCAGGGAAGGCTTTATAAAAATCCATAATTTATTTTATTTTTACCTTTTTTTTTTTTAACCTTTGAAGCAGGCTTTAAAATCATAATCACTGCCTTCATATTTCCTTTTTAAGATACACCTGCAGTTATTATTTGTGCAATAAGGAAATAACTTCATCTTAGCCTGTTTTTAGATTTGAATATAAGGCCTTAGAATGACCCCCACTCCCCGGAATGTTTCCCCTATAAAACGGTTGTGTTTGAATGTGTGCAGCTGAAACAGGATTTCAACATGCCGGTATGTTTCTGTGAATGTTTTCCTGGAAGCAGTGAGCCTGTTTGGCTGAATGTGTGCACATCTCACTACACTCTATCTTTATACATTTACTTATTGAATTAATTGAATTCAAACAAGCATCGAGTATGAGATCCATGTTTAGTAGAAGTGTAATACTATCCTCGTGCTTTGGAGTGCGGATTCTGTTCTATTACATTATGTTACATTCAGGTTGGATTTAAAAAGCAGAGGCTGCTTTTGATATGCTATGTGTGTGCAGCAAGAAAGCTGTATTTTAAAATAAAATAAAATAAAAAACCAACCTAAGAATCTCAAATGTCATGAAAGTACATAAAGAGTGAGGGGGATTGGGGTAAAGCAGCAAAGCGAGTGAAAAGTCATTGGGCAAGCTTGGATGAATGCCTCCATTCCTGTTTGCCCATGCCCCTTTCCATCGATAACTTCTTTTTCCTGCATTGCCTTGGCCAATAGCCAGCTGAACTGAAGAGGTCTGGAGCTAAGCCTGTGAGTGCTTCAGCTAGATAATGGTTCATGCTCTTGGTGTACTTGCATATGTGGTTTGTGTGGGTGGGTTTGGGGAGTTTTTGATTGTTTGTTTTGTAAATATACAATTGAAATTGCTGGAAACTTAAGGATGGAATTATATGAATACATATATATTTTTAAGAATTGTCAGGCAATGGGCATCAAATGATCCTCAAATGTGAATGGAAAGCACATATGAGACAAATTTTAACTAAAAATGTTGAAAACCAGAATAGGCAATTTTTCCAAGGACAGACTGGCACTGGTAAAAAAAAAAAAAAAATTGCTCTGCAATCCAGTCAACCATTTTTTTCTTTCTTGTGTCTGATTGAGATTTACAGTGAAGGAAGTTCCTGAATTCAGATGAGGATAACCAAGATGCTCTTACTGGCCCCTCTTACAGTTGACGGAGATTTTTGCATGGCTGGAAGACAGCATCATGTGCACCACAGGGTTCAGAATTCTCATGTGCTATCTTGCATCACATCCCGAGGGTATCATATAAATTGTGTTATGAACGATGGTAAATACTGTACATGTGGCAAAAAGAACCACTGTCCATTGGATGCAACATTTAAACATGAGTATGGCCTCTAAAAACGGCCCAATTCTTTCTAAGTGTTCAAAAAGCTGCTCTATAGTATAATTAAATATTAATGCTTCACCAAAAATACATTTTCTAAAACTGGACGTGCTGATCATCCCAAGTGTATTTTAAATAACCTCTGTCCATGTGTTTTTCACTCGAGCTGTTCGTTTAGAAGTAGTTTCCATCTTGTGGTGTTGACATCTGGGAATCTTTATAACAACTTCTATGAATATAGAATCAATAATGTGGTTCCTCTCAGTAATGTTCTTATCTAGAAAGATATGTAGGAAGCATTATTCACCACGCGGTCAGCTCAGGTTCCTCATTTTCAAACAAACTGTAGGTAGAGAGACCATCAGAAGACAAAAATTGAATTACAACTCATCTTGAAGATGAATTGCCCTGCAATTTTATCACATGTAAAGAGGAAACAAGGAAAATGGGAAAGGGAGGGAGAAGTCAATACGGAAATACAAAGTGCAATTACAAAAGCACCAGGAATCTGGAAGCATCCATATGTGGGCTGGCTTATACCCTACTCAAAAGAAATGGATGTCCTGTTGATACGAAAAAAACTTTTCTTTTTCAGGCAGCTCTGCAGTTTAATGCATACTACAGATTGGAGGGCAAGGGCCACACAGCAAATCAGGTTTGTAGGTTCAGTGTTCTCTGAAAGCTTCACCTCAAAATGAATTTCCAGTCTGTAAAGGGGTGTGATATGGTAGCTTGCATCAGTTTTGCATGGAAATTTATTTTATAATGGAATGCCTAGCAAGGCTTCATTTCTTTTCTGATCTGCTCAGAAATAGAACAAGAGTTTTATACAGGGGTAAGGTAGCAGTGATTGAAGAATCCTTAGAAACAATTCTTTAAATACTTGAATTAGTTTTGTGGCACATTATTTGTTCAAAAGATTTTTTATGACATATGGCCTTACAACCTCCAGGACAGAAAGGGAAAGCGTAGCAGCATGTTTAATACTTCTTAGTTAAAGAAGGAATTGAATGCCGTCCTCCTGTGGCATGGAGGACAGAGCTAATGATGGAGCTGCTGGGTGTCTCATCTTTCACGGTGTTCCTTGTCATGCTCAATCTGACAGAGAAGCTTTGAGAGTATTTCCTGCAGGTGGCCCAACATGGGAAGGAGGGAGAGGAATAGAGACCTGCAGTTTGTGCTGGCAATTACATGTAAGCTTTGCTGTGTTGTTCCTTGTAAGTGATGAGACTTGGGCAGCTCTCATCAGTGGGACCTCCATAGCGATGACCAAAGTGATTCACATTCCTGGTGTGACAGCTGAACATAAATGTTTTAGACTTGCATTAAAAAGACAGGAAGGACTTACCTACCCAGAGGGGCAGTATTTCAGTACCTGAGATAATTAGCAGACTCTCTCAAAGCTCGTTATGAACAAATCAGGTTACCTTCACCACAGATGAGGCTCAAGGTTTAGTGCTAGGTCCAGGGATTTTCCTAGAGGCAGGTGTGAGCCAGGCAGCTCCCTGCTGCGAGGGTGGGGAGAGGTGGGGAGGACAAATAGCTGTGACAGAGCACTCAGTAGCTGCAAACTGCCACACTGAAGTTTGTTGTCTCGCACAGAGCAGAGCCTGTGAGTCAGGACTGGCAGCCACCAAGTCTGGGATGAATCGGAGCAATGGAAATTGTATGTAAAATGCAGTGTATTGTACAGAAAATCAAAATGTGTTCTCAAAATCAAAATCGCATCCTCTGATCATAGCCAATGCCCACACGCACAGGGACTGTTAATTACATCACTGTTAAAGTGATGGCTGCTATGTATACCGATGCCAATGAAGGCCAATGGTCAGGAGAAATCTGGTTTGAGTTCAATTCACCTGATCCTCCCCTTGATGATAGTTCAGACAATTTGGGATATCGGGAGGCTGTGCGATGGCCACATGCATGGGCCACCCTCAGGAGCCCCAGTGCACCCAGCCACTTCTCTCCTGCTCATGGTAAAGCCAGTTGCGGTGGGGTCAGGAAGGACATGTCCCCATGTCACAGTTGGGTGCTGAGCAGAACTGTCTAGGTTTATCAGGGCCCACCCCCTTAACTCTTTTCCTGATAATCAAGAAGCCTCAAAGAATGGAATAATGCCTGTCCTGCCATGGGTCACTGGCAGAAGCTTGTGCCTGCCTCCTTGCACATTTTTCACTCGATTAAAGAGGAGTGCAAGTTATATTAAGTTTTCCATTTTGAGACAGCTGGAGAATGTCTTTCAAAAGAAGTAGTTCCTGCAAGCAGGAATGCCATTTGCTCTTGCCAGAACATTCTCCATGATGGAAAGCTTCCCCTAGACTTGAGCAGGGGAATGGTCAGTGGACAGTAAAAGACCCTGCATATATATATTCCAACATTACAGTGAACATATGATTTATGCTGTGCCCAATGCTGCCATTGCTTTCCCCACCCAGAAATGGTAGAAGGGACAAGCAGTGTGTGAAACCCATGAATGCTTTGGAGATGCCTGTGATGATTTGCAAACAGATTCAAGGGTAATAGCCGATCAGCGTCGTTTCGCCACCTGTTTCCTCTTGGCACTAATCCCAGCCTACCACAGCCTTGTCTCAAGTGGCATCTGCTGGGATTATTTCATGTCCCTCCGCTATCCCCCACCTCCCTGCCCAGACATGACCTCTCCAAATCTGCACAGAGATTTGTTCATCATCCTCATGGAGTATTTTTTGAGTTCACAGAGCAAAAAAAAAAAAAAAAAAAAAAAAAAAAAAAGATGCTGCACTTCAGCCACCACAGCTGCTCTCCTGTTACTGAAGGGCTGTGTGCAATGAAGACCCAGTGGGCAGTGAGTAGCTTTTTTCTCCAAAAAATCTTGTGGTAAGTAATTTTCCTTCTAGAGATGCTACTGCACTTTTCTTCCCATGGGGCAAGATGAACAGATGTACAAATGAGATGGAAAAGGCAGAATGAGACTTGTCAAACAACAGCCTATTCCACTAAGTTGTGTAATAGATCACAGAATCACAGAATGGTCAAGTTTTGAGGGCAGACAAGAGGACATCTGATGGTTTTTGGAGGTCAGGATGTGTCTCAGCTCCTGAGGTTGTTGTGATGTGAGCAGTGCCTGTATCATCTGAGGAGAGGAACAACTGCAGCACGAAGCCCGTCTGGCTGATACCTGGGAGGAGACCACCTGAGCTCTCTCCCTTCCAGTCCAAGGGAAGGCTCCTGATCTGAATGCTAGTTTCACCTACATGGTGAGTTTAAAGCTCTTTTCATGCAAAGTATACACCTTTGTGCATGAGGGATGGCATGTCTCAGACTCTTCTAATCTCTATGGATTAGAAGCTGCCATCAAAAGAACCCTGAGAATTTGGGAAGAAGACAGGAAAACTAATTTATGACTGGAAATATTTGTTACTTAATATGAGATTGTGTCTGTATTCAAAAAAAAAAAAAAAAAAAAAAGTGTTTTAATTGATAAACAACAAGAACAAGAAGTACACTTATCTCTGTTGGAATAAATGTGTGTTTTATTAAATATGTAAAATGCAGATTAATGCCCTATGAAGGTGTTATACACTTGATGATGTCAAGATAAATATTGAGCAGATTCTTGGAAACTCTTGTTTCATGGATAAATGCCAAATTGTCATTAGTGGCAAACTGGAATGTTAATGAATTACCTTAATGCCTGGGAGAGAGAGAGAGCCCAGATGTGTGGAACAAACGCCTTATCCCACGTACTCTGAATGTCAGGCATCAGCTTGAAATGTGTGTTGCTAGTATTTGCCCGCAGAAACTGAAAAGTTTTCCATTTCAAAGCTAAAAGCTTCTACGGATTCTTTTCTGAAGTTCATTAACACAAGCTGAACTTCCATGGGGCAGGGAACAGCAAAGCCTACCAAGAAACACTATGCAGACAGAACCAGACTGTGTCTGGATGATAGATTTCGTCTTATTTGATCAGGGACCTACTGCACAGGTTGGGGAGCTGTTTCTGAGTGGACAAAACACCCTTTATTAAAATTATCTGGGCCTCTTCTGGATTGAATTGCTTTCTTTATAAGAGACATGAAACAGCTGCATTCAGAGATGCTCCCTGATAGGAGAAATGCAGCAGGCACTGAATTTGTGACCTTACAAGGGACTCTAGCTATTACTCATTTTGATTGATTGCATTAGGAAAAAATCAGGCTGTGGCTGAGACCTGCTGCAGGCACACGGGTGAAGACTTAACAAAGGCCTTGTTTGCAGCACCAGAGGCAGCCCCAGAGGCAAGGGAGCCCACCAAGGCACCCAAGGACTGAGTCTGTTCCCAGACAGCTGCTGGAAAGTGCTGCACTAGGTAAAATGTTCCTGCAGGGGTGTGGGAAGGGGGACATCACTCATTTTGTTTGTCTCCTACAGCAGAGTCAGTTTCCTCCTCCCCTTTACAGACTTGGCTGTTCCATTTCAACAATTTAAACTCCAGCAAAGTCCTGATGAGGAACGTCTGGTGACTGTGATATGCTCACTTGGAAAGACAAAGTTCCCTGGTTTTGGCTGCATTTTCCATTCCTCCTCTTTCAAATCTGGCAAAGCAAATTATGCAAAGATGGGAGGGGAAAGGCAATTTTGGAGGTTAGTTGTGGGGTTTGGTTTTGTTTTGTTTTCAAAAATGTAGCAAGACCGAGAAAACAGGACCTGTGAACTCATGTTATTCCCAAGATCTTTGCTTTCTCAGGTTTGACTGTTTCTCTCCCAGCCTTAGTGTAGGATGAAGTGAGGCTTTGGGCCAGGAAGTGAGTCCGGGACCTGGGAAAATCCTAGTCACCAAGAAAACCACTGTCTGAGCCCCCTCCATTTACCTTAACTCTGCTCTTTGCAGTGACTGTGGTGGTATTTCTGGTCCCTGCCATGGTTGATTCTGTGCTCCACACCCAGCTGTTACCAACAGGTTGGGCCTGACCCAAGACAGCTTGCTTCAACAGGTGTTGAAATAATTCTGTCTGGCTCCAGTCAGCTGCTTCATGCTGAAGATGTCACTTTATGAGGCTCTTACAAATGTTCAGCCAGCTGATGTGTCTTTTATCCTACGCAAGAAAGCTTTAAAGTCTCGGCTTCTGAACTAAGGGAACAAATGGAGACAAGTCAGGGTCAGCTTTGGCCCGAGGTGGTCCTCAGAGAGACTCCAGGGTAAAAGGGCACTTTCAGTCTGTCCGGTGATGGCTCATTAAGAAGGAGGATGATCATGGGTTTCTACATGGCTGCAGCATGGCTGACTGGCCACAGCAGGAAAAGACTATGCTATGGACTGCTCTTTTTCTGTTACCTGTGGTTGACCTTTGAAAGGTATTTACGCTTCTCAGTGGCCTGTCTCCCAGTGCTTCCTTCTCTTTTCTTTTTTGCCCTGAGTTTGGTTTTAAGGTATGCATTGCCTTTAACTCACATGGTGGTTGCACTCTGCAGCACATTATAAATCTTCCTTAAATCCAAGAGGCAGTATCCAGCTGACAAATTTTCGAATGTGGAAAGATCTGAAACCTAATCTCTGATTTCAAGAAGACAAAATACAAGTATTACCTGTTTTAAAAGATTTCTCTGGTATCCCCTGTAAAATAGTACCTCAGCCCTAAAGGTGGCTTTACTTCTTAGATGGCAGCTGAGAGGTAATTCTAAAAAATGGCAGCTCACTGGGGATCCTGAAATTTTGATGAGGTTTATGATATAAATTGGCTTATGTAAGGCCAACAAGAAAGATCACATGGTTTTAATGGTATCTTCATTTGTCCCCTGAAAACTTCCTAACAGTGCGTTTATTTCAAGTGTTAGAAAATTTTCATGCTTATTGAACATCATTACTGGAGTCACAGATCTGACAGATACTAACTGAATTTTAGAATTTAGTCCTGTAGAAATCTAGAGTTATCTTTCAAACATCTGTCACAGTTTTAGAGGGAGAAGTACAATTCTCCTTACAGGAGAACCAGCTAGTTCTGTCCTGTGCTGCCATAGCTTTCTTTGAGGTAGAAAATAATGGCAATCGTTCCATGGATATGTCATTAGCAGAGCAGAGCTATGATAAGCTAAGATATTCCATTCTTAACAGCTCTTGTGAAAATTTACAATAAAATCATATATACCTTTGTTTCAATGAGCCAAATTGCTGTTGCAGTGCAGTCCAAGCAGCATCTTGGATCACTGTGATTCTTCAGTGGCAAATGCCACCAATGTTTGCTCAGAAATCTCAATGGGTCCAGTGGTACCATGTTAAATAAATCAAAGCATTCCATGAAATAGTTGTGGGTTGGTCTGGAGTGTAACCAGACTGGCACAGCTCAGTGAGTTTCAGTGAAAGTAGGGCTGCTACCATGTGATTTGTGCACCAGGGGAGGCTAATACTGGTGAAACGCAGTTTCAAGAAGGGAATATGTGTAAAGGTTTACCTTAAATATTACATGAGTTGCTTTAATAGTGAGTTAAATTTTAAAGGGAAGAACTGAGAATTCAGGGAGATAGTTTGTAGAGTTCCCATCAGATTAGCTTTCTGTGGTCAGAAAACTGTTTATGAAGCAACTTTTATTTCTCATAATTGTTCCTACCTTTTTTTTTTTCTAAGTAAAAATGGGCTTTTTATTGGTTTTCATGCTGATATCAAGTGTTCTTTAGTGTGTCTACCCAGAGACTCTGCTGAATTTGACTCCCTGAAATATGCGCCTCTAATAGTAATCTAATTGTTATAAAACTTGAATTTTTACTATAAACTTCTAAAAATGTTATATATATAACAGTGACTGGAGATGGCCTTGTCCTTGAGAGCCTTGGAAGGATACATTTCACCACTCAATAGTTTTGGGATAGGCACCTTCCCTTTAAGCAGCAAACACTACTTGGTTTCAATGAGCCTAATCTAAATGGGGCATTTCAAGCAGAATTCTTGCTGTTTCTGGAATGTCTTGGTAGTGAAACTCCAAAGTTGTCCTTTCACGTGGGCCACCCCATGTGCTGGAGATCAAGGAGTGTTTTGGTCAATGCTTTCAGGCATAGTTTGAATTTTGGATGGTACTATGTGGAGCTGGGAGTTGGACTCAGTGATCTTTATGGGTCCCTTCCAACTCAGAATATTCTATAATTCTTGTTCAAACAGTAACCTGCCAGGACCTGTGATAACCTGTGGTTAATAAGAAGACACATCCTTGTCACAGCGGGGCTTTGTGGAACGGTGAGACAAAAGAAGTAGAATAGAAGGAATATGCTCTGGTTACAGGCAATAATTGAAACTGGTTACCCAGAGAAGTTGTGTAATTTCCATCCTTTGAAAATTATAAGACTTGACTGCTTAGCCCTTAGCAACCTGGTCTGAGCCTAGAGCTTACCCTGGAGGTTGGACTGCATGTCCTCCCATGGGCCTTCTAACTTAAATTGTTGTCTGCGCTTCATTCTATGAATATTTTAAAACTATTTGAATTTCCAGATAAATTGATTTGTGGTCTATTTGTGTCCTTGAGTTCTCGTTCTTCTTAGTCGTCATTGCCTAAAATTTTATTTGCAATGTAGTAGCTAAGAACAATAACATTCATTCAACTTTTGTTAAACAGAATAAGCAACACTTTCCTAATTTCCTCGTGTGAAATACAGCCCCTGCTCCTTTTTCATTCCCTTCTCTGCAGCTGTTCTGAATTGAATTCATTTATCTTGCACGTAGGTTATTACAGCACTGCAGTAATGCACAAATCCAAATACAAGGTCAATGAAGAAATATTTGTATCCTGCACTACTTACTCTTGCTACTAAAAACATTCTGCAGTACATCTCATCATAGATTTCTTTTTTTTTTTTTCCATAACTGCACTCTGCCCATACTAATCCTGTGACTATTTATTGTTTCCTGATCTCACTTTCTATATATAGAAATTCATAGGCTCAGACATACGCAATGTCGTTGTGCCACAGAAATGATTAAGGATGACAAATCTTGCTGTTCAAAAGGTTTTTCTGGTATTTGCCCAACACATTTTTCTCACTCACTGATTTTCATTACTCTTGGTCGAACCATTTCCCCCTCAATAGTTGTTAAGTGCTTTGGACACGTGTCGTTCAGACATTTGAACACGGAAATCTTTTCCTCTCTTGAATTGAAACTGTTGATCTTTTCTGGTGAGTCATTCTCATCCAGCCTAGTACTTATTTGGATGTGAATGAAGAAGATCTCTTTACAACAAAACATTTTAAGACACTTCTCATTTTTTTTAAGGTTGGGTTAAAAGGCTGCTAAAATATTCTTTAAATCACGGGTACCTAAGAGGTGTGCGATGGAACCTTTTAAGTACATAGAGGAAGGAATTAATTACTCACCTTGTGCTGCAAGTGGCTTTGAGATACAAACTCCGATTTCAGCTTGGTCAAGTGGAATTGTGGTGCTTCTGGGAAAGGCAGCTTTTTAAAAGTACTAATTAGGAATAATTAATTCCCAGTGATGCAGCAGATTTCCCCTGTCATAGTTCCTCTCATCTTCTATTTCTCCCCTCCTCTGGGAAATTGCTGAAAGCTAATATGGAAAGGAATCCTCACAGTTCTCAGTGAGATTGGCAGTTGTATGTTGGCAGTTTGTTATGGAAGATATAAAGTACCTTTGGTTGATATTGCATTTGGCCGAAGATGGCTAGCGTACTTTTCACTTGAACTGCTTAAAGAGAAGTAACTCCTCTGTAGATTTGGTAAGTGTAAATTTGAGCTCCTGAGAATTAATGCAGAACGCTGGACCCTCTGTAGTGTTCATCAGCAAAATGAACTCTACAGAGTTTGGGAGAGCCTCGGGATGGGGATGGGAGGGCACAAAGCGGCTGGGAGCCACCAACAGCAGGAGAAACAGCCTTGTCTGCACCTGGGGGAGAGGAGGAGGGCAGGGTGGGCTGCAGGCACAGCCAGAGTGGAGAGCTTCCAACAGTGCTGGGCAGGGCTCTCCCTCAGCCCCTGGGAAGGCCCAGCTGGAGCAGGGCATGGTGTGAGGATGGGGGGCCGGCAGAGAGGGGCTGTCAGATACTGACCTCATTCCCCAGCCCTGTACTGCTTGGGGTCAGGAGGTGGAGAGGTCAGGGATGAAGGAGTGAAGTTGTGCCTAGGAAGAAGGTGGGTGGGAGAACGATTTAACTTTTTTTTCTTACCATCCAATTCTGTTTCAATTGGCAATGCATATAATGCCCATTTCTTTTCTATTTTAAAGAATATGGTTGGGCAGTGGCTTGTAGTAAGAGTGCTGCTGGAAATTCAGAGGCTGCTAAATGCAGCACCACTGTTTGGAATGCAGTGTGATGTCTGTGCATCGGAACAGCTCCTGTAGTCTGCAGATCTTGGACATCAGAGAGGAATTGCTCGCTCTTCCCGTCTGTATCTTACGTCTGTCTGACATTAATGTCCCCCTGGGACATTAAAAGAAGAGCTGGCATCTTCCCTCTTGGTTCTAAGAACAGCTGGTGGACTTCCTGCTTAAAGGCAAGAGACAATATATCTCTCACCTACTTTCACAAACCCAAACTAAGCTACAGACAACAAAAAATGATAGAAAAGAAAGAGTACTTGACTTGTGTCAACATTTTTTTTTTCTTTTTGAAACAAATCTCTTCAGTTTAATCCTCATGAAAGTGGGAAAAATAATAACAGTGGGTTAAAGCCAGTGTTTAAGAAAATACATTTAAATATATTTTTTTACTTAAAAATGACTTTCTTCAGCATTCAAAGACCTAAGAATTAAACTATAATTGTATACACCTTATGTAACAAATTGACAAAAAATTTAATAAACCAGACTATATAAAAAGCAAGAGGTTGGGTGTTGGTTTTTTGTTGTGGGTTTTTTGTTTTTTTTTTGTCAGAAAAATGCATTTGTGATTTAGCTGATCATATAAAAAGCATTAATTTTTTAAAAAAATGTGTTTTTTTGTTTTTTTTTCTGTTTTTTCTTTCTCAAGTGTTAATGGTTTTACCATTCATTGTAGCTACATTCCAAACCCCTGTAACATCAGGGCATATTATTCTTATCTGTGTAGCACAGTGAGCTTAATCTTTACACTGAGGTCACTCTCATTACTACTTCCCCAGAGCCATTATCCTCTGCTGAATCTTCCTGAGGTCTCATGCGGTTGAACAGATGTAACAATACGTAGCCACACTGAAATCTTAGTGAGGTTAACTGTGTTGGGTGAACTAAATTTCTGTTTCTAAATGCAGTCAGTGGTAACCACAGTGTTCTTCCTGCTGAGGATTCTCCTCGATTGCTCTCTTCTATATCTGTAGCTTTATCATAATTTAACACATCCCAGTGTAGATTCACAGCCCTCCATCTCTTAAACACTCGATAAACAGGTGCACCTTCATGTACTATGAGACCTGAAATTAAGAAGAGAAGACGTTATTTTGTACAAAATGTCACAGGGTATCATCTTGAGAGCAAATACAGATTTAATTCATAATGCCAATCTGTAATGGATCTAGCCACTACGACTGACAATTCAAATAAGTTGAACATGTGCGATGTAATATTCATATGTTCAAGACTGGGGAAAAGGGAGCATGCACATAAATTCTGCACTTCTATATTTTTTGCAATTTTAAACTTTTCCTTCATATATTTAAACAAAATCCAAAAATTACACAGATTTCCCAGTCCTGCTTAGTAGGGAATAAAATTGTACTGAACAGAAGCTCAACATAATGAATACTGGAATTATCTGAGCATGCCTAACTGAAAAAAAGTATTTATGTGTAAGTAAAACACTATCAATCAACTTTACCAGCAGATCTGGAAATTGATTGTTCATGCTAGTGTTATCCTTGTTCAATGTAAGAGTGAGTATTATTTATTGAGAATTGTAACAGTTTAAGTAGATCTTTAAGTTGGACCTTCTCTAACGATCTTAAATTTGTTCAGCGGTGTTTTGTTGAATGCAATACAAACAAATGGTACTGTTTTTACATTCTTATTTCAGCCTGGGAGCACAGAAAAGTTAAGACAACTTGGAACAGCTCTAAGAATAATGACTTTCCTTTCTTGCTTCAGTGGAGAAGGAAGAAATTACATCTTATGATTAACTATGATGAGCATGGCGAGGATGATGGGCTTTCTTCTTAAAATTCAGCAGACAAAAGCACAACCTTTTTTGCTGAAACCCCAGAGATCTTTTAGATGGTCCTTTTAAGGAAAACACAGTTTATCTGAAGTTCTGAATGGACCAGTCTGCTTCTGATCTTCCATGTAGGCTCATGGCTTTTGTAACTGTGCAAGAAATTTGTTTACTTAAATGAAATTCTTCTTTTGTCATAGGTGTGCATATACTTTTATTAATTTATACTTATATGCACATTCTTCAAGCAGGAATGTTTCAAATATGAATTTGTGGGGTTCATTGAGTTTCAGCCTTATTAGTTTTTTCTTCTGCTCAGACATGGCAGTTTGTATGGTTCTGAGTAATGTTGCAATCTATTAGTTGTCTGATGTCTTTCTTGTTTAAAATTTTTCCATACGTTTCAAAGTCTGTAGCATCCTCTGTTGCACCACAGGCTACATTTGTTTATCAAAAAAGATCATATATTACCTGTTGCTACACAACAAACTTGTAATTCAAGCATCCAAGTCTCTTAGGGATAAGAGATAACTAAGAGTTAACTGATATCAGAAAAGAGTCATTCAAAGAGAGATGGCACAAGCAGGAAGGATGATAAAAGAACTTATATGAGGAGCAAACCTCCAATTCAGGTGCAATGATTTTCAGATAACAGCACGTATTCAAATAGATTTCTAAAGATTATTGCATTGAAAGGTGGATAAAAGCGAGGTTGCTTCCAGGACACATGACAGCAGGTGTAGTAGCCCTCTCAAGTCACCAAGAATTCCTTGAAGCATCTGATACAGGCAACATGATCTTTGATCACATACGAAGTCTACAAACCACATAAGCCAGGGTTTTATTGCTGTGATGAAAATTCCTTTTTCTTTTTTTTTTTTCCTGCTGCATTTCCTACAGAATGAGAAGAGCATAATAGTAGTTCCCCTCTACCTGTTCCTGGATCATAATACTCTTCAGTCCAATTTCTCCCAAGACTGTAATGAAGCAAAATTGATTGACCCTATTTTTCCCCAGTCTAAAGATTTCAGATATCTACCTGCTCTCCACTGGTGCCCAAACAGCATATTTTAGAATGCATCAGGAAGAAATTAGGAAGGATCAGTGAAGTACGTGAGGTACACCTAAAGAGTCAAAAGCATCCCCCCAGAGTTATGACAGAAAAGTCATAGAACTGTTTTATTTTAAAGAACTAATTTTTCCTATTTAGTGAAATTATATTTTCAGATTTTTCTCAACAATGGTAAGGAAGATAAATTTACTTTAAAATGGAAGCTGTTATTCACATATGCTCTCAAAGAGCTAAGTAACAAAGGATCAAATATTGAATGGCTTGAAATAAAGTTGACTGATTTGGCAATGCTGAAGGAAAAAAAGAGCACTTTCCTAACTTTTCTCTTCAAAAGGTTGATTTCCCATCTGATGAAACTGCAAATTCAGAAGGATCTATACAGAAGAGGCAGAAGAGTGCTAGCAGACAGCCTGTCTCTTTTGAAAGAAACTTTTGGGCAGAAAAAAGATAAAACACCTCTCTACACCAAAAGTTCTGAGACCATAAAGAAGGGGAAATCTGGTTTAAATGCTGGATATAATTTTCCAGTTACAGAGAAGTTCTGATGATCAGAATATAAGCGGTTAGTTAATCACTAAAATGAAGCTGCATCACACTGACTCTTTTTCTTAAGAGGTTCACAGCAGTGAATGGGGATACAAGAGAAGAAAAAACAAGGATAAATCCCTGAATTATACTAATTTGTTCCAAAACCCATAGTTTCAACAGCACAGAGAACATACGCAGTCCTAGAAGAAAAAATCACAGATCAGCAGAATACTTCTGTCTGACCTAGACAATCCCAAGAAATAGTGTTAGATTTCAGTGCTATTTGCTGTTCCAACATTCTGTCCAAATGGCATCTACAAGGAACAGAGTTTTGGGAATGAGAGACCTGGCAAAATGTGCTAAGGCTCCAAAAAGGCTTTATCTTCAGGATTTATTTCTAAAACGTAGTGACTGTCATGGGAGCCAGACAATAGGATTATGAGGATATCATTTTTTGTTTGTTCATTGTAAAGTACTGTGAGATTCTTTCATTTGCTCTGTCCAAAGGCTTTCATATCCTGAACCACAGAACACTTGAGCTTTTTCATACTGAATGCCTTTACAAGAAGGACACGTCGTTGTTCAGATGTGGCATTAGGCTCCTGTGCTGTCTTACTTATCACATTCATTTCTCTTATAATCATTCAGGAATTATCATCCCAGAAGCCTAAACATTTTTTAGTGGGGAATTAAAGACACTTTTTAAAAACAGCCTTCACCCACTGGACAAAATTGTCAAGACTCACAAAAAAAAAAAATAAATAAAAAATAAAAAAAATAGGCAAAGCATTAAAGTGAAACATCCATTTTAAAGGAGTAATTTAACTATTTCTCAACTATTTAGAGTTAAATAGAAATGTGAAAAAAACCTGTTTCTGACTGAAAAAATAGTGTGTCGCTAGATGTATCCATTATAAAAAAAACCTCTGCTAGTACAGTTTTGCAACTAAGGGAATCTGTGGATGTTATTAGGTATTTGCAATGGTGGGAGAGAAAAAGGCATGAAAGAATGCTGGAAAGAGAACTATTTCATGGAAAGGTCAAAGACAAATGGTCTGAGAAGAAGTGCAGGCTGGAAAAGGAGTGGAAGGTCAAAAAGGAGCAGCAGAACAAAACAGAGAGCAGACGAAAAAAAAAAGATTGAGAAAAAATAAAAGACTGAAAAAAATGGAGGTCAAAAAATGGAGTAGAAGGCTGAAAGTAAAGTTAGAGGGAAAAAAAAAAAAAAAGAAGGAAGACAAAAAAGAGTAGGAGGTCCAATTAAGAGGTTTAAAAAAGAGTTGGGATGACAAAAAAAGGGTGAGATACCAAAACAGTAGTGGGAGACCAAAAGGGGTGGGAAGGCTTGTAAAAAAAATTTGACAGGCATAAGAAAACATGGAGCTTGAGAAAGAGGGAATGCTGAAAACAGGTGGAAAACCAAACACTGTGAAGGGATGGGAGACTAAGGAAAAGTAGAGGCTGAAATAAAGTGAAAGCTTGAAAAGAGTGGAAAACTCAAAAAAAAAAAAAAAAAAAGTACTTGAAAAAAGTGGAGGCAAAAAAAATGAGTAGGTGGCCAAGAAGTGTTGGAAGGCTGAAAATAAATAGATAGATAGATAGATAGATAGATAGATAAAATAAAAATAAAAATGAAAAAGGAAGCTGGAAAAAAAGTGGAGGCCAAAGAAAGGGTGGGATGCAAAAAAGAGATAGGAGACCAAAAGGGGGTGGGAGATCCTGTAAAATCCTCTATTGTTGGGAGGTTAAGAAAATAGTGTGAGAAAAAATGGAGACTGAAACAACATGGGAGGATAAGAGAAAAGTGGAGAGAGAAACTGAGATATAGGTAGATTTTGAGAAGAAGTGGAGTTTGAGAAGGAGTGGGAGCTATGACAAAGTAGGAGTCTGAGAAGCTGGAATAGGGCTTGAGGCTGAAAAGGGATGTGAGGCTGAGAAAACCATAAAAGATTAATTAAAGTGTCCAGGCTAAAAAAGGTTGAGAGAAAAAGAAAGGATGGGTAGCAGAGAAAAATGTAAAGGCTGAGAAAAAGGTTGAATGTGAAAAGGGCTGCTGAGATCAAAAGGGAGGTAGAGGCAAAGGAAAAATCAACTAAAGCAGTGCAAAGTCAGAAAAAAATACAAGACGAATGAGTACAGGCTGAGAAAAATTGGAGGCCCAAGAGTAGTGGGAGGCAAGAACAAAAGCTGAAAGGTAATGGGAGGCTGAAGAAAGGTGGAAGCCTAGAATAAAATGAGGCTGAAATAAGTTGGGAGGCTGAGAACAAAATATGAAGCTGAGAAAAAGTACTGAACAAAGAGGTAAAAACAAAAAACCAAGAAAATGGTGTCTAGCTAAAAAACAGCACAAAAAAAAAAAAAAAAGTTGAAGCAGAAGAGGGGTAGAAGGCCAAGTATGTACAAGTATTCAAAGTATAAATATGTGTAAATATGTCAAAACTTTGGGGCAAACTGCTTTTAAAATGCTAACAACAAAGTACTTCAGAAAGTACAGCTATTTAAACTTCACAAACGGCCAAAAAAATAATATTGTTTGTGCAACAGTATAGAGAGGCATAACTCCAATGAACTAGACTAAATCTTGATTGTACCACCAGCAACTCATCTACTTGTCTTGGAATAGGTGCTGCACAGGCAAACTCATATGCAAGCACAGTTTGTGAGTGAAATAAACAGAGATTTTAGTGGGAGTATTTGCAAATCCTTTGTAAGACTAAGCTCAAACGGAGGGAATGTCATGGATGACTAAATACAAATGAGAGCAGAGGACAGACTAAATGAGAAGTAGCTGGTTGTAAGCATTGCAAGCTTTATGATACAAGAGATTATATATGATATCCAGTGGTAAAAAGCATATATTAATGTCTTTGGGAATTCATTAGCATAATTGGCAGTATTGTGTTTTTACGTGATTCATAAATAATAATTACATTTGTCTATTAGAGAACGTTATTCAAAGAATTCAAATTAAAACTATCAATCTAAAATTCCTCATTTTATGGTACAATTGAATAGAATTGAATATATTAATAAATATTTTGAAAAGCTACAAGAATTCCTGGTATTACAAGCTCACAGAATACAGATTACTTGAAATTACATGTAGACTGTGTAGGCTGAATGTCTGCATTAGCAGAATTTTTCAGTGACCTAAGTTCTGTTTCTGAATTTCCAGATAAGTCATATGCGCACTGAATTTAAGCATTATTAAAAAACAGGGTCCAAATATGTTTAATTATAGTCAGTTTCAGAGCAAGCAACATGAAAGTTTTCATATATTTTCTCTGATAGGCCTGTGTGATTTAAGGCATGTCAGACTTCCAGTCCGGAGGTGGCTTGAACCTGGTTGACTTAAAGGGCAGCTACCTAACTGCATGAAGCAGTCTATTGAACACACACCTTATAATAGTTTATTTATGTAGATAAATTCACTAGTATTTTGGCTCATCCACAGACATTCCCTGTTGGTTTTTAGATTGATTTAGTTGTTTTAACAATATTCAAACAGAATTAAAATAGTTAGAAATAACTGGTTGTTCCAACTATCCAGTGCCTATCGAAGTAAATTTTTGGAATTTGCACAAAAAAAAAAAAAAAAAAAACAAAACAACAAACATGTAGAATTCCATACAACTGAAAAGCTTAGAATGCCTGAAGCACCTTTTGTCTATACCTGGGGTTTTGTTTTGTTTTCTTTTTCTAACAAAAGGAAAAGCCTTTGAGTGCTCAGCAGGAACAGGGATGTAGCTGGTCATGAAGCTGAGCTTTTTTTTTTTTTGAGTATCGGTCCAAAGTGTTGGAAATTTCAGTTGTGTTCACTTCTTGGAGCAGATTCACAGAAGAAAATCTGTCAAAAAATATTCTGGAGTGGGCTTCTCATAAAATTTACAAAACAAATAGAAATGGCCGTCAGCCATTTTGATGTGGCTCTGGGCAGCCTGGTCTGTTGGTTGGTGACCCTGCACATAGCAGGGAGGTTGAAACTAGGCGATCATTGTTCCTTCTCAACCCAGGCCATTCTATGATTCTATGATTCTATGATACAGTAATGAAATGACAGTAAAAGACAATATGGCTTTATGGTTGAAGCAGAAGTCTTGATATTGAGAATCATTCTGTTTCCTTGAGCCTTATTGAGCAGAATTCAGCACTGCCCTTCACAATTCCCATATAAGAGATTGGGATAACACCAACATTTATCACTCAGAATTTCTGAAATTTGCTAGCTGTCTGTATTTTTAAGTATTTGAAACTGATCCTATTCCCATCACTAAGGTACTTTGATCGGACTGAGAGTAAAGCCTCTTTTGTTCTTTTCTCTTTGCAGTATCAATAACACTGTAAATAGCAATATTGGTATCAGCTGAGAATAAATCGGAGAAGAACTGGAGTGATTAATTAGAGTGACCAATTAGAAAAATAGATAGTCACAGTCTTACACCACAGTCTGTGCTTTTTAAGTTTTTGAGCTTACCTATGCATACTAGATCCATAAAACCATACAATCCATAGCAGGTTTGAAAAAGGCTGTCCTTTCTTTGCAATACTGCATAGGGGCTGAAGGCTGACCATAGAAGCCAAGTCACACTTGCTACTAAGAACAGAGATCCTAGGATTACAGCAACCATCTGCACTTTCTCAACCAGTGTTATAGTAATGCTTTGCCACTAAAAGAGAAACAAAGGTGTATAAGATAAAAATGTTATTTTCTGTGATTGTACATTCAACTCCACTTTGTTCCTGAAATCAGAAATTACTTTAAAATTTATACATATCTTCATAAAATGTTACTAATATTTTTGACACTAGCATTTTAGAGAACTTTTTTACCTATTTCACTTTAGCTAAAAGTGAAACTAATAGTTGCTTCGCCATCTCCTCCAGCATCACTACCATCACCATCTAGCTGTGAACTTCAGAAGAGTTATTAGTTTATTTCTATTTTGAATACATAAGCACAAAAAAAATTAGGAACGGAACTCAGCCCTTCTTATTTGTATGCTAACAAACAGAATACAAAGAAAGTTGGGAAGCCAGTCTTAGTCTTTTTTTATGTTAGTATAAAAAGTTGAAAGTGACAGTTTTCCTTCCCATCCCATCCCCCTCCAAGTCCAAAGCCATTTTCCACTTTCCTGCTGCTCATCAAAGAAGCTCCTGGCTGTCTCCTGGCATGCCAACGGAGATGAGGTTCTGTGCATAAACCAGTGATAACAGTACAAAGAGACATCCATAGCTTGGTATGGAGGCAATCTGAAGACTTGGGAAGAGCCCTGAACATAGGTAACATGCAGATTTCTTTCCAGTGCACATTACCTACGTCTGCATTTCTTAGAAAGGCTGGAATGTATGTATGTAAGATACTTCACATTTGTGATGTGACAAGATTTTAATATAAAGAATATGCTTACTGAATTTTGTCAAGATATGAATAGAAGAAAAATTTTGTTAAAATAAAAGGTCACAAAAGCAAAACATAACATGCCAAGAAAAAAAAAAAATCATCCTAGATTGCCCTTAATGTCTGTGGTCTTTCATAGACAATTATTTGTCTGAATTAGTTTGGCAGAATCCCCACTCTAGCACCATGATCTGCTCCAGAGATAATAGTGCCAAATCTTTAGACTGACATCACTTCTGTTCCTAATTTTGAAAATATCTGCCCACTTCCAGGGTTGCAATAAGGACCAAATAGAGAAAGATCTGCTGAATCAACAGCTCTATTACTTCTTTACCCATCTGGTAATAGTTTTTTCTGTTAGTTTATAAAAGCATTCTTTTTTAACAGCAGTTGGGTAGTCAGTATTGTATGATTGTAAAATGCTATGCATGATGCTGATGTCTAACCGACCAGAAATGAAACTTTCTTCTCCCTGGCCCTCTGCCCCCAAGCAATTTCGCTTTAGAAACTTAGTCTGAGATTGCCTCTCAGAAAATATATGGCTTCATTTTTCCTTTGGCTTTTATTGTGTTTAGGTATGAATTATAAAGAGCAAGCAGATTGAACTGAGACAAGCATATTTTTCACGTAGAGAAGGTATTCTATAGTTATTGCACTATTCGTATGTAAATAAGCTCCAAAGATTTAGTTCTTTACTTAGCCATAGACAATACTAGCCATCAGGCAATGAGAAGGAACTACATGGGACTGTACTGTTTGGTTACACCGCATTTAATAACAGAATTTATGAAGAGGAATGGCAGTCGTAGTCGCAATGCTTTCTACTGTCTGAAGTCTCATGCAAAGTGTAGTTACAGTGTGTGAGTGCCCACTCTGATAAATGCTTAGGGATAGAAGAATTTTTCTGTTTAAATACCAAAGACAGTTAAGCCTTATTTGATTTCTTATGATCATTCACCTTATTACATGCCCTGCTATGTGTTCTGTTCACTTCAACTTTTAGTATTAAAGTAACTGTTTATGATAAAGAGGTCACAAAAGTAATGTGATAAAAGAATCAGCAGTAAAGAAATTGCATTTAGAATTTAACAGTCTGCATTATTTAACATCTCAAATTGAAAGTATCATTGTTGGTATGTCATAATTTAAATCCATTATTTCATAAAATTATTGCACATTTTCTTTATAAAACTTGCTTTGTAACTGTTAGTTGCTCAAGATTATAAATTATGACTTCCTAATTTGTCTTTGTCATTTGCTGACTATACATCCCCATAAACACTAAGTTCTTTTAGCTAAGTTTTAACAAATCAGAAAAGTTCTATGCAGCTTTCCTATTGTAAGCTTCAATAAAGTACAACCATAAAAAATAAGTATTTTGATACAAACTGGCATTTTGCTTTAAAATCAAAATTAAAAGAAAACTTTAAATATTTTGTGTCTGACAAAAATAATAATAATTTTTCATAGATGGATTCTTAAAAAAAAAAAAAATCTCCTTTAAATTTCTGTGAAATAGTATCCCGTTTGATATCGATCCCCATCATATCTGTAATGTTATGAGGTACTATGCCATACCCAGACTTCTGATTTTGATATAGCACTGCTTTTTCATCCCTTGAGAATTCCCTATACTCTCACTTCTGCTGACACTTTATTATGTTTGGCTTTGGTAATCTTTTATTTACCACTGCTCTTCCTTTCATAAATCATTTGGGAGTCTGATACATTTAATGAACCCTGCAGTTCTGTTTCTAACCCCAAAACCATTGTTCCCATAAGTGCTCAATTAAGGACAAATACTGCATAATTTCATATTTTTTCAGGTAGAGACTTCCAGAAGTTGAAAGAACCATAATGCTTTGAAGGGCTAATTGCTAAAGAATAAAGTTAATGAAGAAATACGCATGTTATATACTAACATAAAAATTGATAAGCTATTCAAAGATTCATCATCTTCGATGATAAATCGATACTAACTTATCTTTTTTTTTATTGTGCCTTATAAAAGTCTGTTGATTGTCATAAAATGCATGGCAGAAAAGTGATCTTAAAAGCACTCATTGAGACTGAAATTGGACTCAAAATACTTTATATGAAAAATGTCTGCAGTGAAACTACAGATTTTCTTACATCCTTAATAAAGAACATATGAAAATTCTTCATGGCTGGCCAGATTAGATGACAGAGAGTAATCCCTCTGCATATAGTTCTACCAACTCAGGAAGACTAGCAACAGGTGATGAAACAGAAAACTTTCTCGGAGGTGTTCGAGGCCATGTGGGATGGGTCTTTGAGCAGCATGGTCTATTGGCAGATGTCCTTGCCCGTGGCAGGGGGGTTGGAAATAGACGATCTTTACATTCCTTCCTACCAAACCATTCTATAAGTCTATGAAGACACACGTGGACTATTCTGTGTTTGTGAAGGGTAATATTATCTTTTGAGTATATATACCTTTACCACTTACTTAATTTTTGACTCAGTGTTGGGTTTTTCAAGCAAGTGATTATAAACAGTGGGTTCCCTTCGCTTTTTTTGAATTCATGTAGTAATCTAGAATTCAATGCAACTAAGGTTCTGAGTTATTATAAAAATGTGATTTTAAAATATAGTAAGGAATAGCACAGGTGTGCACACTGGTTCATCATCAACTTTATCATGTTGGTATTAACCTAAATTAGATATAGTACTGAACAATAATATACCAACTAGTCTGCTCTGAATTCTCTGAACATGCTTATAATCTCTGCTGAATTTTGATCTGTTTATGAACAAAACTTAAAGAAGTAAAAAAACTCAATGATTCAGGTCCAATATATCATTTTTGAAATGTGTATTCACTGTAGTCTAAATGATCAGATAATTTTTCTAATGCATTTTGCAGTATGCACATAACATTATTTGTGTGATTTAAGATGCAGAGATATTATCAACTTATTGACCTACTTGGACAGAAAATGCATAGGATTGAGTATATGTATGTAGACATTTGAAATGCCCTTTTCACCATAGGCTTCCATTTTTACAAGGGCTTTTCTGAAAGTAATGCCTCTGTATGGGAACTGCTGAATCATGGCCTGAACCTCTGATTGATCACCTGAGGCGAGCAACGAGTGAGCCATGGGAGCACAGGTGAAGGCAATTCAGCTGTGCTGCCAGAAGGGGTGGAGCCTGGCTCCCCTCTCCTAGACCCATTTAAGAGCTGACTGTCAGTAGGGAAGGATCTCTTCTGGAGATCCATCCTCAGGAGTTTTATAGCAAGCCTAGGATGTGAGTAAGCTTCCTATCTATTCTCTTTTTGCTATTATAATCTGCTTTGTCAAACTCTCTGGTTTATTTCATAATTATAGCACCTTTATGTTCACTGAATATACAGCCTCCTGTTTTGTTTTTTTTTTTATACTGGCCTACAATGTCAGAGGCAGATGCTGGTAGTATGGGATAAGAGGTTGAACCTTCCCACCAATAATGCATTCTATGTTGTTGCCGTGTGACAGATAGCAGCAGAGTCTGACAGAATGGCTTGTGATATGGAAGTGCTTATCAAGCAATGGGAGGCTTTTAGGTCAAGAATATAGATAATTCAACTTGCATGCAACTTCTTGGTCTGCTTAGAAAACAGTACTCATACTTTGGACATGTTTGAAAAAACTGTTCAGCAGGGGGGGAACAAGCCTCACCTGTAAAATGCCCTGACCACCTATCAGTGTAAAGAGGGACCATCTGTTCTTGACTGTTTTTGCTTGTGCCTTCTTGTCTGTGTTGAAGTGTTCAGCTATTAATTCCAGTTCATTTACTGAAACTCATGTTTCATCTGCTAACTGGACTTTCCAAGAGTGTTAGCTCCTATTTCTCTGTCTTTTTGACAATGTGAATAATTAAATATTTATTACAAGATGAAAGATAAAGGGTTTAACCTGAAAATATTCTACATCCTAATGGTTGATGCATTTCCTTTTGCAAGGCCTTCATTCAAACCCATTCTTCACCTGAGTTAAAGCAAGATTTTAAACTTCCACCTTGTAAGATGCTATTTTAATGGCTGATATTGACACATTGTTCAGAATATGCAATGACTTTTCAAAGTCATTTACTGGAATACTTCCAATTCATATATACCAGACACACAAGTTTGCTGAACCAAAGAGAAAGCAACTTAATTGATTCCTGTACTCGTATCACCTCTGTAAGATTGAGTAGGGACGTGACTTTAATACTGCACAAAGCATGAAAACCTATTTCTGACACTGGTCTACCTCAGCTGTACTGAATGCTGACAAAGAGGCCATGGTCTTTCCTGAAAAAGAATGATAAAAATGATGTGAAGGTGGAAGAAATGCTTTACAATTCTAGGGAATTGTAGGGAATTCTAGAGTTCAGTTTTGAGTTTGCTGGAAAATGACTGCAAGGAATTTTTTATATCATATCAGTACTTCAAGAGTTAAAATGCTAAGTATTAATATATTTTTCCAATCTAGGCCTAACACACAATGATGTTAACCATAGAGATAGAGACAAAAAATGTAGGTGTACAAACAAATTTGACTGGATAAGCATGATCAAGAATTTGTTAAATATGATCGTGTTTCAAGTATGCAGAGTTTTAGTGCTTTCCACCATCTTCATCTTGTTTGTTCAAGTCCGTAAGACAAGAAATCAAGTAATACATCTTCATCTGTTGTCACTGGATTCTTTTACATCCTGAAGAAGCTACATACACAGCTGAGAATTGGGCTCTTTTCAATAATTTTGGCACAAACCAGCTCTTTAGCATCTGTTAGGTACAGAATTTGAAGGATGTTCACTATCCAGTCTTCTGCCTTTTGTTCTATGGCAACTACGTGTGTCAGTAGTGAAAAGTACCTCATAAGAAAACATCTGACTGTAAGTATTGGGCTCAGGCTGTTTGGCCTTTCAGTCATAACCAAGAGTAATTCATAGAATTGTATCAACATTTTCATGTGACCCTAGGAAAACCTTTGAGGGAAGACTGTGTTTCTTTGTGATATATAAAATAAGGGCACCTCAGATTTTGAGGGAAAGTGTAAAAAAAAAAAAAAAAAAAAAAACACTTCAGAGTTAAGGTTGTTGCCTCACCTAATCCCTAAGCAAGATATATATATGTTGGGTAATGGTTAAAAAGTAGGACAATAGATATGGCAGTGTAATATCAACCACTATGTAATCACGGAGAAGGCAATCCTAGGTTCTGGCCTGCACAAAATCTGGCAAAACCTGCTTTAAAATTCAATTAGAGATTAATGTACCAGATTGACAAATCAATTAGATTGACTGTGTAATCAATTACATTTGCAATAAATCTTCACTTGAAGACAACAGTCATAATTAGATGACTTCAGACTACGCAAATTAATATAGTAAGCAGCATATTGCTTGAAAATTTGGCCAAATAGAAAAATTCATTTATTATGCTTCCTTTTGTTTTAATTATTATACATCATACACAATATCTAAAACATGATATAATCATTGATGCATTGTGCATCTTTTTATACCTATTAGTACGATGTATGCATTTTACAATTTCTAGCAGCAATAATTATTACTATCAATTCTAATTTAATAAGCATTAATATTTTAAAAATCAATCGTCTTAGTAAGTTTTTTAGGTATTACTACATAATCATGGCCTCAAGCTGGTAGGTATATTGTTTGAATTAGCAATCAGTTTTTTTTCTAATAGTTTGGGCTGGCCACTGGAAATACACAGCTTTCTTGCTTACTGTGCATCAACATTCATAACACTACAAGAAGCAATGGTCATAATAATAAAACTGTTATATCCAATTCATACTGCTGTGCTTGGTAGCCTTTAAACTATAAATTGCTCTTGGTCTAACAGTGGTTATATGACTCATACATAACCTATGTACATCCCTTCCAGTATAAATAAATACATACATAAAAATACCCTTATTTTCTCTCAAATCAAGATGCACCTAAGAGAAAGAACGGTACGTAACAAGCTATACACAAAGAAAATACTTGTATCAACGAATTACTGTGTAGTTAGTTAGAACTACTGCAAATTATTTTTCAAGTATGTGTCGGTATGTATTTTGGTTGTCTCTCTGGACAGCAGTCCCCTCTTTAAATTGAATAGTCATATATGGCAAAGGTGTTGGTCTTCTTTTCACATCAGCTGTTCTACCTTAAAATCGGCTATATTGCATGAGTCCTTAACAATATTAACAATAGGACTTGATGTTTGTTTAGGTTGCTCTTTGAGAAATACTCCAGTGATCCTATGGGAAGTCCTTAGACAACTTGAAAAATTTGAAATGTCCTGAGACACTTCAAAAAATTTTCTATGTAGAATGCTCTTGTTCACCTCTCTGGAACAGACAGAAACAGGTAAGCAGATCTTCAAAAGTCCCTTGATATTCAAAGTTTGTAAGCAACTCATATCTTCAAACATGGATAAAGAAAGCATGCCAGATAGAAATCTGGCATTGCCCTGGTCAGGAACTTCAGTTGAAGTTATTTTATGGCATGGGTGATAGCCATAGGAAACCATAAAATCTAGATGAAAAATTCAGTCAATGAAACCACAAGTTTATCAGTAACAATATAGATCCTTATCAGTAACAATATAGATTCCTTTCCACTACTGCTTCTTTCATAAGAACAAAACTCACAAGTCTCTCAGAAACATCACGACTGTAAACTAAGAAAGCGCAGAGCACCTAAAAGTGATAAATGAAGACAGAGCTAAAGGAACACACATCATATGCATTGTGAAACAGTTAGTATAAGATCTTATGGCTCAAAGAATGAAAGAGATAACTGGCTCCGACATCTAGTACGGGGAGAAGCTAATATTCTTCAAGGAGGTTTGCTCAGTCATGCAGATTTGGTTGACTGTTACTAACTTATCTATCATGCAGTTCTGAAGTGGAGAATGTTGGCTGTGACCTAATATCCCAAATGTATGGGAAAAAAAATCAGGAAAATAGAATAATAGAACCACAGAATTGCTCAGGTTGGGAAAGACCTTAAAGATCATGAAGTCCAACTGCAACCTAACCATACTACCCTAAATGGACACAATTCTGACGCTGACACCAGACATCTTTTGTTGTGCTCTGCTGAAGAGGACCAGTTCTACAATGCTAGCCTTAGCACAGAAAAGATTCCAAGAAAAGGTCATGGGAAAAGGAATTAATCATTTCTCTAGAAGGGGAACTGGAAATGATTAAGCAGCCCTAACACCACAAGGTAAAGGTTGTTGTGTTTTTTGTGACTATGAAAACAAGCCTTGGAAAGCTTCTAATGGAGGAGTAGCTTTTAGAATGCTTACTCATGGCCCAGCCTCTCAGCTAAGATGCCAACTGAATCCAGTGGTAGAATTCTCCAGTAGGCAGTCAAGCAGCTGCCACTAGGGGACTCTTAATGCCCCCAGAGATGTTGAATGCCACAGACAGACCATACAGTACAATCAAGCATAGCACATACTTTTCAGAAAGTGTTTTGATTTATTCATGAAAATAAACATGAGAGTTGCAGATTAATTACTCTTTTAGAACAATGCAAATTAACAGGTGAATTTAAGCTTGTAACCTATTTAACTTTCTAAAGTCATTTTCCTTTTCATATCATGAAATGTACTCTATAATACCCTCCTCCCTGAAAGAAAATGTTATTAGACTTTTGATTACCGGAAAGAAAAAAGACAGTTTAACTTCTGCTAAATGAGATTTCTATCCCAAGAATCTTTCTGACTTCTTTTATAAACTTGGAAAGGTGGTAATCAGTGCAGTTACTGAGGGGAGTACAGAGTGACAAGTTCAGTGTCATAACCAAGGTTCACAGCCCTCGGAATTCGTAAGTCAGAGGCAACTGTGGTTCATCTGTGGTTAGTCTGGTCAATTCATGAATGAAGTTAGGAGAAGATTAAAAGGTAGGAGAGGGTGACACTGAGACAAAGGCACGGCATAACATTCACACTTTAGATGTGCTAATTCAAGTTCAGAGACATAGCACCGTGGAAATGCTAGATGAGTTTTAAGTGAACAGAATTGGTGCCTGTACTTCTGAACCCAAACAAGGAAGAAAGGAACCTTCTCAAGATTATCATGAGGAGCTAATGCATGACAGTTCTGCAATAAAGACAAAGATTCCCTTATGTCATGTTGTAAACAGCAAGACATCTGAAAGTAACTGCATCTATTCAGAAATAATCTAGGCTAGAAGGCTGAAGTTCTTAGATCTTATAGGTCCTAATTGCCATGGCTAGATTTATGGCATTTATAACAAGATCTACAAAAGTATGAAGACAATAGCCAGTGGATAGATGAGTTTTTGAAACCGCCATAGTCATAAACTCTTCTAGTGAATCCACAAATCTCTGAACACATTCAAGTACCTGGTAACTGTATCAACTCTTACTAATGAAAAATCTCTGAAGCAGGCATCCTTTCTAGCTAGTCTACATATTTCTGTATCTTTTAACCAAAGCTAAAGAAAGAATAGACTTTTGAAATTCATAAGCGTTTGATGCTCCCTTGCCATATAATGAATGAAGATCTTCCCCTCAATTTTGACAGACATCAGATGACATCAGTAATTAATCAAATTACTATTTGGTGCAAGTTTTCAGAAAGCAGTGAGATGATATGCAATACTCTGTAAGTGACACTTGAAGAAAAAAGACTCTCTTTATTAAATCTTATGAGGATTTAAAGTCATCATTGTATATTTCAGTATGAGCAAAGTGTCCTCTTCGGAAGGTGATATTAAATGATTGGAGTTTCAAATAACTCTTGAGGCCTCTGAAAAAAGAGGTTCTGTGGAGAACAACGTTGCAAATGTAGGAAAAGACTGCATATGTAGGACTCCTATATTCTATTAATGTTATTCTGACAAGATACAGTGAACAACTGTGTTATGATGATTCCTTCAAGCAAAATATGTCAGATTGCTCTCCTCCTATGAAACAGCAGCCCTGAAATTGAGATGCTGAATCTTGTCATCCACAAAGGAACACAACGTGCTGGAAGTAACCACAAGGTATAGTAGATTGTAAATTGCAGACTGCTCAGATAATGGCCATTAGCGATATATAAAATGTCCCATTAAGAAGTAGACTCTCCCTGACCGTTCTTCCCTAGTGAGCAGAAGAAACTTCCCTGGCATTAAAGAAGAGAAGGCATATGGAAGTGTACTCTCATTTTCTCAGAATACAGTTTCCTGGATAACAATGTTATGGCATTTATCTTCTTCAAGATCTTTGTCGTGCTCAGAGGACTCTTCTTCCAGTGTTAGCATAGTTGCTAAATATGCATGAAGCTAGCAAGCATGTTATCTTGATGGTGAAGGTCATGACTGTCTGAAACAATTAAGGAATTACTTTTGGAATTTTATTTGTTGTTTGGGCATAAAAGACCAGGAGAGGAAAAAAAAAAAAAAAAAAGACCTTAACTTACGATATGGCCTTCTTCCAATAATTTAGTTTGTGTGGGTATCAGTATGGTATATCCCAGTGCTGGGAATACCAGTGCTCATCACAGAAATGGCAAAGTTTAATACTGCCCTAGAGGGAAAACACTGCCACAAAAATATCTAACAATATAGAAAGGGGAAAAAAGGCTATTAAGTGGAAAGAAAACCGTGTAGCTAAAACTCCAAGACTCATTCTCCACTGGCCTCATTGAAATGTAAACAAACGTGACTTGGAGAAGAAATACAAAAATGAAAATAAAGAGGAAAGATGAAATAAATTAAACAACAAAAAGCAAAGAACCCTATGGGAAAAGAATCATGCAGGAAAAACACAATGCAGAGAGAGTGCTCTGACTCAGACAAGCACTTCAGAAGAACTGAGGTCAAATGATTCTTTCACTGTTGCACTATTGGCATGAAAAGAGATGGACTGTCTTCTGTACATTCTGCACAAATAACAAGAGTCTCCAGTCCAAATACCAAACACTAGATTTGAATCTGCGTGTGGGACAAAAAATCATAAAACATGTGAGTGCAATAGTCTGAAAAGCTATCTCACCAACTGAATAAGAAAGCAGTTAGCAGTACCACTGCTTATTTACATAAAGCTTTGAAGACTTCATTGGAAACTGACAAAATTCAAAATCAAGAAACATTAAAAGGAAGTTTTAAAATGAAGTCAACAAAGCCAAATTCCTTCAATATATTTCTGTTGTGGAAAAAACTACAGTAGCATTTCACAGGTGACACAGAATAAATGGTAGAGAAGCAAGGAGATTTTGACAATGTTTGGTGCCCACGCTACTTATGCTGCCAAGCAAGCATGAGCAAAAGAATCATAAACGAAGTACAAAAGCAGTACACTATCATTTATTAACAAGTTTATCTATTAAGAGTTAGAAGAAGCCTGCTGGGGAAAAAAAAAATAATAATAATAATTGGTTGTAACATTCTTTCACTAAGCCCTGGTGATGGGAATTAAAGAAATGAATGATCGGGATTCTGGACTAGAGAAAAAAGAAAGAAACTTATATTTGGAAAGCTTATATACCTCTCACTGCTAAATAAATTTCATCGATGTTAGGCTAGAAATATTGGGAAATATCCAATCAATTAGGAATAATTAAGAAAAAAAGACAAAAAACAGTAACTCAAAGAAATTGAGTTGTTTTGAGTTGACTAGCAAGTCTCACACCTTATCTTAGGCCTTCTGTTTACCTAGATACCCTAAGCATTTAAAATGCCAGAAGCTATGTTTATGTGGCTAACTGGATTCCCATCCTTGCTATCCTTAAATTTGTTAAGTATTTTTCTAAGTGAGATGTGTAATTCATGCTTGTAATTGCAGTAGTGACTTTTATTCAAGATTCTTTCATGACTAATGCTAGCCATTTTCCCCCATGAAAATTTTAGTTATGAAAGAATCCACTATTTTTCCTTAAAGTAGTTAACTCACTCCATAATACACCAAGATAACAACACTCTTTAAGTATACATATGTATATTATCATTGGATCAGGTTGACATGAGCAATTAGTGCTTTATATTTTCAAGCACAGTTTGCAGTCTGCATAATGTTAATTGCTCTTCCACACTATGCAAGCATTCAAAGAATACAACAAGAAATCAATTGGTTTTTCTTATGAGCAATATAAAGTAAATGAATAACATAGAAGGGGAACATCCTCACACCTTAATACTATCCTGTTGTTGGTGCTGGTTTTTTTTTTGTTTTTGTTTCTGTTTTTTTTTCCGAATGCTGTACTTATTTTGTGTATGCATTCAATTATTTTAATGCACAGTTCAAAATAATGACCGATCTGGCAAGAACTCAAGTGAGCTAGCTATGGTAAGTTTAAAATCATTATCTACATATTAGTACAAAATTGTTCTCTGTGCTATAATTAAAAATTATTTGTGTAACCTATTTTTTACTGCAAATCCTCTATCTTAAATAAACAGACATAAGCACCAGAGTGGCTTGTCTATCTCCCTGCATGCCGTAGCTGATGTTCCGACAAGAATGACAGATGTCCTATCAGTTAAGATGCCAAATTTGACCAAATGTCCCAAATAGCAAAGTATGAGCACATAGAGAATCAGGAAAGATAATCACAAGAGTTTGCTGGTGACACTACAATCATTCTAGCAATATCCCAAGTACTGAGTACACCTTTTGGATTACCACTTCAATTTTCTGTTATTCCAACCATCAAGTAAGCATGTTTTTTTCACCATACACCTCTAAAATCCTGTCTAGATAGGAATATGCAAGTTTCTGAGCTGAATTATAGTTTTCAAACATACGATTTTCCATTTTTAACGATTCTCACCTAAATCTACCCTCTTCTTTACTTTCAGCTCTCTCATAGAACTCTCTAGTACAAAATCAACTTCCTTCCCTTCCACCAAACTTCTATTGTCTGTTCTCTTAAAAACATTCAGTTTCAGCCTCTCCTTTCATCTTCAGTGTTGTTTTTACAATTTCCCATGTTCCTTCCTGATGGCTTCAGCTCCTATGCTGATTGTCACTCTGACCTCTTAGATGAATATCATCTCTCTTCATTGGGCTTACAAATAAGGCCCAGTGTTCACAGTAAACAAACAGCCATTCCTTGCTTAGAATAGCTTGTCTCCTAGGTCTACATCCAGTGTTTGTTATCAATTCTTCTTTATTCTTACCAAATCATTACTGTGATATTACCGTGACAGAATTAGTCCATTTGCTTACATTTTGTTCTCTGTTATATTATGACTTTCAGATCATTGCTACTGATGTTCAGCAGTTTCCACAAGTCACTGGAACTGCTCAGCTTGTATCAAGTCAAAAGTTTCACCTACTCTAGTAGCTTCTCCCTAGAAGTGGTTAAAAGTAGGTGCTTAGGAAAACAAGGAGCTTGAAATACACAACTACTTTGTCTAAGCTGAATGACCAATCTTTTCTGTTTCAGATTGCTCTTCCCTTTCAAAACTAATATATGTGGTATATATGGATCTCAAAATTTTCACGTTCCAGCCTTTCTCCAACCTATGAATCTGTTCTGTAACCCAGTTAATATCTTTTTAAATATCTATTTGGGTCTTCCTGTTCACAATGTTTCTATGGCACTTTCTATACTACATATATAAAACTATATTTAAAAATTTAATTTCTCATCATCATTATCATCTTAGGTCTCAATTACTGTAACACAGCTTTTAAGCTCTTGACAAATGTAATTTTCTCAGCAAATATGAGACTGCTTGAAACACAATTTCATAAGCCCTCTACTTTGACCATGTTATTGCCCTTCTGTCACCCCTGTACGGGTTCTTCTCTTCTCCATCACACCAAATAAAAAAAGATTTGATTGTTAAGATGTACTTTCAGGCTTTTACTGATGTATTAATTACCTTCTAATGATTACTCAGACACTGAGTCTCACCTCTGTTCAGTTCGTAATACCTATCTCAGCCAAGTATTTTTTTCTAACATCCCTTCCTTGCTGCTTTCACATTCAAAAGGTGCCTGCAAACCCTATTTTCTTCTCAGGAATCCTCTTAAGAGTCATCCCATTTGAGATGCCAAAAACACAACAAAATTTAAAAGCGGTTAGTGTTTAGAGACTACGGCTTATTTGACAAGTTTTGATATATCCACACAGATTTTTTCTTTTTCTCTTAATTGAACTGCTTTGTAAATAGTCCAAGATACAGTGAATAACACCACGTATCCTCTTGGATCTTCATTATAGGCAATGTAATAGCACTAATACTAGATTATTGTTAGAACATGGTATGGTTTAAAAAGCACAAATGGGGATTTGAGCCTTCACCCTTTCCCTTTCTTAGTTATGGCTTACAAAAAACAAATGCTTTGATACAGCTGAGCACAGTCATTAGAGATAACTTTTATTACACATTTACTGTATTTACTACACTGGCCTCGAAATTTAAATATCTAAAGAACTTAATAATTTCTGCATTTTTTACTATAAAGCACACACATATACCTACATTCTGCTACACAATCCTTCATCTAATTAATCTGATAATTCAGATTAAGTGAGAACTATTCACAACAACAAAATTTGAAAGATTCAGCCTATAATTCACTGAAACTATTGAACATCATAATTTTTATGTTGAATATCTTAGACATTAATAATCACATTATAAGCCTCTAAGAGCCACGGAACTCATACGTCATATTCCACCTCAAGTAATTACATACTTGCTTAAATAACAGTGACTACCACCCTCAATTTTTTGGTCTGTATTCAAAAATCAGACCTAACAATTAAGAATTTACTTTTTTAAAATAACTGATTGTTTTACTGCTTTCAGAAAAGAGGTGATGAAATGCCGTGCAATTAGCTTTTAAATTATCAAACCAATTTGCTGTACCAATTTTGGAACAAGTCCAGTTCATCTGAAGTACTAGAACATAATATGTTAATGAACACAAATGCAGAGTATATTAAATATCTCACACAGTTGTAACTTTATGACAGACTACAGTAACAGTCTACAAGAATCCCATTCTCTAAATATATTTATTGCTAACTTTTATAGAGGGGATGTTTTTAGCACCAAAGCATATTTTCCTAATCTTTGTATGGCTGTGTTCCACTTTTAAATATTATTTCTGAATCATACAAAGGAACGTTCTGCAGATATATATTCACATTTAACTGCAAGCCTTGTGAACTAATTTAATAACAGCTTAATAATTATGCAGCTCTAAAAAATAAAGCAATGTTTATATTTTGTTTAGGAAGGAAATCCTTACAAATTGTAAGGCCTAACAAACCAATATCAACATTATTTCCACTAGTACTTTCTTTCCACTCATTAATCTATAATGTAATTCTAAGTGATTAAATTTTCAAGTCAGACTCTTGAAGTTTCTCCTTTCTTTTTATCTCAAAAAACATCCAAAATTCCCTGCCTAAGCTACTATTTGTTCCATCTCCTTTTATAATTTTGGGTATTTTTTTGCTACTGATTTCTTTATATAACCTTCCCTATTACTAGAACAAATTCCTCTTTGCTATAAGAATTAAGACCAGCAACATGAACAGTGCATTCATTAAAGGATTAGTCCAAGGTTGAATATGGTTCTTTGATATGATGCTGAGAAGAATGCTGAAAAAAGGGATCAAACTGCATTTCTCTGTGAAATGTCATATCAGATGTCACCGATTTGTTTATGCACTCATCTTCCACTCTTAGCCCATTGGTTAATTTAATTTTTTGTTTGTTTAAGACCTAGTCCTGTATGAAAATTCTGTGTGCTTCCACTATTGGCTTCTTAAAATGGAATTAAGTAACAGTCGCTGAAATATACAAAGTGGTGCTGAAAAAAAATCTATGGAAATAGTCACTTAGCACAGCAAATTCTTTTCCTTGAAAGTACTGCCTCCAAAGAGGTCCCTTAGGGATTACCTTCCCTGCCATGAAGCAACAGAAACCATGGAAAATGTTAGATTTTAAGTGGAATATCCACAAATATTCCAATATTCTGTATGAAAACATAGAAAATTTATTTACTTTGTAAGCATTGTGACATTCCATAAATAACTGAGATAAAAGTAAACCTGAGGACCTGGTGTAAATTTGCATAGACAATTTAGTTGAGGAAAAGTTACTTTGGTAGATAACACTTTTGTCTCTTTGAAAGATCAGTTTTCACAGATGTAATCCATAAAAGACTGGTAGAGACAATTCTGAGGCATGGACTGAAGCATACTGGCAGCTGTAGAGACAGTGAACAAATCCTATGCAAATACTGTATCTAATGTAACGCTTGCTTCAGAACTTCTAACTGCATTCACTACTTCAATGAAGATGTTGTAAACTATTTCTGTATTGAAGTGGTCTAACTCTGACCTTTAGGTTTTTATAAAACCTGACCTAAAAGTTACCTTAAAAAGGACTTTAGTGTAGTTAAGCAAATGATCCAGAACCTGTCCAAAAGCTTAAACAAGGGCAGCTATTAAAAATGTCATAGTCAATACTATGGAAGAGAGGTGAGGGCACATTAAGATTGATTGCCCTTAACAAAATACACAGATGTCCCTCTGAAGAGTTATAAAACCTTTTGAGTTTCAGGAATCTGATCCTAGGAATGCAACAGGAATTGGGATTTGAGTATGCAGCTCCATGAAATCTTTTTGTGCCCTGTCTTGTCAAGAATAATGAAAAAAATAAGTCATTGCTATAAAAAAGAAAAACAGCATCAAGAACAAGTCAGGTATTCTTACAAGCTATAAAAAAGGATACCTGAATCTAGTTCCCTGCTCCGAAAAAAATAAATAAAATAAAACTGCTATAACTGATGAAAAGAATGACATTATCTTTTTGCTCTTCAGGTTGTTTCTGTTCTCTCTTAGCTTGGCCAAATGTTGCTGTTATCCACTGAAACTCTCTTCTTCTGTTTTGCACAGGTCCAAAAATATTTCATATATACCCTAGTATCTCACTTGGCCTCTGCCTCTGTTCCAGAGCCTCTCGTAAGTTATGTTATATCTGCAGATACTAAGGCTACCTTTGGGGATCTCAAATTGTACCAGTTGCCAGCTTGCAGGAAACTGCTCCATGCCCTCGCCGTTAACGTACTGTTTCCAGGGACTATCACTGCAAACAGTTTATAACAATATAAATCTTGCTAGGAAAAAGGATACAATTGCTGTGAATATACAGGAAATAAAGATTTTAAAAAGCCAATAGGATCAAACAGAATATCATGCTGAGCTGCCAAACTAACAAGTCGATGTAGAAGCAAAATCTACTACCTTCAATTTCTGAAGGCTTTTACAAATCCATGACTTTTTTTTTTTTTTACATTATCTAGGTTCTATTCAGAAAAGCTTATAAAAAATTCCTTTTGTGGGTTCATTAAAGAAAGCCTTGAAGTCACAAGTGGCTCTGAAAGAATTTGTACTTAGTATGAACGGCTGTACACAAATTTTCCAGATATCCTACATCCACAAATGCTTATCACTGACACAAAACTGCTGTTACCATGCAAGTATGCCTTTTCTATAAAGGTCCTCTCAAACTCATAAATTACCCAAGTGCTTTGGCCCTCAGGAACTCATAAGATCAAAATCTAAAAAAAAATTAAAAAAAGATAGAAGTAGCTTACTAAATGTGTTCCTCAGATATATGAAATTCAATTTCTAGGGTGGCATTTAAAGTCTCTAAAGAATTCTGATATGCAAAGTGGAGTTAAGACTTCCCAACAGATCTCCCAAAGCTTTGAATTGTCCCTTCCCTCTCCCTGAACATGCTACCACCGTAACATTTCAACTTCCAGCTGCATGTTGCATTGCTGATGCAGGTATCTGTGAAAAAACATTATGGCACATTTCAGTTTCTGAATCAGCCATTGGTGGACAAATCTTAAAGACCATCCTTCTATTCTGGACTGTGCTAGGACTGAAAAGTCAACTTGTTTTACTTTTTTGGACCTCAAACTAGAAGAACGAATGAAATTAACTTCTGACTGAGTCTTTGCCAAAATATAAAATATTTTTAAAGTTTAGAAAGACAAACAGGGAAGTCCAAATTTTTCTGCTGTGTCTCAACATGACTTATCTAATTACAGGATTTAGCAATCTCTCAGGACCAATTATCTGGCAAGATAAAAGCTACAACATACCAGAATCAAACGACCGCATGTTTTTGTATACAACTGCTCTTAAAACCTAACCTCAAGTGGGTGTGCTGGTGCTAAATGGTGAAGCATATGGACTCTCTCACCAAATTTTTCAAAACATTTAAAATAAAAGCACTATTTTGTTTTTCAAAAATTACTGGAAATGCATATTTTTGAAAACTAACAAAAATTACCTGGCAAGGCTTCTTCATTTTAATTGCTATAACATGGTATCTGTAACAGCAGAGTTCACAGGTCCATGACCCTCTTTCACTAATCCACTTTAACAGGCAAAGCTGATGTGTGTATCGTACTGACCCATCACAGCGGCAAGGATTTAACAATTCACCCTGAAAAGGCAACACGAAAGCATGAATTGTACAGAAATATTTTGTGCATGTGTGTATTCAATACAAAAGCATTTACACCTCTGTGATTATGAATCGGCTCCAATTTCAATACACAAAACAATAAGCATGTATTCTTGACCATGGTAATCCTCAACAGATAACCCATCTTAAAAAGATGTAAGTGCTTCTGGAAGTACGGAGCAAGGTAACTATCTATGCATGCATGTGAATCTATGTGAAAAAAAAAAAAAAGATTACTGTGCATCAGCCAACAGTAGCGTACCTCAAATAAGTACCTCCCAGTGAGGTGGTGGAGTCACTGCCTCCGTAGGTGTTCAAGAAACGTGTGGACACGGCACTGAGGGACATGACTTGGTGGGCATGGTGGTGATGGGTTGACAGTTGGGCTAGATGACCTTAGTGATCTTTGCAGACTTAATGATTCTATGATTCTATGACATGGTACCAAAAGTGGCTTAATGTATTCCCCCAGTCATTGCTAGGAAAGAAACTGATGTCATCACAGGGAATCGTGTTCCTTGAGTGGGGTTTCATATTGATCAGAGAGCCAGCTATCAGGCAGGACCAGAAGTAATCTAACTAAACACTTCCCTCACAGTTCATATATTTCAGCATTTTACAAATTGGCTATTTGCTTATTTCCTTAGAAGGATTCTTTTAGCTAAACTAAAAGACCAGGTAGAAACTGCTAGTTGCAGATCCTCTGCTGTAATGTAATGACCGTGAAGACACTTGGACGCCTTTTTAGCGTTATCTGCAAACAAACACTCTAATTTTAAAGGACAGTAGGAACCAGAGAAATTTCTATACTTAAAGTCTCTGAGGGGAGAGACAGCGAACGCGATGACCAGAGGACAAGCGGCGCATAAGCTGATCACGGCAAACCGCTGCTCCCCGCCCTGCCCCGAGCTCTCGGCACGGCGCGCCGCTCAGCAGCCGCTGCTGGCGGACCCAATGGGCAGCGCTGCCGGCGGGCGGCACCGGGCAGCGGGCGGAAGGCGCCGGGCGCTGTCCGCGGTGCTGATCGGGGCTCGCTCCGCGAGGTGCCGCCTCACCTGCTCGGGGCCCTGGAAGCAGATCTTGCAGATGGGGCCGGCCCCGCCGGGGTGGCTGCCGCTGCCGCTCTCGCTGCTACACACCGAGCGGGTCTCGGGCTCCTCGTCGGCCGCCGCCCCCGCCTCGCCGCCGGAGCCGCCGCTCTCCCCCTCCGCCGAGGAATCCCCGCTCGCCTCTCCCGCGACGGCCGGCAGCTCCAGCGGGACGCCGGGCTCCCGCTGCGGCTCCCCGGCGTGCGGAACGCCGCTCCCCGCGGCGCCGCTCATGTCCGGGGCAGCGCGCACCCTCGGCGGGGAGAGCCGAGCGCGGCGCGGCCGCCCTGCGGGCTGCGAGTGGCCGGGAAGGTGACCCGGCGCTGCCGCCTCCCTCCCTTCCTCCCTTCACCGCGCCCCGGCGGCCGGGTCCGGAGCCGCCCCGGCGGCGTGCGCGTGTGTGTGCGTTGCGGTGTGCGAGGCCGGCGGGGCGGGGCGGGAGGAGGCGCCGAGCGCGAGTGGGGACCGGTACCCGGCGGGAGCCCCGCGGCTGTGGGGCGGGAGTCTGTGAAAACCGCCGGGGCAGCCCGGCGATCTGGGGGAGTTGGGGTGTGCTACTGAGAGGCTGGGGGAGCTGGCGAACATTCAACAGGTGTTCCCAGCGGCAGAGCGGTGGCTTACCGAGTCTCCTGTGGCTGGCTTATTATTTTTTCTTCTTCTTTTTTCCTTTAAAAAATGCATTACATCACCTCGTTCTCAAAATTACATCTGCAAAAAGCATCACGACCGTCTCAAAAAAAAAAAAAAAACACAGCACGCCAGCTAGAAGTTCCTCAGACTTTGGCTAGGGAACATATGTGTGAATTTCAGCATCCGATCTAACACCAGTGCACATTTCACCTCATGAAAAATGACAGCAACTGCCTGCATGGGGGAAGGAGAAAATGCAGAAGACAATTGTGAAGCCACACGCTCCTGTACAGCCAGATTTAGATCCAAGAGGCAATGAGCTTGCCTGCCTTCACAGAATGCACTGGTGGCTCTGTGTGTGCGCAAGTGGGATGAGGACACGCCAAGGTGAGGCGCTGCCTGCCCCAGCAGAACTTCAGTGGCTTTCTCGGTGCAGATGTTTTGTTGGGAGACAGAAGAGGTGTGTAGAGATAGAACACTGCTCACCCAGAGGCCATATGGCTGAACACCCACCAAACACCTCTCCATCCCTTGTTCTGGTGGCTCTTTGCTAGCTAGGCCAATGCTGACCCTTGCACTTGGTGTTAGGGAGAGATAGACCAAGCCTAGGATTTCTTTTGTTCCCAAGGTGGTGATAAGTAGGTGACTGACATGGATTTATCCTCATTTGGTGAAGCAAAAGAGAAATGTCGCATCAATGGTGACATTTTGACCAACTGTCAATGTAGATATTCTTCTACATTTAATTTTCTCATGGCAAAGTAACAACTGGAGAAGTTGCCAGAGAGACTAAAGGGCAATAGGGACAGACTTAATCAAATTAATTAGTTCTAAAAGAAGAGGTGATCACAAAGCCCAAGAAATGTCAGAAAAAAACAGATGAGTCCAAAGTGCTTGGTAAAAAGAGAGGCAGAACCAAAAGGAAAAGACAGGGAAAGTAAGGTTGTGAAAAGAAAAATGAATGCTAATAAGTTACTCATCTGCATGAGAGAAAAACAGCATGCCCTTGCTATTTGTTAAATGTGGTTTTTATACTGTTTTTCTTTCTCATCTCTTTGTATGCCATCACAAATTCAATAAATAACACAGCTTTTGAGAAGAATGCAAAGAGAAGATAAAAATGTCATCAGAGAAATGGAATGGCTCCTTAATATCAGAATAAGAAAGATGTGACTATAGAGAATAATGCACTGTATTAGGAAAGTTAATCTTTCCTACTTAATCTTGCTCAAAATAAGTGCGCAAAATGACTCTTAAAAGGGAACACATCCAATCTGAATTGGAAGAATGATTCTTTCTCACATATGTAATTAATTTGGAGAGTTGATGGTGAGTGGGTATTCCATAGACATGAGGTTTTTAATACATCACCTGTTTGCATGTCTATCAGCAGCTAGTGTTATGCCAGCTAAAATAAAAATGCAGAGGCTATTGATCCTCATGTTTCAGAGCATGTTAGTGATACTTAGCATGCCGGGATGGGAGGAGATGCCAACAAAAGAGCAGAAGGGGTGAAGAACATTGTATAACACATCCTCCAACCAAAGTAACATTCAGCCTTCTGCTGAGTGAGAGATGAGAATAGCAGCCAAAAACAATGATCGAAACAGAAAGAAGAAAAATTTAAGCAGAAAAGGGTGTTATGCTTCATAACAGCAGTAGTGTAGGTGGTTGGGAGAAAGAAGCTGAAAACAGGAAGAATGAACATGGGATTAAGACAGCGGACTGCATCTCATGGGATTTAGGTGCAAGCACAACTTTGTGACACATTCCTTGAGCAATCTTGGCCAAATGACCTGAAGGCACCCTGTTACAAAAGCATGGGCAGCTCATAGCACACCCTGCTTGGGGCCAGCAGCCTGCAGGGAGTACGGGTGTCACATCTGCCACCTCTTCTGGGAACAGAAGGATATCTCAGCTGGTACCAGATCCCCAGGTGTAGGTGTAGCTCCCTTCATTTCTCCTTATCCTGTTTTCTATGTAAACTTGAAAAAATAACATTTGTATTCTCTGTTCTCAGCCTGCCTCTGCCATTATTACTGGCAGAATGAGGCCACATTTGAACTGTCCTGATGTTGGCTAAGATACCTAAGTATTACAACAACACAAATTATAAGGAATAATGAAACAAGTAAAAATAACACTGAGGTAATAAGACCGCGGGACAGTGAAATGAATTGCATTATTAGTGGGCAATGAAAAAAAGCAGAAGTACAGCTCCCAAGGGAATTAAAGTTGCTTCTCCTTTATCTTGGTTGTGCAGGAATAATGGACAGAGGCAAGAAAATACTTGCAGAATGTTATATAGGAAACACTGTGTCACTGCACATTTAGAAGCCAACTCCAGCTCTCCTTTTTTCCTCAAAAACTTTTACTAATACATTACTCTGGACCATAAATACAGTAACACAACAGCTCAATTACGGGTTTATTCCATTTTGCTACTTCCTGTATCTCTAAGGAAAACAATATGATACAGTTCTGAAATATTAATAAAGGAGGAAAGAAAGAAATTGCCAGTATATTGGATGCAAAATAAAATACTATTCAGATAGGAAGTTAAATCTCCTTAAATAAGAATGCAGAGACATTATTATCCCGTTTACTAAGTAGTAAATATCTGCCTGTTTCAGAATGAAGATCTCCACAGGTGGTGGACATTACCTGTAAACAAAAATAAGGCATTCTGACTGTAAGCAAACGCTTCAGTTTAATTTGAAATGCGCTTTACATGTTTCGATCAAGATGTAATGTACTTCTGAGTAATGTTCCCATCTGCTAAAATTCCATGTTCCTCTTTACAGCACTAAAATATCTGTGCAGATGGTTAATAGCAATGCTAGTGGCTGTGTTATTTGATTGTTCACGGAATGTGACTGATTTTTGTTATGAGCACATACTCATTCCACACTTGAAGCTTTTACAATTATGTCAAACAATTAAAGTCTCATGTATACAGAAACCTGTTGTCTCATGAAAAATCTTTTTATCTTTTAATATTACTCTCTTGGTTTGTTTGTTTTGGTGGTTTTTTGTTTGTTTGTTTGAAACATGTACTTAGATTCCTATCCAACCCTATGTTGCTCCATGCTGATAGAGCACTGCTTCCAAGCAGAGCACCTACTTGCATTTCTTCCTCAAACCTTTGCAGGAATTTTGCCCTGGTGTTGGGATTTTGAGTACAACACTGCTTCAGGAGGGGTGGCCCTTGGGACTCAGAGGAGCTGTGGTTGTTCCTTTTCTTCCCCTGGTGACTAAGGATAGGGCACTTCAGGCTGTTCTGGGGCAGCCACAGACAGGACCAGCCTCTGGCTGTAGGAGCTGTTTCTGGCTAAGCCATTGCCCCTGGCCACAGTCTATAGTTCCCATTCAGGCCCATAGCTCCCAGTCTACTAAAGGCATGCATCTACTGATTATTTCATTGCCTTTCCAGAGCCTGACATGGATGATGATGTAGAAGTTTCAGCTTTTTAATACGATTTTTCTTCTTGGCATAGACTTGCACCATACTTAATTGCTATGTTTTCTTTATTGCATTCCTGTCTTATTTGCCAGTATGCTGTTTGTCTTCAGAGCTGCTAATTTATTTTTAAAACATTTGAAATATCTATGATTGATTTTTCTCCACCATGAAATACAGACCAAATAGCTTCCTATGAAATGCAGTTTCCCTTTTTCATCTTTGGAAATTTTGTGTTTGAAGTTTTGTTATATCAGTTGCTGAGAGGGGGGAAAAAAAAAGATTTAACACAGCTTCTTGAATGAGGTAATCATTGTTTAGAAATAAACTCAGATCCTTGGTTTATTTTGGAAGTAGATCAACTGTCACAGATTCTAGAGGACGGCACCACTGAGTTCAGTTTATCGAAACAGAAATGACAGAATGTCAATTAGCTTTTCCATTACATGCCATGCAAACAAAAGCCAGGCCAAAGAGAATTTATTTTACTATTAGCTGTACAGATCGTTTTTATCTGTTTACAGATAAAAAAAAAAAAAAAGAAGAAGAATCTCTTTTTGTTGTTAAGTATTTTCTTTGGATTTCTTTGCCTATAAGTATCAGAATTAATGTAATACGTAGTAAAGGCAACCTCAACACTTGAAAAGTAGTGGTAAAACAACAAAATTAATGCAAGAACTCCCCAAATCCTTACCCACAGGGTTTTAGTCCATTCTGTACACCACTGGTGTATGGCAACTTGAAAAGTTACAGACCGCCCAAAATTTGTAGTAAGACAGTGAAATGTGGTTTCTACTGCTGAAACTCATTCTGGGAGACACTACCATGATCTAGGCCTCCTGTAGTTGACACTTCAGCACACACAAGGCAAGACACAGAATTACCCACAGGTAATTACTAGCAAGAAGGAAACAACAATGAGTTTGTGAGAAATGAAGTAGGTCATCCCATGATGCCACCCCTACACCACTGACATCAGATGCTCATTGAACAAGCACGGAGATGACATTTCACAAAACAAACCACAGAGTGCAACAACTTCTTTACTTTACCAAACTATTTTAGTTACATATTGTATTATCAATGAATATACAGATGTTATAATTAAGAAATGTACATGAGAGTTTGGCTAAGCAGGTTATTACACCAAAAAAGAATAGATAGAAGGCTTACCTTTATCCCGGGCTCACTGGAAGACTCCAAAAGGAGGGATCTCCAGAAAGAGATCCTTCTCCACTGGTAGTCAGCTCTTAAATGGGTCTTGGAGAGGTGGAGCCAGGCTCCACCCCTTCCAGCAGCACAGGTGAATTGTCTTCACCTGTGCTTCCAGGGCTGACTCATTGCTCGCCTCAGGTGATCAATCAGAGGTTCAGGCTGTGATTCAGCAGTTCCCATACACATATGTGGCAGGAAAAAAGAGGAGATGATGCCTCCAGGTCTGAGATGTTCATTCCTGGCTGAGGAAGCATTGGTATGGCTGTTCCACGTACCATAGGCAGCTCTTGATGATCTCATCTCCAAGCACTCAGTCTTGGAAGTTAAAATTGAAGTCCCTGTGGCTTGGACTAAAGATCTTCTGATATAAAGCAGTTGTAAACCTCTCTGTGTGTGGTTTAAGTCACAAGATGTGTCCTAGCTATGATGAATCAGTGTAGCTTGTAGGATTACCCAATGACACAAATGCAGACAGCCAGGTTTGCCTCTGCTGGACTGAGAGTTTCCACCTGTATGGAAAGTGACCTGTGGAAGTTATCAGTCTTTTGTTACAAATGTGCTGAGAAAGAGATCAGTTCCTACAGATATGAAACTTTGACTCCTAGGGAACGCCAAAACATAAATGTCAGCTGATAGAGGAGCTGGCAATAGAGTTCTTAATTTCAAGGTTTCAGTTTGAATGTGCTTTACTGTGAAATAATCTTTTGTACCACATCTTGCCACTCACCAGGCCTCTCAAAAATAATTGAAAAAGGCTATTTAACAAAATTGTGTCTGTGTTTTGGGAACCAAAATTTTGCTTCTTGTGATAAATTTGTAGGAAATACATAGTAGTCACCACAAGCCATGTGGGATTAGATTCAAAAGGTGTTACATCACTGAAGAGAGTCTTTCTAATCCTTACAAAGTCCACTGTACTTGCCAGTTAAATTGTCTTTTTTTCTGAAAGACAGTTACATAAACCAGAAGAAATTACATCTTTTATGCTTCTTAAAAGGGAAGCAGTAAATATCTTGCTCCTGCTGATCCCAGTCTTGTCAGATGACTACTGACTTGTCCACATGAGACAATAGGTAAATTTGTTCAATTCTTTTTTTGTCTTCATTTTTACCTCTGGAGACTCTTGCAAGAATGCCAGGTATTGCAGAGGGCATATCATCCAGTGTGGGAAAAGGAAAGGAAGTAGCTGTTTTTGATGGATGTTGCTGAATGTTTAATCAAGGTCTAAAATCCATAGGAAAGAAATGTAGGATTTCCTGTGAAATAGCAGTCAGTCCTGGGGATGTATTGAGCAGGGAGTTATGCAGAGACGTAAAGGCAAGAAAGGTAGAACAGGGCAAGGACAGAAAAGGAAACCACAGAGGCACCTATTGCTGGTGGCAATGCAGAACTGGAAATTTCATAAACTCAAAAAGAGGATTCTTCTCTAGATACCATATATAAGAATAACCCACATACTGCAAGGTGCTGATGCATCCTCCAGAATTGAATTCTCCTGCATGTGGTTGTTCTCAGGACTGGATTAGAAAAGCAGCTGCCCACTGCTCTACTATGTGGATTACGTACAGAGGTATAATCGCTTAGATCCATTTATCTAACTTGCAGGTTCTCAATTTTTAATTTGGAAGTCACTGCCGAGGCTTCAGCTATCCTCTTCTGCTTCCTGCTTTATGAGTACTTATTACAGACTGTACAGATTTGCAGAATTTGGACCTTTGTTACATTCTATGAAACTCCTGGTAAAGAAGAAATCATTAAGCAAAGGAGATTTGTATACAGGACTGATGTGTCCTTTTTACAGAAACAATACTTGAAGGAATATTTTCACAAACTGTGCAAGTGATGGGATGAGAAGATTTAGTCAGGATAACATTCGCTTTGCAATGTTTGGGGATTTTAAAACTAGTATTAACATTACAGTAACACCCAGAGCTGGCTGTGGGAAGATTTACTGTCTTTCATTGGAATTCTTTCATTTATGAACTTCCAACACACTGAGTACACAAAGGGTGAGGCACAGATCTGTTCAATATACACTTCCTTCACTGCGCACTTTTCTCTTTCACTACAGGAAGGCAAAGTAGGGATGTGTGTCCTCACCAGGGGATTTGGCTTCACACTGAGTCTGCAAGGTTACTGCAAAGAGAAATTGGACAAATTATGTTAGCGAGCTACAGTGCTAATGTTTTATTAACTGTCCTTCCTGATAAACTGTGCATTGTTCAGCCTGAACCTGAACACTGAATAGATTAAAATCTGAGAGATAAAGGCATGTGTTAAGCACATACATGAACCACTGGAGCATAGCTACAGGAAAAGGGTAGAGTGCAGGTTAGTCCTGCAACTGGTTTTAAATTTCATTGACTGCTATAGCTGCAAAATGAAATGTCTGCGAGATACTGGACATTGTGCAGATACTGGGACTGGAATGGCTGCAGATCCAGTGGTGCACACTTCAATGAAAACCGTAAGTGTGCTCATCAGGAATCTGCATCCTTTGAACACAAGATACCACATTGAACAATGCAACATTCCTCTGAGGCATAGCTTGCATATATGCCACAGGACATACAAGAAACCTGTGCTCTTCTAGGGTAGTATGTGGAGGTCAAGTAGGATACCTAAGGTCATTCCAAATGGCATTAAATGTGTTTGCAGCTATTAAACCCTAAGTCAACCAACGCTAGAGAAATAGAAGTGAAGTAATGTCACACTGCACTTAAATTAGTCTCAAACTATTTTGCTAGACTCCTTGAGAACTGAAGCATTACCACTCCCATTTCATTCTGGCAAAGTTCCTTTTCTTTCTGTCATTTGTTGTTCTGAGGTGCTGATGGTAGAGAGAGAGGTATGTGGGCAATGTTAAACTGGATGAATCGATCCTGAATGAAACTTCAAAATGTTCTTAGATTAAGTCTGTTGCTAAAAATGGACCTACAATCAGTGAACTTGACCCTTGTTCTCCTGGTAACAAAGACTCCTCTCTGGAACAACTGCATGAAACAGTAAGCAGTTACCTTCTTCTGTACATGTGATTACTACTTTCTAACCAGAACAACAGAAAACAAGTCACTTCTCTTCCAGTCCTCACATTATATTTTGATTCTGCTGCCAAAGCCTGTCTGGCATCTGCTTTGTATATTTGATGTACAGCTGTGATAGGAAGCCACAAATAGTAGCACAGCATCTTCCAGAGCTGTGCTGCCAAGGGTAAAAGGACCCTGCAGGGCAGCTGTTCCAAGGGAGCCATCCCCACTCCTTGGAAAGCAGCAAATCATGTTGTGGTGAGAAAGGTACAGAAACAGCCAGAAAACTGTTCTTTTTCCAAATTTTTCCATTCTAGGAAAGCAAGTGGCTTCTGGCCAATGCACACAAAAGGAATCAGTACTCTTTCTTGTTAGTTTTAAAGGCAGCCATAGGCTTCTCTAGCTATGCTATTTATGTATATAATTATGAGGCAGCATGGAAGTACTGTACCATGTATTGCTGTTTCTTTTTATACCTGATGCAAAGCAGTCAATCTGTGGGATGCCTCAGGATTAACTACAATGTTGGTTTGTTGGTTTTTTTCCCATAATTTACAGCAAGGATGGGATGTATGGCATTTGTTTAACTAAAAAACGTCATGCACTCAGAGGAAGTATCCTTGAGCTGCACATGCTTGAAACTAATTACTATTCCTCCCTGAATTAGAATGCTTAAATATGCATGGGTGTCTGTCTTTAGGTGAAATAGGGCAGCCTTTATAAAGCTTACAGGACTGACTGTGAGCTTTTCATATTCTTCATTTTCCTGTCTCCTTTCAGCCAAAACGCACGGCACTACTTGAAAGATAAGCACAGATGTTTAATTAAAAACTGAAGAAAGATGTTTGAATACGTAACTTAAACTTCAGCCCTTTGTCTATTTTCTTCTCATAGATGATACCCCTGACAGCACTGACTCTCCTGAAATTGATCTGTCCTTGTTTATTTGTAATAAGCATTCCCCTCTCTTTCTTAGTAATATTGCAATGAATCTTTCAGAGAGTGGAGTGAGATGGATGGTTTGGTCCAGAGTACACTGTAATATCCAATAATTTTTATTTCCTTATGTCTGGGTTATGTTCACCTGAATCACAGGGAAAATGAGTTTTTGCATCTTTAATAAATATGTCACTTTGGAATGTATGCCCAATTTGCAATGATTGATAGTTATGACAGCTAATATAGATGTGAGAAGTTAGTGGCTAACTTTAAGTAGCACTTCTAAGTTTCAGATCCTGGAAATGATGTTCACTAGTATAGCTAACTAATCCTCCTGTCTGTATGTGTTTTATCTTCTCTTTATAATGCCTGTGTACATTTAGCAGCAACTTTGACATCAAATAAAAATATTGTGCATACATCCTTATATGACTGCATATCATTACTGAATCCTTAACCAAAATTGATACTGGATTCAGAATAAACTTTATGAAAAATTAAGCATAGAAATCCATACGGAATTTCAGGGCAAGTATACAAACAGAACCCTATGGTTTCTTCAAATATGCGTAGGAATGTAAGTTACAACAAGCCAGAAAAGGTCAGAAGTCTAAATGCTGAGATGCTGACTGTCTGGCAGAGGCCTTTAGTTATCTTTCAAGGAAGGTATACACAGAGTATTTCTATACTTGGTCAAGCCCTTTTAGGACTAAGTATATGTTCAAATGCTAGTCATGTGAGCAACCCATTAGTGCCCTAAAGAACTAGATTTGCTTTCCTTGGTGATTCTGATTTGGCCTTTTTTGCTTTCTACCACACTCCTTTAATCTCACCTTTGGTATCGAAGAGAAAAGTCAATCCATAAAATGTGGTTCCCTTAACTAAGTGCTTTGCCATGATTTTCCTCTATTTAACTAATATTAATTGATTGTTTTTTTTTAATACACTGACTTTGTGATAGGACATACAAAATTCTAGTGGCATTGAGTTTAAGTACTGCACTTATTTCTCAAGGGGATCTTCCTTATAAGCTGAATTACTACTATTAATGCCTTAACTAATAGCTAATTGGCATCCTGTTGCACATTAACAGTCTGCAGCTGCAGAATAAGGAAATCTGTAGTATTAAATACTGCTATCTAAACACATGAGATGTAGTTAATAGCAGTATCCAGTGCAGGTGAGCGTTTGCACATGTTGACATTAATTTCAAGTACCAGTTCATTTCACTGTTCTTGAATTTACTGTATTTGCACCTACTCTAAAACATAAATCAGGTCAGGAAACAGCACGTTGGTTAAATAATTTGTTCAAGCTGAGGAATTTCTGAAGGTGGGCAGCTGGAGAGAAGAGTGTTCAAACCAGTGAATTACAGGTGGTCTCAGCCATCTTGACAGTCTTCACTTTGGATACTTTAACACTCACTGTCAAAATAGACTTTGAGAAGACATTTCCATTTGTCCTCTTGAGGGAAAACAGATCAAAAATCCCATTTTGACCTCAGTAATACATCTGTATCTTTAACAGAGACATAAACAGTGCTCAAGAGCATGCTATACTTACACCTTGTACACTGCAGCGTATTCTGTTAAACCTAATAGCCAAATGCCTGCATATATCTGCTTGGCTATCAGGAGGAGCCTTACAGTAAGAGCTTCATGGAATAAATGAATTGATCTCCTGTATCTAGCAAGTCCTTCTAGCTCATTTGAAATGGTTTTCTCATAGCTTCTTGCTTGCGACTTCACAATTCATTATTGTACCAACAATTGGGATCTGTGCTGTATATATGCACTAAGGATTGATAACAGCTGCAAAGCACCTCTTGCACTTAAGATTTTGTACATCAGCACCAAATGTAGAAAAATGTGCAAAAAAAGACCGGAAACTTTAAAGTGGAACTTCTATGCCTGTTAGGGATGTCTTTTAAAGTGCTTTTTGTTTGCTTGTTTGCCCTGATGCAGCTAGAAGAGTTACAGGATTTTTGTTTTGTATATTTGTGCTTTAAATTGTGTTCTGAGGAAGAACTACTGTGATTTCTTTTTTTATACAGACATTTTGCAGTGTGGAAGTTAAGCCTTCTGCCTTGTGATTCATCCAGAAACGGCGTTACTGAGGTGGAAACAACGTTTTTGAAAAGGTACCAGAAAACAGCACAGAATTAAAGAAGAATGAGATAACGCAAAGAATGGGAGCTATGCTGGCCACGGAGATGGGCTGGGCTATTCTTTGTACTTGATAACAATGGTCCCAAGTGTGTCAGGTATCCTGTCATTCTGATGTCAGCTTTGATGATGACGCCTATGCAAGCATAAAAAGCTTTGTTATTACAAGCCTCTGCATTTTGTTACTTTGAAAGTACTACTCATTACTGTTTGCAGCATAATTTGGCTGTCTTCTTCCTTTCCTTCCAGAAATTGAAATTCAAGGCACACAAAACTGTACTTGCTTTCCATCCGCAATTATACCAAAGTTCCTCCCCTCACCAAAAATAAAATAAAATCATTAAATCGGCATTGCCATCTTTAGCAAATATTGGAAAAGAGCAAATGCTTTGAGATTCAATTATGCAGTATGTGTGGTAATTGAATAAGCAAGCATGGAGGCTAACATAATACATGAGATTTTGTTCAAGTAGATAATAGTATTCTCACTGTCTGAGAGGTTCAAAATGCAGCAGAGAGAATAAGAAATGGAGAGTGTCATTTTCCAGGACAAATCACATACAAGTGCAGTGGATTGTTCATTAACATCATTGTACTTGGCATAGAGATTTGCAGATTTTCCTTGCACCTAGATTCTAGTCTAATATTATATATGTGGGTACTCTCTGGTAGTACAGATTAGTCCGTGGACTTTCAGAGCTTTCACACCGTATAAAAAGAGATACAAATAACTTTACAGATGTTCTATAGAGGACAAATGGCTGCACACACAAAAATGATGTTTGCAGCTTTTACATCCCAGGTACTTTGGAAACAACACCATCTTGCTTCCATCTTTCAAATCGTGCACTCTGTGGTCACTGTGCATTTATTAGAGTTTTCTGTGCATAAATTAAATTTTCTGTGCATTTTACACTGCTACAAAACTTTTTGAAATTGATGACAGAAGGGAATAGGAAAGCAATACATTTTATTTCACAAAACTGTTGCAGTATCTACTTAAATTCTTCCACAACAAGGTCAGAAGGAAAAAAGTCACATTTTAACCAAGCATACATGGGTTTATCTCTTCCTGCACCTCATCTCTACATCATCTCAGTGACATTCTCTTTGCCAATGAATCTTACATGAGAACTGATGAACTTGCCCCTACAATGTCTCAAAGAACATAAAAGAGCAGCAGTCTATTCTCAGTCTCATTCAAGGAGTCAAGCAATTGGCATGAATGTCCTATCACATTCCCAGCAGAGTTTGAAAAATACTGTCTCTCAAAGGTACCTTTTACCACATGCTTGATGTGCCCCAGTCTTTGGGCGAATACGCCTTGTAGCTCCATGAACCTTCACCATCATCAGACAGCCAACTGAGTGTCTACTAATGCTCAGTTTTGTTAGTTAAGTTGTCAGAGTCCAGAGGAGTTTTGCACCTTCATGGTCTGTGATGCATGGAAAAGGGGCTGATAAAATTTCAGCGCAGTTAAAAATTACCCTTGAGAATTCATGGAGAATAGGCAGCCTTTCAGGTAATAGTGAAGGATGAGCATGCTGCTGAGGTTTAAGAAAGAAAGAAAGGAAATGCAGCCTGTCGGCAAAGCTTCTGTTGTGGAAACAGAAGTACTGGAACAAGTAACTAGACAACCTTCCTGGAGCATAACACAGAGAGGGTTAAAAAAAAAAAAAAAAAAAAAAAAAAAAAAGAAAAGTTGTCAGAATAGATCTTACTAGAATAATCCACTTTCTATTATAAGTAACAGATACTTTAAACAAAGAAGAAGGAATTGTGATCATATTCTATTTTCTTCTTTAGAAAATGTTTTGATGCTGTGTCTCATGACATTATCCTCAGCCAATTAGAAAACATGATGCGAGTCTAGAAGAGACCAGATATAACCTACATTTGTAAAACCATTCTCAGAGATAGTGGTTATTAAGGTGAACAGTTGTTACAGAAGTTTGTGTTGAATGGGTTCCACAAGGGTCTTCCACGAGGATCTGCTAATATTCGATATTCTGCAATGAAATACTGCAGTTTCCTTTTATTCTATGAAAAAAAAAAAAAAAAAAAAAAAAAAAAACAACACCTACTTTGAAAGCAACATCAGTAGAAATCTGAGCATTGCAGTATCCCCTAATATCCATTTTAACCGGCTGTATTGAACTCAAGGACTTGGGCAAACATCTCAGACCCTTTCAAATATCCATTGAGCTTCATGTTCTGGCTCTAACCATAACTGGTAGTGATGTCTAAAGACAGCACATGAGAAACAACACAAACATAAGCTTATGCATAGCCTCAGTGAAAGCCTCTTTTTCAATTTATATTAGCTATTTAAGGGTATCTTGGGCTGGAGATAAAATCTGGAGCTGTTGTTTCATAACACACCCATGATTTTTTCCAAGATTTTAAGCCTTCTTGGTTTCATGTAAGTTTTTCTAATTCTTATAACATCAACTGCATTTGATCAGTAATGAGAGGCTACTGGGTTAAATGAATCTTTAGTCTGACCACTCAAGGGTTTTCACTGAGAAGCAGTTACAGTGGTAGCGCGTGATTCCTGCCTCCATAACTCCAAACATGACCATTAACAAATGGTTTCTGTGACCAACGGGTACAGAACACACACTTCCTTGGGTGCCTCACAATCAGTTTACTGCTTGTTAAGGTAGAAATGTTTGCCGGCATGTGCTGTATCTACCTTCCTGCATGCACTGGTGGATTAACAACAGTTAGAACAGTAGTGTAGTTAGGACAGCATTTTAGAGGTTTATAAACAATAAGATTATCATGGTGGAAAAAGACAATAAAAAAATGAAACGCTCACCCATGGCCAAGGCTCACAGTAGAAAACTTCAAAAGGAGGGATCTCTAGAAAGAGATCCTTCCCTAGTGGCAGTCAGCCCTTAAATGGTGTCTAGGAGAGGTGCAGCCAGGCTCCATCCCTTCTGGTCATACAAGTGAATTGCCTTCACCTGTACTCCCATGGCTGACTCAGTCCTTACCTCAGGTGATCAATCAGTGGTTCAGGCCCTGACACAACAGTTTCCTTACAGTCTGTGCAAAGGAAATTAGCTGTGTAAGAGGGGAAATGCATCATCAGTGGCTCATCCTGTTAAGGAATCAGGCTGCACCTGAGAAGTTCAACTGCCCCACATTATCAGCAGTGATCTCTATGATGTCACTACTGCTCACCACGTACAATAACGTCATCTAGCTATTTAGAAGCCTGCCATGGGTTTCTTGTAGTCTGGATATATACAGAACGTTGGCTTGTAGAAAAGCTTGCCACACCTATGAGTTGTGTCAGTATTTCTCTTTATTCCATCTTGGTTTTATGGTACAAAATTATCTAGATTACACATCATTTATGTGTTGCACAGTTGCACAAATACTTCTGCAAATACCCTGGAAATACAACGTCTGGTAATGGTAGGCTTGTATACAAAACAGTGAACATACTGCACATTTTCATTTCTTGCAAGTAATTTCAGGAGGACTGTACAATGGGCACTGGGCCATGCCTCAGTCCAGAGGTTTGCTCCTGTATCTAATCTCTGAGGCAGTCATTCACATCAGTAATGCTCTGACAGAGACTTATATCAATCCATGTGCCTCCGTAAACTTTGAATTATGGCTCTGTGTGGCACACATGGGACCTGTTCTGTTAATGTTTGCCATGGCTTTTAGGTAAAGTACTAACAAGGCACTATCATTCACTTGCCAGAAATTCATGCCTGCTTGTAAGAACACTATGTATAATGAAGTCTTAACAACATTCAGTCGAGCAAAAATACATATATTTTTTTCTTTCAAGGAGCAAATTTTTGCAGCTATTTTGACAAGCAGCTCCTATTCTGAGAATGGACATCTTTGATTTCATTGTAATGTTTTCATTCGAGAATACTGACAGAAAAAGATCTGATTCCACAGGCATAGGGATATCAGAATCTGAACTACTATAATGTAGAAACATAATTGTATTAGGAAAAAAAAAAAACAACAACCAGATTTGGTAACAAGATAAATTTTCTCTAAGGCTAATACACACTGAAAATCTAAATGCCTAAAGAAAAATAGTATTTTTTATTGTTCCTGCAGCCTTGGGTGCTGCAGTTCTGCAGAAGGATCCCTGGTAGGTAAGGGGTGCTTTTCCTTTCTACATGTACCTACAGATGCTTGGCATGCTGCAGATCCTGCTTTGTTGAATGGCCACCTAACTCCCAGGCGTTATGCCGCTGAGTTTAACACAATGTATTTCAGCCTAGCAGCCTGAAATCATTTAAAAGACATTACATGACTTTAATTGTTTTGGATCAGCACTCTCTGTTAATCGTCATCTGACTAAACCAGGACTACTCATGTAAGAGTTTGCAGAATCCACTTTAGGCAGCACTAACCCTTTGAAGACTGATGTTGTCAAACACTGTTCCCAGCCAATATGGAATAACTTAGGGAGAAATAATGGATGAATGCCAGCCGACATAAACAGAAAATATCAATGATTTTTTTATTCCAATCTTTGAACCATGTGTTAATTGCAAAAAGCTGTGTAAGACTGGTGAAAATGTGGAAAATGCAGTCTGCTGGGCTGTTCTGCAAACCGATAAAATCTATACGGAATTAAGACATGTGTCTTCATTTAATCTTATAATTGCCAAAGGCAGTTCGTAGGCCCTCTTCAATTCCCTTCACTTTTCTTCCAAAATTCATGGGCTGCAAAACCTTTACTGGCATGTTTTCTGTTCTACCAATTAGAGAAAGGCGTGCAGAATCTTGATGTTATGACTATCAATATTATCTATTATGCCGAAGGTGCATTTCTGAATACTCAAAGCATATTGCAATGTCAAATCACATCCTAATCTAAATACAGACCTTGGTGTGTGAGAATTCAAGGATGCATTCTTCTAATTTGACACATTAATGTCCAGAGAATTGGATATAAAACTGCCATTCTGACCACACAGTAAAATGACTAAAGTAAGCTTATTCTGTACTCTGCACTGATAACTTTTTCACCGAGGAGGTTCCCTGAATTGTAGCAATCAGTGTGGAAATGAAAATCACATGGTTTTACCAGACAGCTAAGCCTAACCTGAGTAAATACAGTAGAAAGCTGTAGAAAGTGAAAGTTTGCAGTGAAATTTGTCTGTCTTCGTCCATGGGCCTTCAGTCACCTGCTGAAATGAGATGGTAGACAAGGGGCCATCTTGCCACCCTAAGATGATTCTGGACTGTGTTCCTGGCAGAATTACAGAATGGCTAACGTTGAAAATGATTTCTGGAGATCTTCTCTCAATTGTCCCATCTCTTCTCAAGCAGGGATACCCAGAGCAGATTTCATAGCAGCATGTTGAGACTGCTTTTTTCCTCCAAGGAGGAGACTCCACAGTCTCTTTAGGTAGCCTGTGCCAGTATGGTGTTCCATCACCCACACATTAAAGGAGAGTGAGCCCCTTGTGTTTCAGTTTGTGCCCTTTGCCTTTTGCCATGGCACTGGGCACCACCAAAAAGAGCCCAACTCTATCCTCTCTGCACTACCCCTTCAGGAATTCATACACATTGATGAGATCCCATTGAGCCTCTACTCCTGGCTAAACAGACCTAGCTCACTCAGCATTTCCTCATATGAGAGGTGAGTGATGAGTCCCTTTCTCATCTTTGTAATTCTTCACTGGACTCTCCCCAGTATGTTCATGTCTCTCCTATACTGTGGGCCCAGAACTGGACTCAGAACTCCAGGTGTGGAGTTCACTAGTGCTGAGTAGAGGGGAAAGGATTGCCTTTCTTCACGTGCCAACATCATTTTGCCCAAGGCAGCCAAGAATACCATTAGCCCTCTTTGCTACAAGGACACATTCCCGGCTTGTGTTCGACGTGGTGTCCACCAAGTTGACCTTTTCTGCAGAGCTGCTTTCCAGATGGGTGCCCCCAGTGGGTGCAGGGCTCTACACCTCGTCTCATTGAACTCCATGAGATTCCTGTCAGCCCAGCTGCCCAGGTCGCTTTGGATGCCTGCACAACTCTCTGATATGACAGCCACTCCCCTAGTTCTGTGGCACTGCAAACTTTCTGAGGGAGCAGTCTGAGAGCACACTCTCCTGAGTAGTCCTAATCTTTACCTGGAGAAGATTAAAGAAGGTGAAAGATACTGATTCTTGATGCTGTGATCCTTGGCTTACATGCAATTTTGCAGCTGCTTTGATCAGTAGTTTTTCTTCCCCATATTACAGTTCAGTAGATTCTGACAGTATTTCCTGAGATGCAAAAAGAAATTGGTCCTTCTTTGCTGCACTGTTCTTTCATCCGTCTTCTTTAAAATAGATATATTTCTAGATACAACATATGAGTATAGTGCATATATATATGTAACTATGTCAATTGACTTTGTGAGACAAGCAAGAGTAGCTTCTGAAACCTTACAAGACAATACCATGGACTCTGCTAAATCTCTGTGATTTCAGTGTGTGCAAAATGACTGGAATTACTGTACTGATGCTGAAAAATAGTAAGCCATATAATTATTACTATGTATTTGCTACATGTCACCCTGCTTAATTCAATATAAGAGCAGCATGAGCACCTCTGCTAGTGCAGCTATAGGTGTAGCTGCCTAGTATTCTACTCACAACAGTGCTTTGGAGAGGGACTCTGTGTTCCAGAAATGAAAATCAATGTTGTTATTGTAAGCTCTGTAACTCTTTCTGATACTCAGATTTAAGTTGCTGTTGTTAACTGATAAAATGGAAGTGCATCTTCCAATGTTTTCTCATCTGAAGGGAGAGACAGTCTACCCACATCCCTAGACATGGCAGTGTTGTGTGAAGAAACAATTTAATGTGAGTTATAACTGATCCCATAGTTCAGATAATAAAATCCCAAGTATTTGCAGGTAATTACTCTGACAGGAGAACAAAAGAGAGGAAGCAATGTAGTGAATAACTCTGAATCTGAATGTTTGAGCTGGTCACTCATGCCTGTCTAAAAAAGCAGCTTTTCATTTTAGTAACAGAAACACTTCTAAAGTAAGGTGAAACTACCATAAAGAAGAGGAAACTATTTTATTTTATTTTATTTTATTTTATTTTATTTTATTTTATTTTATTTT